>NW_027675314.1:1470000-2070000 GCF_965601325.2 Salmo salar | reverse complement strand
CTAGTGAATATCTATAAACCATCTAGTGAACATCTATAAACCATCTAGTGAACATCTATAAACCATCTAGTGAACATCTATTAACTATCTATAAACCATCTAGTGAACATCTATAAACCATCTATTAACCATCTATAAACCATCTAGTGAACATCTATAAACCATCTAGTGAACAGCTATTAACCATCTATTAATCATCTAGTCAACATCTATAAACCATCTAGTGAACATCTATAAACCATCTATAAACCATCTAGTGAACATCTATAAACATCTATAAACCATCTATAAACTATCTAGTGAACATCTATAAACATCAATAAACCATCTATAAACCATCTAAAAACCATCAATACACCATCTAGTGTACTTCTATAAACCATCTAGTGAACATCTATAAACCATCTAGTGAACATCTATAAACCATCTATTGAACATCTATAAACCATCTATAAACCATCTAGTGTACATCTATAAACCATCTAGTGAACATCTATAAACCATCTAGTAAACATCTATTAACAGTCTATAAACCATCTAGTGAACATCTATAAACCATCTATAAACTATCTATAAACCATCTAGTGAACATCTATAAACCATCTAGTGAAAATCTATAAACCATCTATTGAACATCTATAAACCATCTATAAACCATCTAGTGAACATCTATAAACCATCTAGTGAACATCTATAACCGTCTAGTGAACATCTATAAACATCTATAAACCATCTATAAACCATCTATTAACACTCTATAAACCATCTAGTGGACATCTATAAACCATCTATAAACCATCTATAAACCATCTAGTGAACATCTATAAACCATCTAGTGAACATCTATAAACCATCTAGTGAACATCTATAAACCATCTATAAACCATCTACAAATCATATAGTGAACATCTATTAACCATCTATAAACCATCTAGTGAACATAAATAAACCATCTAGTGAACATCAATAAACCATCTAAAACCATCTAGTGAACATCTATAAACCATCTAGTGAACATCTATAAACCATCTGGTGAACATCTATAAACCATCTAGTGAACATCTATAAACCATCTATAAACCATCTATAAACCATCTAGTGAACCATCTATAAACCATCTATAAACTATCTATAAACCATCTCGTGAACATCTATAAACCATCTAGTGAACATCTATAAACCATCTAGTGAACATCTATAAACCATCTATTGAACATCTATAAACCATCTATAAACCATCTAGTGTACATCTATAAACCATCTAGTGAACATTTATAAACCATCTAGTGAACATCTATAAACCATCTAGTGAACATCTAAAAACCATATAGTGAACATCTATAAACCATCTATAAACCATCTATAAATCATCTAGTGAACATCTATTAACCATCTATAAACCATCTAGTGAACATAAATAAACCATCTAGTGAACATCAATAAACCATCTAAAACCATCTAGTGAACATCTATAAACCATCTAGTGAACATCTATAAACCATCTGGTGAACATCTATAAACAATCTAGTGAACATCTATAAACCATCTATAAACCATCTATAAACCATCTCGTGAACATCTATAAACCATCTAGTGAACATCTATAAACCATCTAGTGAACATCTATAAACCATCTATAAACCATCTAGTGTACATCTATAAACCATCTAGTGAACATTTATAAACCATCTAGTGAACATCTATAAACCATCTAGTGAACATCTAAAAACCATATAGTGAACATCTATAAACCATCTATAAACCATCTATAAATCATCTAGTGAACATCTATTAACCATCTATAAACCATCTAGTGAACATAAATAAACCATCTAGTGAACATCAATAAACCATCTAAAACCATCTAGTGAACATCTATAAACCATCTAGTGAACATCTATAAACCATCTGGTGAACATCTATAAACAATCTAGTGAACATCTATAAACCATCTATAAACCATCTATAAACCATCTCGTGAACATCTATAAACCATCTAGTGAACATCTATAAACCATCTAGTGAACATCTATAAACCATCTATTAACCATCTATAAACCATCTAGTGAACATCTATAAACCATCTAGTGAACATCTATTAACCATCTATTAATCATCTAGTCAACATCTATAAACCATCTAGTGAACATCTATAAACCATCTATAAACCATCTAGTGAACATCTATAAACATCTATAAACCATCTATAAACTATCTAGTGAACATCTATAAACATCTATAAACCATCTATAAACCATCTATAAACCATCATTACACCATCTAGTGTACTTCTATAAACCATCTAGTGAACATCTATAACCCATCTAGTGAACATCTATAAACCATCTATTGAACATCTATAAACCATCTATAAACCATCTAGTGTACATCTATAAACCATCTAGTGAACATCTATAAACCATCTAGTGAACATCTATTAACAGTCTATAAACAATCTAGTGAACATCTATAAACCATCTATAAACTATCTATAAACCATCTAGTGAACATCTATAAACCATCTAGTGAAAATCTATAAACCATCTAGTGAACATCTATAAACCATCTATAAACCATCTAGTGAACATCTATAAACCATCTAGTGAACATCTATAACCATCTAGTGAACATCTATAAACCATCCATAAACCATCTATAAATCATCTAGTGAACATCTATTAACCATCTATAAACCATCTAGTGAACATAAATAAACCATCTAGTGAACATCAATAAACCATCTAAAACCATCTAGTGAACATCTATAAACCATCTAGTGAACATCTATAAACCATCTGGTGAACATCTATAAACCATCTAGTGAACATCTATAAACCATCTATAAACCATCTAGTGAACCATCTATAAACCATCTATAAACTATCTATAAACCATCTCGTGAACATCTATAAACCATCTAGTGAACATCTATAAACCATCTAGTGAACATCTATAAACCATCTATAAACCATCTAGTGAACCATCTATAAACCATCTATTAAACTCATCTATAAACCAGTCTCGTGAGACATCTATAAACCATCTAGTAAACCATCTATAAACCATCTAGTGAACATCTATTAACCATCTATAAACAGTCTAGTGAACATCTATAAACCATCTATAAACATCTATAAACCATCTATTAACCATCTATAAACATCTCTAAGCCATCTAGTGAATATCTATAAACCATCTAGTGAACATCTATAAACCATCTAGTGAACATCTATAAACCATCTAGTGAACATCTATTAACTATCTATAAACCATCTAGTGAACATCTATAAACCATCTATTAACCATCTATAAACCATCTAGTGAACATCTATAAACCATCTAGTGAACAGCTATTAACCATCTATTAATCATCTAGTCAACATCTATAAACCATCTAGTGAACATCTATAAACCATCTATAAACCATCTAGTGAACATCTATAAACATCTATAAACCATCTATAAACTATCTAGTGAACATCTATAAACATCAATAAACCATCTATAAACCATCTAAAAACCATCAATACACCATCTAGTGTACTTCTATAAACCATCTAGTGAACATCTATAAACCATCTAGTGAACATCTATAAACCATCTATTGAACATCTATAAACCATCTATAAACCATCTAGTGTACATCTATAAACCATCTAGTGAACATCTATAAACCATCTAGTAAACATCTATTAACAGTCTATAAACCATCTAGTGAACATCTATAAACCATCTATAAACTATCTATAAACCATCTAGTGAACATCTATAAACCATCTAGTGAAAATCTATAAACCATCTAGTGAACATCTATAAACCATCTATAAACCATCTAGTGAACATCTATAAACCATCTAGTGAACATCTATAACCGTCTAGTGAACATCTATAAACATCTATAAACCATCTATAAACCATCTATTAACACTCTATAAACCGTCTAGTGGACATCTATAAACCATCTATAAACCATCTATAAACCATCTAGTGAACATCTATAAACCATCTAGTGAACATCTATAAACCATCTAGTGAACATCTATAAACCATCTATAAACCATCTACAAATCATATAGTGAACATCTATTAACCATCTATAAACCATCTAGTGAACATAAATAAACCATCTAGTGAACATCAATAAACCATCTAAAACCATCTAGTGAACATCTATAAACCATCTAGTGAACATCTATAAACCATCTGGTGAACATCTATAAACCATCTAGTGAACATCTATAAACCATCTATAAACCATCTATAAACCATCTAGTGAACCATCTATAAACCATCTATAAACTATCTATAAACCATCTCGTGAACATCTATAAACCATCTAGTGAACATCTATAAACCATCTAGTGAACATCTATAAACCATCTATTGAACATCTATAAACCATCTATAAACCATCTAGTGTACATCTATAAACCATCTAGTGAACATTTATAAACCATCTAGTGAACATCTATAAACCATCTAGTGAACATCTAAAAACCATATAGTGAACATCTATAAACCATCTATAAACCATCTATAAATCATCTAGTGAACATCTATTAACCATCTATAAACCATCTAGTGAACATAAATAAACCATCTAGTGAACATCAATAAACCATCTAAAACCATCTAGTGAACATCTATAAACCATCTAGTGAACATCTATAAACCATCTGGTGAACATCTATAAACAATCTAGTGAACATCTATAAACCATCTATAAACCATCTATAAACCATCTAGTGAACCATCTATAAACCATCTATAAACTATCTATAAACCATCTCGTGAACATCTATAAACCATCTAGTGAACATCTATAAACCATCTAGTGAACATCTATAAACCATCTATTAACCATCTATAAACCATCTAGTGAACATCTATAAACCATCTAGTGAACATCTATTAACCATCTATTAATCATCTAGTCAACATCTATAAACCATCTAGTGAACATCTATAAACCATCTATAAACCATCTAGTGAACATCTATAAACATCTATAAACCATCTATAAACTATCTAGTGAACATCTATAAACATCTATAAACCATCTATAAACCATCTATAAACCATCATTACACCATCTAGTGTACTTCTATAAACCATCTAGTGAACATCTATAAACCATCTAGTGAACATCTATAAACCATCTATTGAACATCTATAAACCATCTATAAACCATCTAGTGTACATCTATAAACCATCTAGTGAACATCTATAAACCATCTAGTGAACATCTATTAACAGTCTATAAACAATCTAGTGAACATCTATAAACCATCTATAAACTATCTATAAACCATCTAGTGAACATCTATAAACCATCTAGTGAAAATCTATAAACCATCTAGTGAACATCTATAAACCATCTATAAACCATCTAGTGAACATCTATAAACCATCTAGTGAACATCTATAACCATCTAGTGAACATCTATAAACCATCCATAAACCATCTATAAATCATCTAGTGAACATCTATTAACCATCTATAAACCATCTAGTGAACATAAATAAACCATCTAGTGAACATCAATAAACCATCTAAAACCATCTAGTGAACATCTATAAACCATCTAGTGAACATCTATAAACCATCTGGTGAACATCTATAAACCATCTAGTGAACATCTATAAACCATCTATAAACCATCTAGTGAACCATCTATAAACCATCTATAAACTATCTATAAACCATCTCGTGAACATCTATAAACCATCTAGTGAACATCTATAAACCATCTAGTGAACATCTATAAACCATCTATAAACCATCTAGTGAACCATCTATAAACCATCTATAAACTATCTATAAACCATCTCGTGAACATCTATAAACCATCTAGTGAACATCTATAAACCATCTAGTGAACATCTATAAACCATCTATAAACCATCTAGTGAACATCTATAAACCATCTATTAACCATCTATAAACCGTCTAGTGGACATCTATAAACCATCTATAAACCATCTATAAACCATCTAGTGAACATCTATTAACCATCTATAAACAGTCTAGTGAACATCTATAAACCATCTATAAACATCTATAAACCATCTATTAACCATCTATAAACATCTCTAAGCCATCTAGTGAATATCTATAAACCATCTAGTGAACATCTATAAACCATCTAGTGAACATCTATAAACCATCTAGTGAACATCTATTAACTATCTATAAACCATCTAGTGAACATCTATAAACCATCTATTAACCTCTATAAACCATCTAGTGAACATCTATAAACCATCTAGTGAACAGCTATTAACCATCTATTAATCATCTAGTCAACATCTATAAACCATCTAGTGAACATCTATAAACCATCTATAAACCATCTAGTGAACATCTATAAACATCTATAAACCATCTATAAACTATCTAGTGAACATCTATAAACATCAATAAACCATCTATAAACCATCTAAAAACCATCAATACACCATCTAGTGTACTTCTATAAACCATCTAGTGAACATCTATAAACCATCTAGTGAACATCTATAAACCATCTATTGAACATCTATAAACCATCTATAAACCATCTAGTGTACATCTATAAACCATCTAGTGAACATCTATAAACCATCTAGTAAACATCTATTAACAGTCTATAAACCATCTAATGAACATCTATAAACCATCTATAAACTATCTATAAACCATCTAGTGAACATCTATAAACCATCTAGTGAAAATCTATAAACCATCTAGTGAACATCTATAAACCATCTATAAACCATCTAGTGAACATCTATAAACCATCTAGTGAACATCTATAACCGTCTAGTGAACATCTATAAACATCTATAAACCATCTATAAACCATCTATTAACACTCTATAAACCGTCTAGTGGACATCTATAAACCATCTATAAACCATCTATAAACCATCTAGTGAACATCTATAAACCATCTAGTGAACATCTATAAACCATCTAGTGAACATCTATAAACCATCTATAAACCATCTACAAATCATATAGTGAACATCTATTAACCATCTATAAACCATCTAGTGAACATAAATAAACCATCTAGTGAACATCAATAAACCATCTAAAACCATCTAGTGAACATCTATAAACCATCTAGTGAACATCTATAAACCATCTGGTGAACATCTATAAACCATCTAGTGAACATCTATAAACCATCTATAAACCATCTATAAACCATCTAGTGAACCATCTATAAACCATCTATAAACTATCTATAAACCATCTCGTGAACATCTATAAACCATCTAGTGAACATCTATAAACCATCTAGTGAACATCTATAAACCATCTATTGAACATCTATAAACCATCTATAAACCATCTAGTGTACATCTATAAACCATCTAGTGAACATTTATAAACCATCTAGTGAACATCTATAAACCATCTAGTGAACATCTAAAAACCATATAGTGAACATCTATAAACCATCTATAAACCATCTATAAATCATCTAGTGAACATCTATTAACCATCTATAAACCATCTAGTGAACATAAATAAACCATCTAGTGAACATCAATAAACCATCTAAAACCATCTAGTGAACATCTATAAACCATCTAGTGAACATCTATAAACCATCTGGTGAACATCTATAAACCATCTAGTGAACATCTATAAACCATCTATAAACCATCTATAAACCATCTAGTGAACCATCTATAAACCATCTATAAACTATCTATAAACCATCTCGTGAACATCTATAAACCATCTAGTGAACATCTATAAACCATCTAGTGAACATCTATAAACCATCTATTAACCATCTATAAACCATCTAGTGAACATCTATAAACCATCTAGTGAACATCTATTAACCATCTATTAATCATCTAGTCAACATCTATAAACCATCTAGTGAACATCTATAAACCATCTATAAACCATCTAGTGAACATCTATAAACATCTATAAACCATCTATAAACTATCTAGTGAACATCTATAAACATCTATAAACCATCTATAAACCATCTATAAACCATCATTACACCATCTAGTGTACTTCTATAAACCATCTAGTGAACATCTATAAACCATCTAGTGAACATCTATAAACCATCTATTGAACATCTATAAACCATCTATAAACCATCTAGTGTACATCTATAAACCATCTAGTGAACATCTATAAACCATCTAGTGAACATCTATTAACAGTCTATAAACAATCTAGTGAACATCTATAAACCATCTATAAACTATCTATAAACCATCTAGTGAACATCTATAAACCATCTAGTGAAAATCTATAAACCATCATTTGAACATCTATAAACCATCTATAAACCATCTAGTGAACATCTATAAACCATCTAGTGAACATCTATAACCATCTAGTGAACATCTATAAACCATCCATAAACCATCTATAAATCATCTAGTGAACATCTATTAACCATCTATAAACCATCTAGTGAACATAAATAAACCATCTAGTGAACATCAATAAACCATCTAAAACCATCTAGTGAACATCTATAAACCATCTAGTGAACATCTATAAACCATCTGGTGAACATCTATAAACCATCTAGTGAACATCTATAAACCATCTATAAACCATCTAGTGAACCATCTATAAACCATCTATAAACTATCTATAAACCATCTCGTGAACATCTATAAACCATCTAGTGAACATCTATAAACCATCTAGTGAACATCTATAAACCATCTATAAACCATCTAGTGAACATCTATAAACCATCTATTAACCATCTATAAACCGTCTAGTGGACATCTATAAACCATCTATAAACCATCTATAAACCATCTAGTGAACATCTATTAACCATCTATAAACTGTCTAGTGAACATCTATAAACCATCTATAAACATCTATAAACCATCTATTAACCATCTATAAACATCTCTAAGCCATCTAGTGAATATCTATAAACCATCTAGTGAACATCTATAAACCATCTAGTGAACATCTATAAACCATCTAGTGAACATCTATTAACTATCTATAAACCATCTAGTGAACATCTATAAACCATCTATTAACCATCTATAAACCATCTAGTGAACATCTATAAACCATCTAGTGAACAGCTATTAACCATCTATTAATCATCTAGTCAACATCTATAAACCATCTAGTGAACATCTATAAACCATCTAGTGAACATCTATAAACATCTATAAACCATCTATAAACTATCTAGTGAACATCTATAAACATCAATAAACCATCTATAAACCATCTAAAAACCATCAATACACCATCTAGTGTACTTCTATAAACCATCTAGTGAACATCTATAAACCATCTAGTGAACATCTATAAACCATCTATTGAACATCTATAAACCATCTATAAACCATCTAGTGTACATCTATAAACCATCTAGTGAACATCTATAAACCATCTAGTAAACATCTATTAACAGTCTATAAACCATCTAGTGAACATCTATAAACCATCTATAAACTATCTATAAACCATCTAGTGAACATCTATAAACCATCTAGTGAAAATCTATAAACCATCTAGTGAACATCTATAAACCATCTATAAACCATCTAGTGAACATCTATAAACCATCTAGTGAACATCTATAACCGTCTAGTGAACATCTATAAACATCTATAAACCATCTATAAACCATCTATTAACACTCTATAAACCGTCTAGTGGACATCTATAAACCATCTATAAACCATCTATAAACCATCTAGTGAACATCTATAAACCATCTAGTGAACATCTATAAACCATCTAGTGAACATCTATAAACCATCTATAAACCATCTACAAATCATATAGTGAACATCTATTAACCATCTATAAACCATCTAGTGAACATAAATAAACCATCTAGTGAACATCAATAAACCATCTAAAACCATCTAGTGAACATCTATAAACCATCTAGTGAACATCTATAAACCATCTGGTGAACATCTATAAACCATCTAGTGAACATCTATAAACCATCTATAAACCATCTATAAACCATCTAGTGAACCATCTATAAACCATCTATAAACTATCTATAAACCATCTCGTGAACATCTATAAACCATCTAGTGAACATCTATAAACCATCTAGTGAACATCTATAAACCATCTATTGAACATCTATAAACCATCTATAAACCATCTAGTGAACATCTATTAACCATCTATAAACAGTCTAGTGAACATCTATAAACCATCTATAAACATCTATAAACCATCTATTAACCATCTATAAACATCTCTAAGCCATCTAGTGAATATCTATAAACCATCTAGTGAACATCTATAAACCATCTAGTGAACATCTATAAACCATCTAGTGAACATCTATTAACTATCTATAAACCATCTAGTGAACATCTATAAACCATCTATTAACCATCTATAAACCATCTAGTGAACATCTATAAACCATCTAGTGAACAGCTATTAACCATCTATTAATCATCTAGTCAACATCTATAAACCATCTAGTGAACATCTATAAACCATCTATAAACCATCTAGTGAACATCTATAAACATCTATAAACCATCTATAAACTATCTAGTGAACATCTATAAACATCAATAAACCATCTATAAACCATCTAAAAACCATCAATACACCATCTAGTGTACTTCTATAAACCATCTAGTGAACATCTATAAACCATCTAGTGAACATCTATAAACCATCTATTGAACATCTATAAACCATCTATAAACCATCTAGTGTACATCTATAAACCATCTAGTGAACATCTATAAACCATCTAGTAATCATCTATTAACAGTCTATAAACCATCTAGTGAACATCTATAAACCATCTATAAACTATCTATAAACCATCTAGTGAACATCTATAAACCATCTAGTGAAAATCTATAAACCATCTAGTGAACATCTATAAACCATCTATAAACCATCTAGTGAACATCTATAAACCATCTAGTGAACATCTATAACCGTCTAGTGAACATCTATAAACATCTATAAACCATCTATAAACCATCTATTAACACTCTATAAACCGTCTAGTGGACATCTATAAACCATCTATAAACCATCTATAAACCATCTAGTGAACATCTATAAACCATCTAGTGAACATCTATAAACCATCTAGTGAACATCTATAAACCATCTATAAACCATCTACAAATCATATAGTGAACATCTATTAACCATCTATAAACCATCTAGTGAACATAAATAAACCATCTAGTGAACATCAATAAACCATCTAAAACCATCTAGTGAACATCTATAAACCATCTAGTGAACATCTATAAACCATCTGGTGAACATCTATAAACCATCTAGTGAACATCTATAAACCATCTATAAACCATCTATAAACCATCTAGTGAACCATCTATAAACCATCTATAAACTATCTATAAAACATCTCGTGAACATCTATAAACCATCTAGTGAACATCTATAAACCATCTAGTGAACATCTATAAACCATCTATTGAACATCTATAAACCATCTATAAACCATCTAGTGAACATCTATTAACCATCTATAAACAGTCTAGTGAACATCTATAAACCATCTATAAACATCTATAAACCATCTATTAACCATCTATAAACATCTCTAAGCCATCTAGTGAATATCTATAAACCATCTAGTGAACATCTATAAACCATCTAGTGAACATCTATAAACCATCTAGTGAACATCTATTAACTATCTATAAACCATCTAGTGAACATCTATAAACCATCTATTAACCATCTATAAACCATCTAGTGAACATCTATAAACCATCTAGTGAACAGCTATTAACCATCTATTAATCATCTAGTCAACATCTATAAACCATCTAGTGAACATCTATAAACCATCTATAAACCATCTAGTGAACATCTATAAACATCTATAAACCATCTATAAACTATCTAGTGAACATCTATAAACATCAATAAACCATCTATAAACCATCTAAAAACCATCAATACACCATCTAGTGTACTTCTATAAACCATCTAGTGAACATCTATAAACCATCTAGTGAACATCTATAAACCATCTATTGAACATCTATAAACCATCTATAAACCATCTAGTGACACCCCGGCATCTATAAACCATCTAGTAAACATCTATTAACAGTCTATAAACCATCTAATGAACATCTATAAACCATCTATAAACTATCTATAAACCATCTAGTGAACATCTATAAACCATCTAGTGAAAATCTATAAACCATCTAGTGAACATCTATAAACCATCTATAAACCATCTAGTGAACATCTATAAACCATCTAGTGAACATCTATAACCGTCTAGTGAACATCTATAAACATCTATAAACCATCTATAAACCATCTATTAACACTCTATAAACCGTCTAGTGGACATCTATAAACCATCTATAAACCATCTATAAACCATCTAGTGAACATCTATAAACCATCTAGTGAACATCTATAAACCATCTAGTGAACATCTATAAACCATCTATAAACCATCTACAAATCATATAGTGAACATCTATTAACCATCTATAAACCATCTAGTGAACATAAATAAACCATCTAGTGAACATCAATAAACCATCTAAAACCATCTAGTGAACATCTATAAACCATCTAGTGAACATCTATAAACCATCTGGTGAACATCTATAAACCATCTAGTGAACATCTATAAACCATCTATAAACCATCTATAAACCATCTAGTGAACCATCTATAAACCATCTATAAACTATCTATAAACCATCTCGTGAACATCTATAATCCATCTAGTGAACATCTATAAACCATCTAGTGAACATCTATAAACCATCTATTGAACATCTATAAACCATCTATAAACCATCTAGTGTACATCTATAAACCATCTAGTGAACATTTATAAACCATCTAGTGAACATCTATAAACCATCTAGTGAACATCTAAAAACCATATAGTGAACATCTATAAACCATCTATAAACCATCTATAAATCATCTAGTGAACATCTATTAACCATCTATAAACCATCTAGTGAACATAAATAAACCATCTAGTGAACATCAATAAACCATCTAAAACCATCTAGTGAACATCTATAAACCATCTAGTGAACATCTATAAACCATCTGGTGAACATCTATAAACCATCTAGTGAACATCTATAAACCATCTATAAACCATCTATAAACCATCTAGTGAACCATCTATAAACCATCTATAAACTATCTATAAACCATCTCGTGAACATCTATAAACCATCTAGTGAACATCTATAAACCATCTAGTGAACATCTATAAACCATCTATTAACCATCTATAAACCATCTAGTGAACATCTATAAACCATCTAGTGAACATCTATTAACCATCTATTAATCATCTAGTCAACATCTATAAACCATCTAGTGAACATCTATAAACCATCTATAAACCATCTAGTGAACATCTATAAACATCTATAAACCATCTATAAACTATCTAGTGAACATCTATAAACATCTATAAACCATCTATAAACCATCTATAAACCATCATTACACCATCTAGTGTACTTCTATAAACCATCTAGTGAACATCTATAAACCATCTAGTGAACATCTATAAACCATCTATTGAACATCTATAAACCATCTATAAACCATCTAGTGTACATCTATAAACCATCTAGTGAACATCTATAAACCATCTAGTGAACATCTATTAACAGTCTATAAACAATCTAGTGAACATCTATAAACCATCTATAAACTATCTATAAACCATCTAGTGAACATCTATAAACCATCTAGTGAAAATCTATAAACCATCATTTGAACATCTATAAACCATCTATAAACCATCTAGTGAACATCTATAAACCATCTAGTGAACATCTATAACCATCTAGTGAACATCTATAAACCATCCATAAACCATCTATAAATCATCTAGTGAACATCTATTAACCATCTATAAACCATCTAGTGAACATAAATAAACCATCTAGTGAACATCAATAAACCATCTAAAACCATCTAGTGAACATCTATAAACCATCTAGTGAACATCTATAAACCATCTGGTGAACATCTATAAACCATCTAGTGAACATCTATAAACCATCTATAAACCATCTAGTGAACCATCTATAAACCATCTATAAACTATCTATAAACCATCTCGTGAACATCTATAAACCATCTAGTGAACATCTATAAACCATCTAGTGAACATCTATAAACCATCTATAAACCATCTAGTGAACATCTATAAACCATCTATTAACCATCTATAAACCGTCTAGTGGACATCTATAAACCATCTATAAACCATCTATAAACCATCTAGTGAACATCTATTAACCATCTATAAACAGTCTAGTGAACATCTATAAACCATCTATAAACATCTATAAACCATCTATTAACCATCTATAAACATCTCTAAGCCATCTAGTGAATATCTATAAACCATCTAGTGAACATCTATAAACCATCTAGTGAACATCTATAAACCATCTAGTGAACATCTATTAACTATCTATAAACCATCTAGTGAACATCTATAAACCATCTATTAACCATCTATAAACCATCTAGTGAACATCTATAAACCATCTAGTGAACAGCTATTAACCATCTATTAATCATCTAGTCAACATCTATAAACCATCTAGTGAACATCTATAAACCATCTAGTGAACATCTATAAACATCTATAAACCATCTATAAACTATCTAGTGAACATCTATAAACATCAATAAACCATCTATAAACCATCTAAAAACCATCAATACACCATCTAGTGTACTTCTATAAACCATCTAGTGAACATCTATAAACCATCTAGTGAACATCTATAAACCATCTATTGAACATCTATAAACCATCTATAAACCATCTAGTGTACATCTATAAACCATCTAGTGAACATCTATAAACCATCTAGTAAACATCTATTAACAGTCTATAAACCATCTAGTGAACATCTATAAACCATCTATAAACTATCTATAAACCATCTAGTGAACATCTATAAACCATCTAGTGAAAATCTATAAACCATCTAGTGAACATCTATAAACCATCTATAAACCATCTAGTGAACATCTATAAACCATCTAGTGAACATCTATAACCGTCTAGTGAACATCTATAAACATCTATAAACCATCTATAAACCATCTATTAACACTCTATAAACCGTCTAGTGGACATCTATAAACCATCTATAAACCATCTATAAACCATCTAGTGAACATCTATAAACCATCTAGTGAACATCTATAAACCATCTAGTGAACATCTATAAACCATCTATAAACCATCTACAAATCATATAGTGAACATCTATTAACCATCTATAAACCATCTAGTGAACATAAATAAACCATCTAGTGAACATCAATAAACCATCTAAAACCATCTAGTGAACATCTATAAACCATCTTGTGAACATCTATAAACCATCTGGTGAACATCTATAAACCATCTAGTGAACATCTATAAACCATCTATAAACCATCTATAAACCATTTAGTGAACCATCTATAAACCATCTATAAACTATCTATAAACCATCTCGTGAACATCTATAAACCATCTAGTGAACATCTATAAACCATCTAGTGAACATCTATAAACCATCTATTGAACATCTATAAACCATCTATAAACCATCTAGTGAACATCTATTAACCATCTATAAACAGTCTAGTGAACATCTATAAACCATCTATAAACATCTATAAACCATCTATTAACCATCTATAAACATCTCTAAGCCATCTAGTGAATATCTATAAACCATCTAGTGAACATCTATAAACCATCTAGTGAACATCTATAAACCATCTAGTGAACATCTATTAACTATCTATAAACCATCTAGTGAACATCTATAAACCATCTATTAACCATCTATAAACCATCTAGTGAACATCTATAAACCATCTAGTGAACAGCTATTAACCATCTATTAATCATCTAGTCAACATCTATAAACCATCTAGTGAACATCTATAAACCATCTATAAACCATCTAGTGAACATCTATAAACATCTATAAACCATCTATAAACTATCTAGTGAACATCTATAAACATCAATAAACCATCTATAAACCATCTAAAAACCATCAATACACCATCTAGTGTACTTCTATAAACCATCTAGTGAACATCTATAAACCATCTAGTGAACATCTATAAACCATCTATTGAACATCTATAAACCATCTATAAACCATCTAGTGTACATCTATAAACCATCTAGTGAACATCTATAAACCATCTAGTAAACATCTATTAACAGTCTATAAACCATCTAATGAACATCTATAGACCATCTATAAACTATCTATAAACCATCTAGTGAACATCTATAAACCATCTAGTGAAAATCTATAAACCATCTAGTGAACATCTATAAACCATCTATAAACCATCTAGTGAACATCTATAAACCATCTAGTGAACATCTATAACCGTCTAGTGAACATCTATAAACATCTATAAACCATCTATAAACCATCTATTAACACTCTATAAACCGTCTAGTGGACATCTATAAACCATCTATAAACCATCTATAAACCATCTAGTGAACATCTATAAACCATCTAGTGAACATCTATAAACCATCTAGTGAACATCTATAAACCATCTATAAACCATCTACAAATCATATAGTGAACATCTATTAACCATCTATAAACCATCTAGTGAACATAAATAAACCATCTAGTGAACATCAATAAACCATCTAAAACCATCTAGTGAACATCTATAAACCATCTAGTGAACATCTATAAACCATCTGGTGAACATCTATAAACCATCTAGTGAACATCTATAAACCATCTATAAACCATCTATAAACCATCTAGTGAACCATCTATAAACCATCTATAAACTATCTATAAACCATCTCGTGAACATCTATAAACCATCTAGTGAACATCTATAAACCATCTAGTGAACATCTATAAACCATCTATTGAACATCTATAAACCATCTATAAACCATCTAGTGTACATCTATAAACCATCTAGTGAACATTTATAAACCATCTAGTGAACATCTATAAACCATCTAGTGAACATCTAAAAACCATATAGTGAACATCTATAAACCATCTATAAACCATCTATAAATCATCTAGTGAACATCTATTAACCATCTATAAACCATCTAGTGAACATAAATAAACCATCTAGTGAACATCAATAAACCATCTAAAACCATCTAGTGAACATCTATAAACCATCTAGTGAACATCTATAAACCATCTGGTGAACATCTATAAACCATCTAGTGAACATCTATAAACCATCTATAAACCATCTATAAACCATCTAGTGAACCATCTATAAACCATCTATAAACTATCTATAAACCATCTCGTGAACATCTATAAACCATCTAGTGAACATCTATAAACCATCTAGTGAACATCTATAAACCATCTATTAACCATCTATAAACCATCTAGTGAACATCTATAAACCATCTAGTGAACATCTATTAACCATCTATTAATCATCTAGTCAACATCTATAAACCATCTAGTGAACATCTATAAACCATCTATAAACCATCTAGTGAACATCTATAAACATCTATAAACCATCTATAAACTATCTAGTGAACATCTATAAACATCTATAAACCATCTATAAACCATCTATAAACCATCATTACACCATCTAGTGTACTTCTATAAACCATCTAGTGAACATCTATAAACCATCTAGTGAACATCTATAAACCATCTATTGAACATCTATAAACCATCTATAAACCATCTAGTGTACATCTATAAACCATCTAGTGAACATCTATAAACCATCTAGTGAACATCTATTAACAGTCTATAAACAATCTAGTGAACATCTATAAACCATCTATAAACTATCTATAAACCATCTAGTGAACATCTATAAACCATCTAGTGAAAATCTATAAACCATCATTTGAACATCTATAAACCATCTATAAACCATCTAGTGAACATCTATAAACCATCTAGTGAACATCTATAACCATCTAGTGAACATCTATAAACCATCCATAAACCATCTATAAATCATCTAGTGAACATCTATTAACCATCTATAAACCATCTAGTGAACATAAATAAACCATCTAGTGAACATCAATAAACCATCTAAAACCATCTAGTGAACATCTATAAACCATCTAGTGAACATCTATAAACCATCTGGTGAACATCTATAAACCATCTAGTGAACATCTATAAACCATCTATAAACCATCTAGTGAACCATCTATAAACCATCTATAAACTATCTATAAACCATCTCGTGAACATCTATAAACCATCTAGTGAACATCTATAAACCATCTAGTGAACATCTATAAACCATCTATAAACCATCTAGTGAACATCTATAAACCATCTATTAACCATCTATAAACCGTCTAGTGGACATCTATAAACCATCTATAAACCATCTATAAACCATCTAGTGAACATCTATTAACCATCTATAAACAGTCTAGTGAACATCTATAAACCATCTATAAACATCTATAAACCATCTATTAACCATCTATAAACATCTCTAAGCCATCTAGTGAATATCTATAAACCATCTAGTGAACATCTATAAACCATCTAGTGAACATCTATAAACCATCTAGTGAACATCTATTAACTATCTATAAACCATCTAGTGAACATCTATAAACCATCTATTAACCATCTATAAACCATCTAGTGAACATCTATAAACCATCTAGTGAACAGCTATTAACCATCTATTAATCATCTAGTCAACATCTATAAACCATCTAGTGAACATCTATAAACCATCTAGTGAACATCTATAAACATCTATAAACCATCTATAAACTATCTAGTGAACATCTATAAACATCAATAAACCATCTATAAACCATCTAAAAACCATCAATACACCATCTAGTGTACTTCTATAAACCATCTAGTGAACATCTATAAACCATCTAGTGAACATCTATAAACCATCTATTGAACATCTATAAACCATCTATAAACCATCTAGTGTACATCTATAAACCATCTAGTGAACATCTATAAACCATCTAGTAAACATCTATTAACAGTCTATAAACCATCTAGTGAACATCTATAAACCATCTATAAACTATCTATAAACCATCTAGTGAACATCTATAAACCATCTAGTGAAAATCTATAAACCATCTAGTGAACATCTATAAACCATCTATAAACCATCTAGTGAACATCTATAAACCATCTAGTGAACATCTATAACCGTCTAGTGAACATCTATAAACATCTATAAACCATCTATAAACCATCTATTAACACTCTATAAACCGTCTAGTGGACATCTATAAACCATCTATAAACCATCTATAAACCATCTAGTGAACATCTATAAACCATCTAGTGAACATCTATAAACCATCTAGTGAACATCTATAAACCATCTATAAACCATCTACAAATCATATAGTGAACATCTATTAACCATCTATAAACCATCTAGTGAACATAAATAAACCATCTAGTGAACATCAATAAACCATCTAAAACCATCTAGTGAACATCTATAAACCATCTAGTGAACATCTATAAACCATCTGGTGAACATCTATAAACCATCTAGTGAACATCTATAAACCATCTATAAACCATCTATAAACCATCTAGTGAACCATCTATAAACCATCTATAAACTATCTATAAACCATCTCGTGAACATCTATAAACCATCTAGTGAACATCTATAAACCATCTAGTGAACATCTATAAACCATCTATTGAACATCTATAAACCATCTATAAACCATCTAGTGTACATCTATAAACCATCTAGTGAACATTTATAAACCATCTAGTGAACATCTATAAACCATCTAGTGAACATCTAAAAACCATATAGTGAACATCTATAAACCATCTATAAACCATCTATAAATCATCTAGTGAACATCTATTAACCATCTATAAACCATCTAGTGAACATAAATAAACCATCTAGTGAACATCAATAAACCATCTAAAACCATCTAGTGAACATCTATAAACCATCTAGTGAACATCTATAAACCATCTGGTGAACATCTATAAACCATCTAGTGAACATCTATAAACCATCTATAAACCATCTATAAACCATCTAGTGAACCATCTATAAACCATCTATAAACTATCTATAAACCATCTCGTGAACATCTATAAACCATCTAGTGAACATCTATAAACCATCTAGTGAACATCTATAAACCATCTATTAACCATCTATAAACCATCTAGTGAACATCTATAAACCATCTAGTGAACATCTATTAACCATCTATTAATCATCTAGTCAACATCTATAAACCATCTAGTGAACATCTATAAACCATCTATAAACCATCTAGTGAACATCTATAAACATCTATAAACCATCTATAAACTATCTAGTGAACATCTATAAACATCTATAAACCATCTATAAACCATCTATAAACCATCATTACACCATCTAGTGTACTTCTATAAACCATCTAGTGAACATCTATAAACCATCTAGTGAACATCTATAAACCATCTATTGAACATCTATAAACCATCTATAAACCATCTAGTGTACATCTATAAACCATCTAGTGAACATCTATAAACCATCTAGTGAACATCTATTAACAGTCTATAAAAAATCTAGTGAACATCTATAAACCATCTATAAACTATCTATTAACCATCTAGTGAACATCTATAAACCATCTAGTGAAAATCTATAAACCATCTAGTGAACATCTATAAACCATCTATAAACCATCTAGTGAACATCTATAAACCATCTAGTGAACATCTATAACCGTCTAGTGAACATCTATAAACATCTATAAACCATCTATAAACCATCTATTAACCATCTATAAACCGTCTACTGGACATCTATAAACCATCTATAAACCATCTATAAACCATCTAGTGAACATCTATTAACCATCTATAAACAGTCTAGTGAACATCTATAAACCATCTATAAACATCTATAAACCATCTATTAACCATCTATAAACATCTCTAAGCCATCTAGTGAACATCTATAAACCATTTATAAACCATCAATAAACCATCAATAAACCATCTATAAACCATCTAGTGAACATCTATAAACCATCTAGTGAACATCTATAAACCATCTAGTGAACATCTATAAACCATCTATAAACCATCTAGTGAACATCTATAAACCATCTATTAACCATCTATAAACCGTCTAGTGGACATCTATAAACCATCTATAAACCATCTATAAACCATCTAGTGAACATCTATTAACCATCTATAAACAGTCTAGTGAACATCTATAAACCATCTATAAACATCTATAAACCATCTATTAACCATCTATAAACATCTCTAAGCAATCTAGTGAATATCTATAAACCATCTAGTGAACATCTATAAACCATCTAGTGAACATCTATAAACCATCTAGTGAACATCTATTAACTATCTATAAACCATCTAGTGAACATCTATAAACCATCTATTAACCATCTATAAACCATCTAGTGAACATCTATAAAACATCTAGTGAACATCTATTAACCATCTATTAGTCATCTAGTCAACATCTATAAACCATCTAGTGAACATCTATAAACCATCTATAAACCATCTAGTGAACATCTATAAACATCTATAAACCATCTATAAACCATCTAGTGAACATCAATAAACCATCTAAAACCATCTAGTGAACATCTATAAACCATCTAGTGAACATCTATAAACCATCTGGTGAACATCTATGAACCATCTAGTGAACATCTATAAACCATCTATAAACCATCTATAAACCATCTAGTGAACATCTATAAACCATCTAGTGAACATCTATAAACCATTTAGTGAACATCTATAAACCATCTATAAACCATCTACAAATCATATAGTCAACATCTATTAACCATCTATAAACCAACTAGTGAACATCTATAAACCATCTAGTGTACATCTATAAACCATCTAGTAAACATCTATAAACCATATAGTGAACATCTATAAACCATCTATAAACCATCTATAAATCATCTAGTGAACATCTATTAACCATCTATAAACCATCTAGTGAACATAAATAAACCATTTATAAACCATCAATAAACCATCAATAAACCATCTATAAACCATCTAGTGAACATCTATAAACCATCTAGTGAACATCTATAAACCATCTAGTGAACATCTATAAACCATCTATAAACCATCTAGTGAACATCTATAAACCATCTATTAACCATCTATAAACCGTCTAGTGGACATCTATAAACCATCTATAAACCATCTATAAACCATCTAGTGAACATCTATTAACCATCTATAAACAGTCTAGTGAACATCTATAAACCATCTATAAACATCTATAAACCATCTATTAACCATCTATAAACATCTCTAAGCCATCTAGTGAATATCTATAAACCATCTAGTGAACATCTATAAACCATCTATAAACTATCTATTAACCATCTAGTGAACATCTATAAACCATCTAGTGAAAATCTATAAACCATCTAGTGAACATCTATAAACCATCTATAAACCATCTAGTGAACATCTATAAACCATCTAGTGAACATCTATAACCGTCTAGTGAACATCTATAAACATCTATAAACCATCTATAAACCATCTATTAACCATCTATAAACCGTCTACTGGACATCTATAAACCATCTATAAACCATCTATAAACCATCTAGTGAACATCTATTAACCATCTATAAACAGTCTAGTGAACATCTATAAACCATCTATAAACATCTATAAACCATCTATTAACCATCTATAAACATCTCTAAGCCATCTAGTGAACATCTATAAACCATTTATAAACCATCAATAAACCATCAATAAACCATCTATAAACCATCTAGTGAACATCTATAAACCATCTAGTGAACATCTATAAACCATCTAGTGAACATCTATAAACCATCTATAAACCATCTAGTGAACATCTATAAACCATCTATTAACCATCTATAAACCGTCTAGTGGACATCTATAAACCATCTATAAACCATCTATAAACCATCTAGTGAACATCTATTAACCATCTATAAACAGTCTAGTGAACATCTATAAACCATCTATAAACATCTATAAACCATCTATTAACCATCTATAAACATCTCTAAGCCATCTAGTGAATATCTATAAACCATCTAGTGAACATCTATAAACCATCTAGTGAACATCTATAAACCATCTAGTGAACATCTATTAACTATCTATAAACCATCTAGTGAACATCTATAAACCATCTATTAACCATCTATAAACCATCTAGTGAACATCTATAAAACATCTAGTGAACATCTATTAACCATCTATTAGTCATCTAGTCAACATCTATAAACCATCTAGTGAACATCTATAAACCATCTATAAACCATCTAGTGAACATCTATAAACATCTATAAACCATCTATAAACCATCTAGTGAACATCAATAAACCATCTAAAACCATCTAGTGAACATCTATTAACCATCTATAAACCATCTAGTGAACATAAATAAACCATTTATAAACCATCAATAAACCATCAATAAACCATCTATAAACCATCTAGTGAACATCTATAAACCATCTAGTGAACATCTATAAACCATCTAGTGAACATCTATAAACCATCTATAAACCATCTAGTGAACATCTATAAACCATCTATTAACCATCTATAAACCGTCTAGTGGACATCTATAAACCATCTATAAACCATCTATAAACCATCTAGTGAACATCTATTAACCATCTATAAACAGTCTAGTGAACATCTATAAACCATCTATAAACATCTATAAACCATCTATTAACCATCTATAAACATCTCTAAGCCATCTAGTGAACATCTATAAACCATCTAGTGAACATCTATAAAACATCTAGTGAACATCTATTAACCATCTATTAGTCATCTAGTCAACATCTATAAACCATCTAGTGAACATCTATAAACCATCTATAAACCATCTAGTGAACATCTATAAACATCTATAAACCATCTATAAACCATCTAGTGAACATCAATAAACCATCTAAAACCATCTAGTGAACATCTATAAACCATCTAGTGAACATCTATAAACCATCTGGTGAACATCTATGAACCATCTAGTGAACATCTATAAACCATCTATAAACCATCTATAAACCATCTAGTGAACATCTATAAACCATCTAGTGAACATCTATAAACCATTTAGTGAACATCTATAAACCATCTATAAACCATCTACAAATCATATAGTGAAAATCTATTAACCATCTATAAACCAACTAGTGAACATCTATAAACCATCTAGTGTACATCTATAAACCATCTAGTAAACATCTATAAACCATATAGTGAACATCTATAAACCATCTATAAACCATCTATAAATCATCTAGTGAACATCTATTAACCATCTATAAACCATCTAGTGAACATAAATAAACCATCTAGTGAACATCAATAAACCATCTAAAACCATCTATTGAACATCTATAAACCATCTAGTGAACATCTATAAACCATCTGGTGTACATCTATAAACCATCTAGTGAACATCTATAAACCATCTATAAACCATCTATAAACCATCTAGTGAACCATCTATAAACCATCTATAAACTATCTATAAACCATCTCGTGAACATCTATAAACCATCTATAAACCATCTAGTGTACATCTATAAACCATCTAGTGAACATCTATAAACCATCTAGTGAACATCTATAAACCATCTAGTGAACATCTATAAACCATATAGTGAACATCTATAAACCATCCATAAACCATCTATAAATCATCTAGTGAACATCTATTAACCATCTATAAACCATCTAGTGAACATAAATAAACCATCTAGTGAACATCAATAAACCATCTAAAACCATCTAGTGAACATCTATAAACCATCTAGTGAACATCTATAAACCATCTGGTGAACATCTATAAACCATCTAGTGAACATCTATAAACCATCTATAAACCATCTAGTGAACCATCTATAAACCATCTATAAACTATCTATAAACCATCTCGTGAACATCTATAAACCATCTAGTGAACATCTATAAACCATCTAGTGAACATCTATAAACCATCTATAAACCATCTAGTGAACATCTATAAACCATCTATTAACCATCTATAAACCGTCTAGTGGACATCTATAAACCATCTATAAACCATCTATAAACCATCTAGTGAACATCTATTAACCATCTATAAACAGTCTAGTGAACATCTATAAACCATCTATAAACATCTATAAACCATCTATTAACCATCTATAAACATCTCTAAGCCATCTAGTGAATATCTATAAACCATCTAGTGAACATCTATAAACCATCTAGTGAACATCTATAAACCATCTAGTGAACATCTATTAACTATCTATAAACCATCTAGTGAACATCTATAAACCATCTATTAACCATCTATAAACCATCTAGTGAACATCTATAAACCATCTAGTGAACATCTATTAACCATCTATTAATCATCTAGTCAACATCTATAAACCATCTAGTGAACATCTATAAACCATCTATAAACCATCTAGTGAACATCTATAAACATCTAAAAACCATCTATAAACTATCTAGTGAACATCTATAAACATCTATAAACCATCTATAAACCATCTAAAAACCATCAATACACCATCTAGTGTACTTCTATAAACCATCTAGTGAACATCTATAAACCATCTAGTGAACATCTATAAACCATCTATTGAACATCTATAAACCATCTATAAACCATCTAGTGTACATCTATAAACCATCTAGTGAACATCTATAAACCATCTAGTGAACATCTATTAACAGTCTATAAACCATCTAGTGAACATCTATAAACCATCTATAAACTATCTATAAACCATCTAGTGAACATCTATAAACCATCTAGTGAAAATCTATAAACCATCTAGTGAACATCTATAAACCATCTATAAACCATCTAGTGAACATCTATAAACCATCTAGTGAACATCTATAACCGTCTAGTGAACATCTATAAACATCTATAAACCATCTATAAACCATCTATTAACACTCTATAAACCGTCTAGTGGACATCTATAAACCATCTATAAACCATCTATAAACCATCTAGTGAACATCTATAAACCATCTAGTGAACATCTATAAACCATCTAGTGAACATCTATAAAGCATCTATAAACCATCTACAAATCATATAGTGAACATCTATTAACCATCTATAAACCATCTAGTGAACATAAATAAACCATCTAGTGAACATCAATAAACCATCTAAAACCATCTAGTGAACATCTATAAACCATCTAGTGAACATCTATAAACCATCTGGTGAACATCTATAAACCATCTAGTGAACATCTATAAACCATCTATAAACCATCTATAAACCATCTAGTGAACCATCTATAAACCATCTATAAATTATCTATAAACCATCTCGTGAACATCTATAAACCATCTAGTGAACATCTATAAACCATCTAGTGAACATCTATAAACCATCTATTGAACATCTATAAACCATCTATAAACCATCTAGTGTACATCTATAAACCATCTAGTGAACATTTATAAACCATCTAGTGAACATCTATAAACCATCTAGTGAACATCTAAAAACCATATAGTGAACATGTATAAACCATCTATAAATCATCTAGTGAACATCTATTAACCATCTAAAACCATCTAGTGAACATCTATAAACCATCTAGTGAACATCTATAAACCATCTGGTGAACATCGATAAACCATCTAGTGAACATCTATAAACCATCTATAAACCATCTATAAACCATCTAGTGAACCATCTATAAACCATCTATAAACTATCTATAAACCATCTCGTGAACATCTATAAACCATCTAGTGAACATCTATAAACCATCTAGTGAACATCTATAAACCATCTATTAACCATCTATAACCATCTAGTGAACATCTATAAACCATCTAGTGAACATCTATTAACCATCTATTAATCATCTAGTCAACATCTATAAACCATCTAGTGAACATCTATAAACCATCTATAAACCATCTAGTGAACATCTATAAACATCTATAAACCATCTATAAACTATCTAGTGAACATCTATAAACATCTATAAACCATCTATAAACCATCTATAAACCATCATTACACCATCTAGTGTACTTCTATAAACCATCTAGTGAACATCTATAAACCATCTAGTGAACATCTATAAACCATCTATTGAACATCTATAAACCATCTATAAACCATCTAGTGTACATCTATAAACCATCTAGTGAACATCTATAAACCATCTATTGAACATCTATAAACCATCTATAAACCATCTGGTGAACATCTATAAACCATCTAGTGAACATCTATAAACCATCTATAAACCATCTAGTGAACCATCTATAAACCATCTATAAACTATCTATAAACCACCTCGTGAACATCTATAAACCATCTAGTGAACATCTATAAACCATCTAGTGAACATCTATAAACCATCTATAAACCATCTAGTGAACATCTATAAACCATCTATTAACCATCTATAAACCGTCTAGTGGACATCTATAAACCATCTATAAACCATCTATAAACCATCTAGTGAACATCTATTAACCATCTATAAACAGTCTAGTGAACATCTATAAACCATCTATAAACATCTATAAACCATCTATTAACCATCTATAAACATCTCTAAGCCATCTAGTGAATATCTATAAACCATCTAGTGAACATCTATAAACCATCTAGTGAACATCTATAAACCATCTAGTGAACATCTATTAACTATCTATAAACCATCTAGTGAACATCTATAAACCATCTATTAACCATCTATAAACCATCTAGTGAACATCTATAAACCATCTAGTGAACATCTATTAACCATCTATTAATCATCTAGTCAACATCTATAAACCATCTAGTGAACATCTATAAACCATCTATAAACCATCTAGTGAACATCTATAAACATCTATAAACCATCTATAAACTATCTAGTGAACATCTATAAACATCTATAAACCATCTATAAACCATCTAAAAACCATCAATACACCATCTAGTGTACTTCTATAAACCATCTAGTGAACATCTATAAACCATCTAGTGAACATCTATAAACCATCTATTGAACATCTATAAACCATCTATAAACCATCTAGTGTACATCTATAAACCATCTAGTGAACATCTATAAACCATCTAGTGAACATCTATTAACAGTCTATAAACCATCTAGTGAACATCTATAAACCATCTATAAACTATCTATAAACCATCTAGTGAACATCTATAAACCATCTAGTGAAAATCTATAAACCATCTAGTGAACATCTATAAACCATCTATAAACCATCTAGTGAACATCTATAAACCATCTAGTGAACATCTATAACCGTCTAGTGAACATCTATAAACATCTATAAACCATCTATAAACCATCTATTAACACTCTATAAACCGTCTAGTGGACATCTATAAACCATCTATAAACCATCTATAAACCATCTAGTGAACATCTATAAACCATCTAGTGAACATCTATAAACCATCTAGTGAACATCTATAAAGCATCTATAAACCATCTACAAATCATATAGTGAACATCTATTAACCATCTATAAACCATCTAGTGAACATAAATAAACCATCTAGTGAACATCAATAAACCATCTAAAACCATCTAGTGAACATCTATAAACCATCTAGTGAACATCTATAAACCATCTGGTGAACATCTATAAACCATCTAGTGAACATCTATAAACCATCTATAAACCATCTATAAACCATCTAGTGAACCATCTATAAACCATCTATAAATTATCTATAAACCATCTCGTGAACATCTATAAACCATCTAGTGAACATCTATAAACCATCTAGTGAACATCTATAAACCATCTATTGAACATCTATAAACCATCTATAAACCATCTAGTGTACATCTATAAACCATCTAGTGAACATTTATAAACCATCTAGTGAACATCTATAAACCATCTAGTGAACATCTAAAAACCATATAGTGAACATGTATAAACCATCTATAAACCATCTATAAATCATCTAGTGAACATCTATTAACCATCTAAAACCATCTAGTGAACATCTATAAACCATCTAGTGAACATCTATAAACCATCTGGTGAACATCTATAAACCATCTAGTGAACATCTATAAACCATCTATAAACCATCTATAAACCATCTAGTGAACCATCTATAAACCATCTATAAACTATCTATAAACCATCTCGTGAACATCTATAAACCATCTAGTGAACATCTATAAACCATCTAGTGAACATCTATAAACCATCTATTAACCATCTATAACCATCTAGTGAACATCTATAAACCATCTAGTGAACATCTATTAACCATCTATTAATCATCTAGTCAACATCTATAAACCATCTAGTGAACATCTATAAACCATCTATAAACCATCTAGTGAACATCTATAAACATCTATAAACCATCTATAAACTATCTAGTGAACATCTATAAACATCTATAAACCATCTATAAACCATCTATAAACCATCATTACACCATCTAGTGTACTTCTATAAACCATCTAGTGAACATCTATAAACCATCTAGTGAACATCTATAAACCATCTATTGAACATCTATAAACCATCTATAAACCATCTAGTGTACATCTATAAACCATCTAGTGAACATCTATAAACCATCTAGTGAACATCTATTAACAGTCTATAAACAATCTAGTGAACATCTATAAACCATCTATAAACTATCTATAAACCATCTAGTGAACATCTATAAACCATCTAGTGAAAATCTATAAACCATCTAGTGAACATCTATAAACCATCTATAAACCATCTAGTGAACATCTATAAACCATCTAGTGAACATCTATAACCGTCTAGTGAACATCTATAAACATCTATAAACCATCTATAAACCATCTATTAACCATCTATAAACCGTCTACTGGACATCTATAAACCATCTATAAACCATCTATAAACCATCTAGTGAACATCTATTAACCATCTATAAACAGTCTAGTGAACATCTATAAACCATCTATAAACATCTATAAACCATCTATTAACCATCTATAAACATCTCTAATCCATCTAGTGAACATCTATAAACCATTTATAAACCATCAATAAACCATCAATAAACCATCTATAAACCATCTAGTGAACATCTATAAACCATCTAGTGAACATCTATAAACCATCTGGTGAACCTCTATAAACCATATATAAACCATTTATAAACCATCTAGTGAACATCTATAAACCATCTAGTGAACATCTATAAACCATCTATAAACCATCTAGTGAACATCTATAAACCATCTATAAACCATCTAGTGAAAAGCTATAAACCATCTAGTGTACATCTATAAACCATCTAGTGAACATCTATAAAACATCTATAAACCATCTAGTGACCATCTATAAACCATCTATAAACCATCTAGTGTACATCGATAAACCATCTAGTGAACATCTATAAACCATCTAGTGAACATCTATAAACCATCTATAAACCATCTAGTGAAAAGCTATAAACCATCTAGTGTACATCTATAAACGATCTAATGAACATCTATAAACCATCTATAAACCATCTAGTGAACATCTATTAACCATCTATAAACCATCTAGTGAACATCAATAAACCATCTAAAACCATCTAGTGAACATCTATAAACCATCTAGTGAACATCTATAAACCATCTGGTGAACATCTATGAACCATCTAGTGAACATCTATAAACCATCTATAAACCATCTATAAACCATCTAGTGAACATCTATAAACCATCTAGTGAACATCTATAAACCATCTAGTGAACATCTATAAACCATCTATAAACCATCTCCAAATCATAAAGTGAACATCATATTAACCATCTATAAACCATCTAGTGAACATCTATAAACCATCTAGTGTACATCTATAAACCATCTAGTGAACATCTATAAACCATATAGTGAACATCTATAAACCATCTATAAACCATATATAAATCATCTAGTGAACATCTATTAACCATCTATAAACCATCTAGTGAACATAAATAAACCAACTAGTGAACATCAATAAACCATCTAAAACCATCTAGTGAACATCTATAAACCATCTAGTGAACATCTATAAACCATCTGGTGAACATCTATAAACCATCTAGTGAACATCTATAAACCATCTATAAACCATCTATAAACCATCTAGTGAACCATCTATAAACCATCTATAAACTATCTATAAACCATCTCGTGAACATCTATAAACCATCTAGTGAACATCTATAAACCATCTAGTGAACATCTATAAACCATCTATTGAACATCTATAAACCATCTATAAACCATCTAGTGTACATCTATAAACCATCTAGTGAACATCTATAAACCATCTAGTGAACATCTATAAACCATCTATAAACCATCTAGTGAACATCTATAAACCATCTAGTGAACATCTATAAACCATCTAGTGAACATCTATAACCGTCTAGTGAACATCTATAAAAATCTATAAACCATCTATAAACCATCTATTAACCATCTATAAACCGTCTACTGGACATCTATAAACCATCTATAAACCATCTATAAACCATCTAGTGAACATCTATTAACCATCTATAAACAGTCTAGTGAACATCTATAAACCATCTATAAACATCTATAAACCATCTATTAACCATCTATAAACATCTCTAATCCATCTAGTGAACATCTATAAACCATTTATAAACCATCAATAAACCATCAATAAACCATCTATAAACCATCTAGTGAACATCTATAAACCATCTAGTGAACATCTATAAACCATCTGGTGAACCTCTATAAACCATATATAAACCATTTATAAACCATCTAGTGAACATCTATAAACCATCTAGTGAACATCTATAAACCATCTATAAACCATCTAGTGAACATCTATAAACCATCTTTTGAACATCTATAACCATCTAGTGAACCTCTATAAACATCTATAAACCATCTATAAACCATCTATAAACAGTCTAGTGAACATCTACAAACCATCTATAAACATCTATAAACCATCTATTAACCATCTATAAACCATCTAGTGAACATCTATTAACCATCTATAAACCATCTAGTGAACATCTATAAACCATCTATAAACCATCTAGTGAAAAGCTATAAACCATCTATAAACCATCTAGTGTACATCGATAAACCATCTAGTGAACATCTATAAACCATCTAGTGAACATCTATAAACCATCTATAAACCATCTAGTGAAAAGCTATAAACCATCTAGTGTACATCTATAAACCATCTAATGAACATCTATAAACCATCTATAAACCATCTAGTGAACATCTATTAACCATCTATAAACCATCTAGTGAACATCAATAAACCATCTAAAACCATCTAGTGAACATCTATAAACCATCTAGTGAACATCTATAAACCATCTGGTGAACATCTATGAACCATCTAGTGAACATCTATAAACCATCTATAAACCATCTATAAACCATCTAGTGAACATCTATAAACCATCTAGTGAACATCTATAAACCATCTAGTGAACATCTATAAACCATCTATAAACCATCTCCAAATCATAAAGTGAACATCATATTAACCATCTATAAACCATCTAGTGAACATCTATAAACCATCTAGTGTACATCTATAAACCATCTAGTGAACATCTATAAACCATATAGTGAACATCTATAAACCATCTATAAACCATATATAAATCATCTAGTGAACATCTATTAACCATCTATAAACCATCTAGTGAACATAAATAAACCATCTAGTGAACATCAATAAACCATCTAAAACCATCTAGTGAACATCTATAAACCATCTAGTGAACATCTATAAACCATCTGGTGAACATCTATAAACCATCTAGTGAACATCTATAAACCATCTATAAACCATCTATAAACCATCTAGTGAACCATCTATAAACCATCTATAAACTATCTATAAACCATCTCGTGAACATCTATAAACCATCTAGTGAACATCTATAAACCATCTAGTGAACATCTATAAACCATCTATTGAACATCTATAAACCATCTATAAACCATCTAGTGAACATCTATAAACCATCTAGTGAACATCTATAAACCATCTAGTGAACATCTATAAACCATATAGTGAACATCTATAAACCATCTATAAACCATCTATAAATCATCTAGTGAACATCTATTAACCATCTATAAACCATCTAGTGAACATAAATAAACCATCTAGTGAACATCAATAAACCATCTAAAACCATCTAGTGAACATCTATAAACCATCTAGTGAACATCTATAAACCATCTGGTGAACATCTATAAACCATCTAGTGAACATCTATAAACCATCTATAAACCATCTAGTGAACATCTATAAACCATTTATAAACCATCAATAAACCATCAATAAACCATCTATAAACCATCTAGTGAACATCTATAAACCATCTAGTGAACATCTATAAACCATCTGGTGAACCTCTATAAACCATATATAAACCATTTATAAACCATCTAGTGAACATCTATAAACCATCTAGTGAACATCTATAAACCATCTATAAACCATCTAGTGAACATCTATAAACCATCTTTTGAACATCTATAACCATCTAGTGAACCTCTATAAACATCTATAAACCATCTATAAACCATCTATAAACAGTCTAGTGAACATCTACAAACCATCTATAAACATCTATAAACCATCTATTAACCATCTATAAACCATCTAGTGAACATCTATTAACCATCTATAAACCATCTAGTGAACATCTATAAACCATCTATAAACCATCTAGTGAAAAGCTATAAACCATCTATAAACCATCTAGTGTACATCGATAAACCATCTAGTTAACATCTATAAACCATCTAGTGAACATCTATAAACCATCTATAAACCATCTAGTGAAAAGCTATAAACCATCTAGTGTACATCTATAAACCATCTAATGAACATCTATAAACCATCTATAAACCATCTAGTGAACATCTATTAACCATCTATAAACCATCTAGTGAACATCAATAAACCATCTAAAACCATCTAGTGAACATCTATAAACCATCTAGTGAACATCTATAAACCATCTGGTGAACATCTATGAACCATCTAGTGAACATCTATAAACCATCTATAAACCATCTATAAACCATCTAGTGAACATCTATAAACCATCTAGTGAACATCTATAAACCATCTAGTGAACATCTATAAACCATCTATAAACCATCTCCAAATCATAAAGTGAACATCATATTAACCATCTATAAACCATCTAGTGAACATCTATAAACCATCTAGTGTACATCTATAAACCATCTAGTGAACATCTATAAACCATATAGTGAACATCTATAAACCATCTATAAACCATATATAAATCATCTAGTGAACATCTATTAACCATCTATAAACCATCTAGTGAACATAAATAAACCATCTAGTGAACATCAATAAACCATCTAAAACCATCTAGTGAACATCTATAAACCATCTAGTGAACATCTATAAACCATCTGGTGAACATCTATAAACCATCTAGTGAACATCTATAAACCATCTATAAACCATCTATAAACCATCTAGTGAACCATCTATAAACCATCTATAAACTATCTATAAACCATCTCGTGAACATCTATAAACCATCTAGTGAACATCTATAAACCATCTAGTGAACATCTATAAACCATCTATTGAACATCTATAAACCATCTATAAACCATCTAGTGTACATCTATAAACCATCTAGTGAACATCTATAAACCATCTAGTGAACATCTATAAACCATCTAGTGAACATCTATAAACCATCTAGTGAACATCTATAAACCATCTATAAACCATCTAGTGAACATCTATAAACCATCTTTTGAACATCTATAACCATCTAGTGAACCTCTATAAACATCTATAAACCATCTATAAACCATCTATAAACAGTCTAGTGAACATCTACAAACCATCTATAAACATCTATAAACCATCTATTAACCATCTATAAACCATCTAGTGAACATCTATTAACCATCTATAAACCATCTAGTGAACATCTATAAACCATCTATAAACCATCTAGTGAAAAGCTATAAACCATCTATAAACCATCTAGTGTACATCGATAAACCATCTAGTGAACATCTATAAACCATCTAGTGAACATCTATAAACCATCTATAAACCATCTAGTGAAAAGCTATAAACCATCTAGTGTACATCTATAAACCATCTAATGAACATCTATAAACCATCTATAAACCATCTAGTGAACATCTATTAACCATCTATAAACCATCTAGTGAACATCAATAAACCATCTAAAACCATCTAGTGAACATCTATAAACCATCTAGTGAACATCTATAAACCATCTGGTGAACATCTATGAACCATCTAGTGAACATCTATAAACCATCTATAAACCATCTATAAACCATCTAGTGAACATCTATAAACCATCTAGTGAACATCTATAAACCATCTAGTGAACATCTATAAACCATCTATAAACCATCTCCAAATCATAAAGTGAACATCATATTAACCATCTATAAACCATCTAGTGAACATCTATAAACCATCTAGTGTACATCTATAAACCATCTAGTGAACATCTATAAACCATATAGTGAACATCTATAAACCATCTATAAACCATATATAAATCATCTAGTGAACATCTATTAACCATCTATAAACCATCTAGTGAACATAAATAAACCATCTAGTGAACATCAATAAACCATCTAAAACCATCTAGTGAACATCTATAAACCATCTAGTGAACATCTATAAACCATCTGGTGAACATCTATAAACCATCTAGTGAACATCTATAAACCATCTATAAACCATCTATAAACCATCTAGTGAACCATCTATAAACCATCTATAAACTATCTATAAACCATCTCGTGAACATCTATAAACCATCTAGTGAACATCTATAAACCATCTAGTGAACATCTATAAACCATCTATTGAACATCTATAAACCATCTATAAACCATCTAGTGTACATCTATAAACCATCTAGTGAACATCTATAAACCATCTAGTGAACATCTATAAACCATCTAGTGAACATCTATAAACCATATAGTGAACATCTATAAACCATCTATAAACCATCTATAAATCATCTAGTGAACATCTATTAACCATCTATAAACCATCTAGTGAACATAAATAAACCATCTAGTGAACATCAATAAACCATCTAAAACCATCTAGTGAACATCTATAAACCATCTAGTGAACATCTATAAACCATCTGGTGAACATCTATAAACCATCTAGTGAACATCTATAAACCATCTATAAACCATCTAGTGAACCATCTATAAACCATCTATAAACTATCTATAAACCATCTCGTGAACATCTATAAACCATCTATAAACCATCTAGTGTACATCTATAAACCATCTAGTGAACATCTATAAACCATCTAGTGAACATCTATAAACCATCTAGTGAACATCTATAAACCATATAGTGAACATCTATAAACCATCCATAAACCATCTATAAATCATCTAGTGAACATCTATTAACCATCTATAAACCATCTAGTGAACATAAATAAACCATCTAGTGAACATCAATAAACCATCTAAAACCATCTAGTGAACATCTATAAACCATCTAGTGAACATCTATAAACCATCTGGTGAACATCTATAAACCATCTAGTGAACATCTATAAACCATCTATAAACCATCTAGTGAACCATCTATAAACCATCTATAAACTATCTATAAACCATCTCGTGAACATCTATAAACCATCTAGTGAACATCTATAAACCATCTAGTGAACATCTATAAACCATCTAGTGAACATCTATAAACCATCTAGTGAACATCTATAAACCATATAGTGAACATCTATAAACCATCCATAAACCATCTATAAATCATCTAGTGAACATCTATTAACCATCTATAAACCATCTAGTGAACATAAATAAACCATCTAGTGAACATCAATAAACCATCTAAAACCATCTAGTGAACATCTATAAACCATCTAGTGAACATCTATAAACCATCTGGTGAACATCTATAAACCATCTAGTGAACATCTATAAACCATCTATAAACCATCTAGTGAACCATCTATAAACCATCTATAAACTATCTATAAACCATCTCGTGAACATCTATAAACCATCTAGTGAACATCTATAAACCATCTAGTGAACATCTATAAACCATCTATAAACCATCTAGTGAACATCTATAAACCATCTATTAACCATCTATAAACCGTCTAGTGGACATCTATAAACCATCTATAAACCATCTATAAACCATCTAGTGAACATCTATTAACCATCTATAAACAGTCTAGTGAACATCTATAAACCATCTATAAACATCTATAAACCATCTATTAACCATCTATAAACATCTCTAAGCCATCTAGTGAATATCTATAAACCATCTAGTGAACATCTATAAACCATCTAGTGAACATCTATAAACCATCTAGTGAACATCTATTAACTATCTATAAACCATCTAGTGAACATCTATAAACCATCTATTAACCATCTATAAACCATCTAGTGAACATCTATAAACCATCTAGTGAACATCTATTAACCATCTATTAATCATCTAGTCAACATCTATAAACCATCTAGTGAACATCAATAAACCATCTAAAACCATCTAGTGAACATCTATAAACCATCTAGTGAACATCTATAAACCATCTGGTGAACATCTATAAACCATCTAGTGAACATCTATAAACCATCTATAAACCATCTATAAACCATCTAGTGAACCATCTATAAACCATCTATAAACTATCTATAAACCATCTCGTGAACATCTATAAACCATCTAGTGAACATCTATAAACCATCTAGTGAACATCTATAAACCATCTATTGAACATCTATAAACCATCTATAAACCATCTAGTGTACATCTATAAACCATCTAGTGAACATCTATAAACCATCTAGTGAACATCTATAAACCATCTATAAACCATCTAGTGAACATCTATAAACCATCTAGTGAACATCTATAAACCATCTAGTGAACATCTATAACCGTCTAGTGAACATCTATAAACATCTATAAACCATCTATAAACCATCTATTAACCATCTATAAACCGTCTACTGGACATCTATAAACCATCTATAAACCATCTATAAACCATCTAGTGAACATCTATTAACCATCTATAAACAGTCTAGTGAACATCTATAAACCATCTATAAACATCTATAAACCATCTATTAACCATCTATAAACATCTCTAATCCATCTAGTGAACATCTATAAACCATTTATAAACCATCAATAAACCATCTATAAACCATCTAGTGAACATCTATAAACCATCTAGTGAACATCTATAAACCATCTATAAACCATCTAGTGAACATCTATAAACCATCTTTTGAACATCTATAACCGTCTAGTGAACCTCTATAAACATCTATAAACCATCTATAAACCATCTATAAACAGTCTAGTGAACATCTACAAACCATCTATAAACATCTATAAACCATCTATTAACCATCTATAAACCATCTAGTGAACATCTATTAACCATCTATAAACCATCTAGTGAACATCTATAAACCATCTATAAACCATCTAGTGAAAAGCTATAAACCATCTAGTGTACATCTATAAACCATCTAGTGAACATCTATAAACCATCTATAAACCATCTAGTGAACATCTATAAACCATCTATAAACCATCTAGTGTACATCGATAAACCATCTAGTGAACATCTATAAACCATCTAGTGAACATCTATAAACCATCTATAAACCATCTAGTGAACATCTATTAACCATCTATAAACAGTCTAGTGAACATCTATAAACCATCTATAAACATCTATAAACCATCTATTAACCATCTATAAACATCTCTAAACCATCTAGTGAACATCTATAAACCATCTAGTGAACATCTATAAACCATCTATTAACCATCTATAACCATCTAGTGAACATCTATAAACCATCTAGTGAACATCTATTAACCATCTATTAATCATCTAGTCAACATCTATAAACCATCTAGTGAACATCTATAAACCATCTATAAACCATCTAGTGAACATCTATAAACATCTATAAACCATCTATAAACTATCTAGTGAACATCTATAAACATCTATAAACCATCTATAAACCATCTATAAACCATCATTACACCATCTAGTGTACTTCTATAAACCATCTAGTGAACATCTATAAACCATCTAGTGAACATCTATAAACCATCTATTGAACATCTATAAACCATCTATAAACCATCTAGTGTACATCTATAAACCATCTAGTGAACATCTATAAACCATCTAGTGAACATCTATTAACAGTCTATAAACAATCTAGTGAACATCTATAAACCATCTATAAACTATCTATAAACCATCTAGTGAACATCTATAAACCATCTAGTGAAAATCTATAAACCATCTAGTGAACATCTATAAACCATCTAGTGAACATCTATAAACCATCTATAAACCATCTAGTGAACATCTATAAACCATCTAGTGAACATCTATAAACCATCTAGTGAACATCTATAACCGTCTAGTGAACATCTATAAACATCTATAAACCATCTATAAACCATCTATTAACCATCTATAAACCGTCTACTGGACATCTATAAACCATCTATAAAGCATCTATAAACCATCTAGTGAACATCTATTAACCATCTATAAACAGTCTAGTGAACATCTATAAACCATCTATAAACATCTATAAACCATCTATTAACCATCTATAAACATCTCTAATCCATCTAGTGAACATCTATAAACCATTTATAAACCATCAATAAACCATCTATAAACCATCTAGTGAACATCTATAAACCATCTAGTGAACATCTATAAACCATCTGGTGAACCTCTATAAACCATATATAAACCATTTATAAACCATCTAGTGAACATCTATAAACCATCTAGTGAACATCTATAAACCATCTATAAACCATCTAGTGAACATCTATAAACCATCTTTTGAACATCTATAACCGTCTAGTGAACCTCTATAAACATCTATAAACCATCTATAAACCATCTATAAACAGTCTAGTGAACATCTACAAACCATCTATAAACATCTATAAACCATCTATTAACCATCTATAAACCATCTAGTGAACATCTATAAACCATCTATAAACCATCTAGTGAAAAGCTATAAACCATCTAGTGTACATCTATAAACCATCTAGTGAACATCTATAAACCATCTATAAACCATCTAGTGAACATCTATAAACCATCTATAAACCATCTAGTGTACATCGATAAACCATCTAGTGAACATCTATAAACCATCTAGTGAACATCTATAAACCATCTATAAACCATCTAGTGAACATCTATTAACCATCTATAAACAGTCTAGTGAACATCTATAAACCATCTATAAACATCTATAAACCATCTATTAACCATCTATAAACATCTCTAAACCATCTAGTGAACATCTATAAACCATCTAGTGAACATCTATAAACCATCTATTAACCATCTATAACCATCTAGTGAACATCTATAAACCATCTAGTGAACATCTATTAACCATCTATTAATCATCTAGTCAACATCTATAAACCATCTAGTGAACATCTATAAACCATCTATAAACCATCTAGTGAACATCTATAAACATCTATAAACCATCTATAAACTATCTAGTGAACATCTATAAACATCTATAAACCATCTATAAACCATCTATAAACCATCATTACACCATCTAGTGTACTTCTATAAACCATCTAGTGAACATCTATAAACCATCTAGTGAACATCTATAAACCATCTATTGAACATCTATAAACCATCTATAAACCATCTAGTGTACATCTATAAACCATCTAGTGAACATCTATAAACCATCTAGTGAACATCTATTAACAGTCTATAAACAATCTAGTGAACATCTATAAACCATCTATAAACTATCTATAAACCATCTAGTGAACATCTATAAACCATCTAGTGAAAATCTATAAACCATCTAGTGAACATCTATAAACCATCTATAAACCATCTAGTGAACATCTATAAACCATCTAGTGAACATCTATAACCGTCTAGTGAACATCTATAAACATCTATAAACCATCTATAAACCATCTATTAACCATCTATAAACCGTCTACTGGACATCTATAAACCATCTATAAACCATCTATAAACCATCTAGTGAACATCTATTAACCATCTATAAACAGTCTAGTGAACATCTATAAACCATCTATAAACATCTATAAACCATCTATTAACCATCTATAAACATCTCTAATCCATCTAGTGAACATCTATAAACCATTTATAAACCATCAATAAACCATCAATAAACCATCTATAAACCATCTAGTGAACATCTATAAACCATCTAGTGAACATCTATAAACCATCTGGTGAACCTCTATAAACCATATATAAACCATTTATAAACCATCTAGTGAACATCTATAAACCATCTAGTGAACATCTATAAACCATCTATAAACCATCTAGTGAACATCTATAAACCATCTTTTGAACATCTATAACCGTCTAGTGAACCTCTATAAACATCTATAAACCATCTATAAACCATCTATAAACAGTCTAGTGAACATCTACAAACCATCTATAAACATCTATAAACCATCTATTAACCATCTATAAACCATCTAGTGAACATCTATTAACCATCTATAAACCATCTAGTGAACATCTATAAACCATCTATAAACCATCTAGTGAAAAGCTATAAACCATCTAGTGTACATCTATAAACCATCTAGTGAACATCTATAAAACATCTATAAACCATCTAGTGAACATCTATAAACCATCTATAAACCATCTAGTGTACATCGATAAACCATCTAGTGAACATCTATAAACCATCTAGTGAACATCTATAAACCATCTATAAACCATCTAGTGAAAAGCTATAAACCATCTAGTGTACATCTATAAACCATCTAATGAACATCTATAAACCATCTATAAACCATCTAGTGAACATCTATTAACCATCTATAAACCATCTAGTGAACATCAATAAACCATCTAAAACCATCTAGTGAACATCTATAAACCATCTAGTGAACATCTATAAACCATCTGGTGAACATCTATGAACCATCTAGTGAACATCTATAAACCATCTATAAACCATCTATAAACCATCTAGTGAACATCTATAAACCATCTAGTGAACATCTATAAACCATCTAGTGAACATCTATAAACCATCTATAAACCATCTCCAAATCATAAAGTGAACATCATATTAACCATCTATAAACCATCTAGTGAACATCTATAAACCATCTAGTGTACATCTATAAACCATCTAGTGAACATCTATAAACCATATAGTGAACATCTATAAACCATCTATAAACCATATATAAATCATCTAGTGAACATCTATTAACCATCTATAAACCATCTAGTGAACATAAATAAACCAACTAGTGAACATCAATAAACCATCTAAAACCATCTAGTGAACATCTATAAACCATCTAGTGAACATCTATAAACCATCTGGTGAACATCTATAAACCATCTAGTGAACATCTATAAACCATCTATAAACCATCTATAAACCATCTAGTGAACCATCTATAAACCATCTATAAACTATCTATAAACCATCTCGTGAACATCTATAAACCATCTAGTGAACATCTATAAACCATCTAGTGAACATCTATAAACCATCTATTGAACATCTATAAACCATCTATAAACCATCTAGTGTACATCTATAAACCATCTAGTGAACATCTATAAACCATCTAGTGAACATCTATAAACCATCTATAAACCATCTAGTGAACATCTATAAACCATCTAGTGAACATCTATAAACCATCTAGTGAACATCTATAACCGTCTAGTGAACATCTATAAACATCTATAAACCATCTATAAACCATCTATTAACCATCTATAAACCGTCTACTGGACATCTATAAACCATCTATAAACCATCTATAAACCATCTAGTGAACATCTATTAACCATCTATAAACAGTCTAGTGAACATCTATAAACCATCTATAAACATCTATAAACCATCTATTAACCATCTATAAACATCTCTAATCCATCTAGTGAACATCTATAAACCATTTATAAACCATCAATAAACCATCAATAAACCATCTATAAACCATCTAGTGAACATCTATAAACCATCTAGTGAACATCTATAAACCATCTGGTGAACCTCTATAAACCATATATAAACCATTTATAAACCATCTAGTGAACATCTATAAACCATCTAGTGAACATCTATAAACCATCTATAAACCATCTAGTGAACATCTATAAACCATCTTTTGAACATCTATAACCGTCTAGTGAACCTCTATAAACATCTATAAACCATCTATAAACCATCTATAAACAGTCTAGTGAACATCTACAAACCATCTATAAACATCTATAAACCATCTATTAACCATCTATAAACCATCTAGTGAACATCTATTAACCATCTATAAACCATCTAGTGAACATCTATAAACCATCTATAAACCATCTAGTGAAAAGCTATAAACCATCTAGTGTACATCTATAAACCATCTAGTGAACATCTATAAACCATCTATAAACCATCTAGTTAACATCTATAAACCATCTATAAACCATCTAGTGTACATCGATAAACCATCTAGTGAACATCTATAAACCATCTAGTGAACATCTATAAACCATCTATAAACCATCTAGTGAAAAGCTATAAACCATCTAGTGTACATCTATAAACCATCTAATGAACATCTATAAACCATCTATAAACCATCTAGTGAACATCTATTAACCATCTATAAACCATCTAGTGAACATCAATAAACCATCTAAAACCATCCAGTGAACATCTATAAACCATCTAGTGAACATCTATAAACCATCTGGTGAACATCTATGAACCATCTAGTGAACATCTATAAACCATCTATAAACCATCTATAAACCATCTAGTGAACATCTATAAACCATCTAGTGAACATCTATAAACCATCTAGTGAACATCTATAAACCATCTATAAACCATCTCCAAATCATAAAGTGAACATCATATTAACCATCTATAAACCATCTAGTGAACATCTATAAACCATCTAGTGTACATCTATAAACCATCTAGTGAACATCTATAAACCATATAGTGAACATCTATAAACCATCTATAAACCATATATAAATCATCTAGTGAACATCTATTAACCATCTATAAACCATCTAGTGAACATAAATAAACCATCTAGTGAACATCAATAAACCATCTAAAACCATCTAGTGAACATCTATAAACCATCTAGTGAACATCTATAAACCATCTGGTGAACATCTATAAACCATCTAGTGAACATCTATAAACCATCTATAAACCATCTATAAACCATCTAGTGAACCATCTATAAACCATCTATAAACTATCTATAAACCATCTCGTGAACATCTATAAACCATCTAGTGAACATCTATAAACCATCTAGTGAACATCTATAAACCATCTATTGAACATCTATAAACCATCTATAAACCATCTAGTGTACATCTATAAACCATCTAGTGAACATCTATAAACCATCTAGTGAACATCTATAAACCATCTAGTGAACATCTATAAACCATATAGTGAACATCTATAAACCATCTATAAACCATCTATAAATCATCTAGTGAACATCTATTAACCATCTATAAACCATCTAGTGAACATAAATAAACCATCTAGTGAACATCAATAAACCATCTAAAACCATCTAGTGAACATCTATAAACCATCTAGTGAACATCTATAAACCATCTGGTGAACATCTATAAACCATCTAGTGAACATCTATAAACCATCTATAAACCATCTATAAACCATCTAGTGAACCATCTATAAACCATCTATAAACTATCTATAAACCATCTCGTGAACATCTATAAACCATCTATAAACCATCTAGTGTACATCTATAAACCATCTAGTGAACATCTATAAACCATCTAGTGAACATCTATAAACCATCTAGTGAACATCTATAAACCATATAGTGAACATCTATAAACCATCCATAAACCATCTATAAATCATCTAGTGAACATCTATTAACCATCTATAAACCATCTAGTGAACATAAATAAACCATCTAGTGAACATCAATAAACCATCTAAAACCATCTAGTGAACATCTATAAACCATCTAGTGAACATCTATAAACCATCTGGTGAACATCTATAAACCATCTAGTGAACATCTATAAACCATCTATAAACCATCTAGTGAACATCTATAAACCATCTATTAACCATCTATAAACCGTCTAGTGGACATCTATAAACCATCTATAAACCATCTATAAACCATCTAGTGAACATCTATTAACCATCTATAAACAGTCTAGTGAACATCTATAAACCATCTATAAACATCTATAAACCATCTATTAACCATCTATAAACATCTCTAAGCCATCTAGTGAATATCTATAAACCATCTAGTGAACATCTATAAACCATCTAGTGAACATCTATAAACCATCTAGTGAACATCTATTAACTATCTATAAACCATCTAGTGAACATCTATAAACCATCTATTAACCATCTATAAACCATCTAGTGAACATCTATAAACCATCTAGTGAACATCTATTAACCATCTATTAATCATCTAGTCAACATCTATAAACCATCTAGTGAACATCAATAAACCATCTAAAACCATCTAGTGAACATCTATAAACCATCTAGTGAACATCTATAAACCATCTGGTGAACATCTATAAACCATCTAGTGAACATCTATAAACCATCTATAAACCATCTATAAACCATCTAGTGAACCATCTATAAACCATCTATAAACTATCTATAAACCATCTCGTGAACATCTATAAACCATCTAGTGAACATCTATAAACCATCTAGTGAACATCTATAAACCATCTATTGAACATCTATAAACCATCTATAAACCATCTAGTGTACATCTATAAACCATCTAGTGAACATCTATAAACCATCTAGTGAACATCTATAAACCATCTATAAACCATCTAGTGAACATCTATAAACCATCTAGTGAACATCTATAAACCATCTAGTGAACATCTATAACCGTCTAGTGAACATCTATAAACATCTATAAACCATCTATAAACCATCTATTAACCATCTATAAACCGTCTAGTGGACATCTATAAACCATCTATAAACCATCTATAAACCATCTAGTGAACATCTATTAACCATCTATAAACAGTCTAGTGAACATCTATAAACCATCTATAAACATCTATAAACCATCTATTAACCATCTATAAACATCTCTAATCCATCTAGTGAACATCTATAAACCATTTATAAACCATCAATAAACCATCTATAAACCATCTAGTGAACATCTATAAACCATCTAGTGAACATCTATAAACCATCTGGTGAACCTCTATAAACCATATATAAACCATTTATAAACCATCTAGTGAACATCTATAAACCATCTAGTGAACATCTATAAACCATCTATAAACCATCTAGTGAACATCTATAAACCATCTTTTGAACATCTATAACCGTCTAGTGAACCTCTATAAACATCTATAAACCATCTATAAACCATCTATAAACAGTCTAGTGAACCTCTACAAACCATCTATAAACATCTATAAACCATCTATTAACCATCTATAAACCATCTAGTGAACATCTATTAACCATCTATAAACCATCTAGTGAACATCTATAAACCATCTATAAACCATCTAGTGAAAAGCTATAAACCATCTAGTGTACATCTATAAACCATCTAGTGAACATCTATAAACCATCTATAAACCATCTAGTGAACATCTATAAACCATCTATAAACCATCTAGTGTACATCGATAAACCATCTAGTGAACATCTATAAACCATCTAGTGAACATCTATAAACCATCTATAAACCATCTAGTGAACATCTATTAACCATCTATAAACATCTCTAAGCCATCTAGTGAATATCTATAAACCATCTAGTGAACATCTATAAACCATCTAGTGAACATCTATAAACCATCTAGTGAACATCTATTAACTATCTATAAACCATCTAGTGAACATCTATAAACCATCTATTAACCATCTATAAACCATCTAGTGAACATCTATAAACCATCTAGTGAACATCTATTAACCATCTATTAATCATCTAGTCAACATCTCTAAACCATCTAGTGAACATCAATAAACCATCTAAAACCATCTAGTGAACATCTATAAACCATCTAGTGAACATCTATAAACCATCTGGTGAACATCTATAAACCATCTAGTGAACATCTATAAACCATCTATAAACCATCTATAAACCATCTAGTGAACCATCTATAAACCATCTATAAACTATCTATAAACCATCTCGTGAACATCTATAAACCATCTAGTGAACATCTATAAACCATCTAGTGAACATCTATAAACCATCTATTGAACATCTATAAACCATCTATAAACCATCTAGTGTACATCTATAAACCATCTAGTGAACATCTATAAACCATCTAGTGAACATCTATAAACCATCTATAAACCATCTAGTGAACATCTATAAACCATCTAGTGAACATCTATAAACCATCTAGTGAACATCTATAACCGTCTAGTGAACATCTATAAACATCTATAAACCATCTATAAACCATCTATTAACCATCTATAAACCGTCTACTGGACATCTATAAACCATCTATAAACCATCTATAAACCATCTAGTGAACATCTATTAACCATCTATAAACAGTCTAGTGAACATCTATAAACCATCTATAAACATCTATAAACCATCTATTAACCATCTATAAACATCTCTAATCCATCTAGTGAACATCTATAAACCATTTATAAACCATCAATAAACCATCTATAAACCATCTAGTGAACATCTATAAACCATCTAGTGAACATCTATAAACCATCTGGTGAACCTCTATAAACCATATATAAACCATTTATAAACCATCTAGTGAACATCTATAAACCATCTAGTGAACATCTATAAACCATCTATAAACCATCTAGTGAACATCTATAAACCATCTTTTGAACATCTATAACCGTCTAGTGAACCTCTATAAACATCTATAAACCATCTATAAACCATCTATAAACAGTCTAGTGAACATCTACAAACCATCTATAAACATCTATAAACCATCTATTAACCATCTATAAACCATCTAGTGAACATCTATTAACCATCTATAAACCATCTAGTGAACATCTATAAACCATCTATAAACCATCTAGTGAAAAGCTATAAACCATCTAGTGTACATCTATAAACCATCTAGTGAACATCTATAAACCATCTATAAACCATCTAGTGAACATCTATAAACCATCTATAAACCATCTAGTGTACATCGATAAACCATCTAGTGAACATCTATAAACCATCTAGTGAACATCTATAAACCATCTATAAACCATCTAGTGAAAAGCTATAAACCATCTAGTGTACATCTATAAACCATCTAGTGAACATCTATAAACCATCTATAAACCATCTAGTGAACATCTATTAACCATCTATAAACCATCTAGTGAACATCAATAAACCATCTAAAACCATCTAGTGAACATCTATAAACCATCTAGTGAACATCTATAAACCATCTGGTGAACATCTATGAACCATCTAGTGAACATCTATAAACCATCTATAAACCATCTATAAACCATCTAGTGAACATCTATAAACCATCTAGTGAACATCTATAAACCATCTAGTGAACATCTATAAACCATCTATAAACCATCTCCAAATCATAAAGTGAACATCATATTAACCATCTATAAACCATCTAGTGAACATCTATAAACCATCTAGTGTACATCTATAAACCATCTAGTGAACCATCTATAAACCGTCTAGTGGACATCTATAAACCATCTATAAACCATCTATAAACCATCTAGTGAACATCTATTAACCATCTATAAACAGTCTAGTGAACATCTATAAACCATCTATAAACATCTATAAACCATCTATTAACCATCTATAAACATCTCTAAGCCATCTAGTGAATATCTATAAACCATCTAGTGAACATCTATAAACCATCTAGTGAACATCTATAAACCATCTAGTGAACATCTATTAACTATCTATAAACCATCTAGTTAACATCTATAAACCATCTATTAACCATCTATAAACCATCTAGTGAACATCTATAAACCATCTAGTGAACATCTATAAACCATCTATTGAACATCTATAAACCATCTATAAACCATCTAGTGTACATCTATAAACCATCTAGTGAACATCTATAAACCATCTAGTGAACATCTATAAACCATCTAGTGAACATCTATAAACCATATAGTGAACATCTATAAACCATCTATAAACCATCTATAAATCATCTAGTGAACATCTATTAACCATCTATAAACCATCTAGTGAACATAAATAAACCATCTAGTGAACATCAATAAACCATCTAAAACCATCTAGTGAACATCTATAAACCATCTAGTGAACATCTATAAACCATCTGGTGAACATCTATAAACCATCTAGTGAACATCTATAAACCATCTATAAACCATCTATAAACCATCTAGTGAACCATCTATAAACCATCTATAAACTATCTATAAACCATCTCGTGAACATCTATAAACCATCTATAAACCATCTAGTGTACATCTATAAACCATCTAGTGAACATCTATAAACCATCTAGTGAACATCTATAAACCATCTAGTGAACATCTATAAACCATATAGTGAACATCTATAAACCATCCATAAACCATCTATAAATCATCTAGTGAACATCTATTAACCATCTATAAACCATCTAGTGAACATAAATAAACCATCTAGTGAACATCAATAAACCATCTAAAACCATCTAGTGAACATCTATAAACCATCTAGTGAACATCTATAAACCATCTGGTGAACATCTATAAACCATCTAGTGAACATCTATAAACCATCTATAAACCATCTAGTGAACCATCTATAAACCATCTATAAACTATCTATAAACCATCTCGTGAACATCTATAAACCATCTAGTGAACATCTATAAACCATCTAGTGAACATCTATAAACCATCTATAAACCATCTAGTGAACATCTATAAACCATCTATTAACCATCTATAAACCGTCTAGTGGACATCTATAAACCATCTATAAACCATCTATAAACCATCTAGTGAACATCTATTAACCATCTATAAACAGTCTAGTGAACATCTATAAACCATCTATAAACATCTATAAACCATCTATTAACCATCTATAAACATCTCTAAGCCATCTAGTGAATATCTATAAACCATCTAGTGAACATCTATAAACCATCTAGTGAACATCTATAAACCATCTAGTGAACATCTATTAACTATCTATAAACCATCTAGTGAACATCTATAAACCATCTATTAACCATCTATAAACCATCTAGTGAACATCTATAAACCATCTAGTGAACATCTATTAACCATCTATTAATCATCTAGTCAACATCTATAAACCATCTAGTGAACATCTATAAACCATCTATAAACCATCTAGTGAACATCTATAAACATCTATAAACCATCTATAAACTATCTAGTGAACATCTATAAACATCTATAAACCATCTATAAACCATCTAAAAACCATCAATACACCATCTAGTGTACTTCTATAAACCATCTAGTGAACATCTATAAACCATCTAGTGAACATCTATAAACCATCTATTGAACATCTATAAACCATCTATAAACCATCTAGTGTACATCTATAAACCATCTAGTGAACATCTATAAACCATCTAGTGAACATCTATTAACAGTCTATAAACCATCTAGTGAACATCTATAAACCATCTATAAACTATCTATAAACCATCTAGTGAACATCTATAAACCATCTAGTGAAAATCTATAAACCATCTAGTGAACATCTATAAACCATCTATAAACCATCTAGTGAACATCTATAAACCATCTAGTGAACATCTATAACCGTCTAGTGAACATCTATAAACCATCTATAAACCATCTATTAACACTCTATAAACCGTCTAGTGGACATCTATAAACCATATAGTGAACATCTATAAACCATCCATAAACCATCTATAAATCATCTAGTGAACATCTATTAACCATCTATAAACCATCTAGTGAACATAAATAAACCATCTAGTGAACATCAATAAACCATCTAAAACCATCTAGTGAACATCTATAAACCATCTAGTGAACATCTATAAACCATCTGGTGAACATCTATAAACCATCTAGTGAACATCTATAAACCATCTATAAACCATCTAGTGAACCATCTATAAACCATCTATAAACTATCTATAAACCATCTCGTGAACATCTATAAACCATCTAGTGAACATCTATAAACCATCTAGTGAACATCTATAAACCATCTATAAACCATCTAGTGAACATCTATAAACCATCTATTAACCATCTATAAACCGTCTAGTGGACATCTATAAACCATCTATAAACCATCTATAAACCATCTAGTGAACATCTATTAACCATCTATAAACAGTCTAGTGAACATCTATAAACCATCTATAAACATCTATAAACCATCTATTAACCATCTATAAACATCTCTAAGCCATCTAGTGAATATCTATAAACCATCTAGTGAACATCTATAAACCATCTAGTGAACATCTATAAACCATCTAGTGAACATCTATTAACTATCTATAAACCATCTAGTTAACATCTATAAACCATCTATTAACCATCTATAAACCATCTAGTGAACATCTATAAACCATCTAGTGAACATCTATTAACCATCTATTAATCATCTAGTCAACATCTATAAACCATCTAGTGAACATCTATAAACCATCTATAAACCATCTAGTGAACATCTATAAACATCTATAAACCATCTATAAACTATCTAGTGAACATCTATAAACATCTATAAACCATCTATAAACCATCTAAAAACCATCAATACACCATCTAGTGTACTTCTATAAACCATCTAGTGAACATCTATAAACCATCTAGTGAACATCTATAAACCATCTATTGAACATCTATAAACCATCTATAAACCATCTAGTGTACATCTATAAACCATCTAGTGAACATCTATAAACCATCTAGTGAACATCTATTAACAGTCTATAAACCATCTAGTGAACATCTATAAACCATCTATAAACTATCTATAAACCATCTAGTGAACATCTATAAACCATCTAGTGAAAATCTATAAACCATCTAGTGAACATCTATAAACCATCTATAAACCATCTAGTGAACATCTATAAACCATCTAGTGAACATCTATAACCGTCTAGTGAACATCTATAAACATCTATAAACCATCTATAAACCATCTATTAACACTCTATAAACCGTCTAGTGGACATCTATAAACCATCTATAAACCATCTATAAACCATCTAGTGAACATCTATAAACCATCTAGTGAACATCTATAAACCATCTAGTGAACATCTATAAACCATCTATAAACCATCTACAAATCATATAGTGAACATCTATTAACCATCTATAAACCATCTAGTGAACATAAATAAACCATCTAGTGAACATCAATAAACCATCTAAAACCATCTAGTGAACATCTATAAACCATCTAGTGAACATCTATAAACCATCTGGTGAACATCTATAAACCATCTAGTGAACATCTATAAACCATCTATAAACCATCTATAAACCATCTAGTGAACCATCTATAAACCATCTATAAACTATCTATAAACCATCTCGTGAACATCTATAAACCATCTAGTGAACATCTATAAACCATCTAGTGAACATCTATAAACCATCTATTGAACATCTATAAACCATCTATAAACCATCTAGTGTACATCTATAAACCATCTAGTGAACATTTATAAACCATCTAGTGAACATCTATAAACCATCTAGTGAACATCTAAAAACCATATAGTGAACATCTATAAACCATCTATAAACCATCTATAAATCATCTAGTGAACATCTATTAACCATCTAAAACCATCTAGTGAACATCTATAAACCATCTAGTGAACATCTATAAACCATCTGGTGAACATCTATAAACCATCTAGTGAACATCTATAAACCATCTATAAACCATCTATAAACCATCTAGTGAACCATCTATAAACCATCTATAAACTATCTATAAACCATCTCGTGAACATCTATAAACCATCTAGTGAACATCTATAAACCATCTAGTGAACATCTATAAACCATCTATTAACCATCTATAACCATCTAGTGAACATCTATAAACCATCTAGTGAACATCTATTAACCATCTATTAATCATCTAGTCAACATCTATAAACCATCTAGTGAACATCTATAAACCATCTATAAACCATCTAGTGAACATCTATAAACATCTATAAACCATCTATAAACCATCTAGTGAACATCTATAAACATCTATAAACCATCTATAAACTATCTAGTGAACATCTATAAACATCTATAAACCATCTATAAACCATCTAAAAACCATCAATACACCATCTAGTGTACTTCTATAAACCATCTAGTGAAAATCTATAAACCATCTATAAACATCTATAAACCATCTAGTGAACATCTATAAACCATCTATAAACCATCTAGTGAACATCTATTAACCATCTATAAACAGTCTAGTGAACATCTATAAACCATCTATAAACATCTATAAACCATCTATTAACCATCTATAAACATCTCTAATCCATCTAGTGAACATCTATAAACCATTTATAAACCATCAATAAACCATCTATAAACCATCTAGTGAACATCTATAAACCATCTAGTGAACATCTATAAACCATCTGGTGAACCTCTATAAACCATATATAAACCATTTATAAACCATCTAGTGAACATCTATAAACCATCTAGTGAACATCTATAAACCATCTATAAACCATCTAGTGAACATCTATAAACCATCTTTTGAACATCTATAACCGTCTAGTGAACCTCTATAAACATCTATAAACCATCTATAAACCATCTATAAACAGTCTAGTGAACATCTACAAACCATCTATAAACATCTATAAACCATCTATTAACCATCTATAAACCATCTAGTGAACATCTATTAACCATCTATAAACCATCTAGTGAACATCTATAAACCATCTATAAACCATCTAGTGAAAAGCTATAAACCATCTAGTGTACATCTATAAACCATCTAGTGAACATCTATAAAACATCTATAAACCATCTAGTGAACATCTATAAACCATCTATAAACAATCTAGTGTACATCGATAAACCATCTAGTGAACATCTATAAACCATCTAGTGAACATCTATAAACCATCTATAAACCATCTAGTGAACATCTATTAACCATCTATAAACCATCTAGTGAACATCAATAAACCATCTAAAACCATCTAGTGAACATCTATAAACCATCTAGTGAACATCTATAAACCATCTGGTGAACATCTATGAACCATCTAGTGAACATCTATAAACCATCTATAAACCATCTATAAACCATCTAGTGAACATCTATAAACCATCTAGTGAACATCTATAAACCATCTAGTGAACATCTATAAACCATCTATAAACCATCTCCAAATCATGAAGTGAACATCATATTAACCATCTATAAACCATCTAGTGAACATCTATAAACCATATAGTGAACATCTATAAACCATCTATAAACCATATATAAATCATCTAGTGAACATCTATTAACCATCTATAAACCATCTAGTGAACATAAATAAACCATCTAGTGAACATCAATAAACCATCTAAAACCATCTAGTGAACATCTATAAACCATCTAGTGAACATCTATAAACCATCTGGTGAACATCTATAAACCATCTAGTGAACATCTATAAACCATCTATAAACCATCTATAAACCATCTAGTGAACCATCTATAAACCATCTATAAACTATCTATAAACCATCTCGTGAAAATCTATAAACCATCTAGTGAACATCTATAAACCATCTAGTGAACATCTATAAACCATCTATTGAACATCTATAAACCATCTATAAACCATCTAGTGTACATCTATAAACCATCTAGTGAACATCTATAAACCATCTAGTGAACATCTATTAACAGTCTATAAACAATCTAGTGAACATCTATAAACCATCTATAAACTATCTATAAACCATCTAGTGAACATCTATAAACCATCTAGTGAAAATCTATAAACCATCTAGTGAACATCTATAAACCATCTATAAACCATCTAGTGAACATCTATAAACCATCTAGTGAACATCTATAACCGTCTAGTGAACATCTATAAACATCTATAAACCATCTATAAACCATCTATTAACCATCTATAAACCGTCTACTGGACATCTATAAACCATCTATAAACCATCTATAAACCATCTAGTGAACATCTATTAACCATCTATAAACAGTCTAGTGAACATCTATAAACCATCTATAAACATCTATAAACCATCTATTAACCATCTATAAACATCTCTAATCCATCTAGTGAACATCTATAAACCATTTATAAACCATCAATAAACCATCAATAAACCATCTATAAACCATCTAGTGAACATCTATAAACCATCTAGTGAACATCTATAAACCATCTGGTGAACCTCTATAAACCATATATAAACCATTTATAAACCATCTAGTGAACATCTATAAACCATCTAGTGAACATCTATAAACCATCTATAAACCATCTAGTGAACATCTATAAACCATCTTTTGAACATCTATAACCGTCTAGTGAACCTCTATAAACATCTATAAACCATCTATAAACCATCTATAAACAGTCTAGTGAACATCTACAAACCATCTATAAACATCTATAAACCATCTATTAACCATCTATAAACCATCTAGTGAACATCTATTAACCATCTATAAACCATCTAGTGAACATCTATAAACCATCTATAAACCATCTAGTGTACATCGATAAACCATCTAGTGAACATCTATAAACCATCTAGTGAACATCTATAAACCATCTATAAACCATCTAGAGAAAAGCTATAAACCATCTAGTGTACATCTATAAACCATCTAATGAACATCTATAAACCATCTATAAACCATCTAGTGAACATCTATTAACCATCTATAAACCATCTAGTGAACATCAATAAACCATCTAAAACCATCTAGTGAACATCTATAAACCATCTAGTGAACATCTATAAACCATCTGGTGAACATCTATGAACCATCTAGTGAACATCTATAAACCATCTATAAACCATCTATAAACCATCTAGTGAACATCTATAAACCATCTAGTGAACATCTATAAACCATCTAGTGAACATCTATAAACCATCTATAAACCATCTCCAAATCATAAAGTGAACATCATATTAACCATCTATAAACCATCTAGTGAACATCTATAAACCATCTAGTGTACATCAATAAACCATCTAGTGAACATCTATAAACCATATAGTGAACATCTATAAACCATCTATAAACCATATATAAATCATCTAGTGAACATCTATTAACCATCTATAAACCATCTAGTGAACATAAATAAACCATCTAGTGAACATCAATAAACCATCTAAAACCATCTAGTGAACATCTATAAACCATCTAGTGAACATCTATAAACCATCTGGTGAACATCTATAAACCATCTAGTGAACATCTATAAACCATCTATAAACCATCTATAAACCATCTAGTGAACCATCTATAAACCATCTATAAACTATCTATAAACCATCTCGTGAACATCTATAAACCATCTAGTGAACATCTATAAACCATCTAGTGAACATCTATAAACCATCTATAAACCATCTAGTGAACATCTATAAACCATCTATTAACCATCTATAAACCGTCTAGTGGACATCTATAAACCATCTATAAACCATCTATAAACCATCTAGTGAACATCTATTAACCATCTATAAACAGTCTAGTGAACATCTATAAACCATCTATAAACATCTATAAACCATCTATTAACCATCTATAAACATCTCTAAGCCATCTAGTGAATATCTATAAACCATCTAGTGAACATCTATAAACCATCTAGTGAACATCTATAAACCATCTAGTGAACATCTATTAACTATCTATAAACCATCTAGTGAACATCTATAAACCATCTATTAACCATCTATAAACCATCTAGTGAACATCTATAAACCATCTAGTGAACATCTATTAACCATCTATTAATCATCTAGTCAACATCTATAAACCATCTAGTGAACATCTATAAACCATCTATAAACCATCTAGTGAACATCTATAAACATCTATAAACCATCTATAAACCATCTAGTGAACATCAATAAACCATCTAAAACCATCTAGTGAACATCTATAAACCATCTAGTGAACATCTATAAACCATCTGGTGAACATCTATGAACCATCTAGTGAACATCTATAAACCATCTATAAACCATCTATAAACCATCTAGTGAACATCTATAAACCATCTAGTGAACATCTATAAACCATTTAGTGAACATCTATAAACCATCTATAAACCATCTACAAATCATATAGTGAACATCTATTAACCATCTATAAACCAACTAGTGAACATCTATAAACCATCTAGTGTACATCTATAAACCATCTAGTAAACATCTATAAACCATATAGTGAACATCTATAAACCATCTATAAACCATCTATAAATCATCTAGTGAACATCTATTAACCATCTATAAACCATCTAGTGAACATAAATAAACCATCTAGTGAACATCAATAAACCATCTAAAACCATCTAGTGAACATCTATAAACCATCTAGTGAACATCTATAAACCATCTGGTGAACATCTATAAACCATCTAGTGAACATCTATAAACCATCTATAAACCATCTATAAACCATCTAGTGAACCATCTATAAACCATCTATAAACTATCTATAAACCATCTCGTGAACATCTATAAACCATCTAGTGAACATCTATAAACCATCTAGTGAACATCTATAAACCATCTATAAACCATCTAGTGAACATCTATAAACCATCTATTAACCATCTATAAACCGTCTAGTGGACATCTATAAACCATCTATAAACCATCTATAAACCATCTAGTGAACATCTATTAACCATCTATAAACAGTCTAGTGAACATCTATAAACCATCTATAAACATCTATAAACCATATATTAACCATCTATAAACATCTCTAAGCCATCTAGTGAATATCTATAAACCATCTAGTGAACATCTATAAACCATCTAGTGAACATCTATAAACCATCTAGTGAACATCTATTAACTATCTATAAACCATCTAGTGAACATCTATAAACCATCTATTAACCATCTATAAACCATCTAGTGAACATCTATAAACCATCTAGTGAACATCTATTAACCATCTATTAATCATCTAGTCAACATCTATAAACCATCTAGTGAACATCTATAAACCATCTATAAACCATCTAGTGAACATCTATAAACATCTATAAACCATCTATAAACTATCTAGTGAACATCTATAAACATCTATAAACCATCTATAAACCATCTAAAAACCATCAATACACCATCTAGTGTACTTCTATAAACCATCTAGTGAACATCTATAAACCATCTAGTGAACATCTATAAACCATCTATAAACCATCTAGTGAAAAGCTATAAACCATCTAGTGTACATCTATAAACCATCTAATGAACATCTATAAACCATCTATAAACCATCTAGTGAACATCTATTAACCATCTATAAACCATCTAGTGAACATCAATAAACCATCTAAAACCATCTAGTGAACATCTATAAACCATCTAGTGAACATCTATAAACCATCTGGTGAACATCTATGAACCATCTAGTGAACATCTATAAACCATCTATAAACCATCTATAAACCATCTAGTGAACATCTATAAACCATCTAGTGAACATCTATAAACCATCTAGTGAACATCTATAAACCATCTATAAACCATCTCCAAATCATAAAGTGAACATCATATTAACCATCTATAAACCATCTAGTGAACATCTATAAACCATCTAGTGTACATCTATAAACCATCTAGTGAACATCTATAAACCATATAGTGAACATCTATAAACCATCTATAAACCATATATAAATCATCTAGTGAACATCTATTAACCATCTATAAACCATCTAGTGAACATAAATAAACCATCTAGTGAACATCAATAAACCATCTAAAACCATCTAGTGAACATCTATAAACCATCTAGTGAACATCTATAAACCATCTGGTGAACATCTATAAACCATCTAGTGAACATCTATAAACCATCTATAAACCATCTATAAACCATCTAGTGAACCATCTATAAACCATCTATAAACTATCTATAAACCATCTCGTGAACATCTATAAACCATCTAGTGAACATCTATAAACCATCTAGTGAACATCTATAAACCATCTATTGAACATCTATAAACCATCTATAAACCATCTAGTGTACATCTATAAACCATCTAGTGAACATCTATAAACCATCTAGTGAACATCTATTAACAGTCTATAAACCATCTAGTGAACATCTATAAACCATCTAGTGAACATCTATAACCGTCTAGTGAACATCTATAAACATCTATAAACCATCTATAAACCGTCTACTGGACATCTATAAACCATCTATAAACCATCTATAAACCATCTAGTGAACATCTATTAACCATCTATAAACAGTCTAGTGAACATCTATAAACCATCTATAAACATCTATAAAACATCTAATAACCATCTATAAACATCTCTAATCCATCTAGTGAACATCTATAAACCATTTATAAACCATCAATAAACCATCTATAAACCATCTAGTGAACATCTATAAACCATCTAGTGAACATCTATAAACCATCTGGTGAACCTCTATAAACCATATATAAACCATTTATAAACCATCTAGTGAACATCTATAAACCATCTAGTGAACATCTATAAACCATCTATAAACCATCTAGTGAACATCTATAAACCATCTTTTGAACATCTATAACCGTCTAGTGAACCTCAATAAACATCTATAAACCATCTATAAACCATCTATAAAGAGTCTAGTGAACATCTAAAAACCATCTATAAACATCTATAAACCATCTATTAACCATCTATAAACCATCTAGTGAACATCTATTAACCATCTATAAACCATCTAGTGAACATCTATAAACCATCTATAAACCATCTAGCGAAAAGCTATAAACCATCTAGTGTACATCTATAAACCATCTAGTGAACATCTATAAAACATCTATAAACCATCTAGTGAACATCTATAAACCATCTATAAACAATCTAGTGTACATCGATAAACCATCTAGTGAACATCTATAAACCATCTAGTGAACATCTATAAACCATCTATAAACCATCTAGTGAACATCTATTAACCATCTATAAACCATCTAGTGAACATCAATAAACCATCTAAAACCATCTAGTGAACATCTATAAACCATCTAGTGAACATCTATAAACCATCTGGTGAACATCTATGAACCATCTAGTGAACATCTATAAACCATCTATAAACCATCTATAAACCATCTAGTGAACATCTATAAACCATCTAGTGAACATCTATAAACCATCTAGTGAACATCTATAAACCATCTATAAACCATCTCCAAATCATAAAGTGAACATCATATTAACCATCTATAAACCATCTAGTGAACATCTATAAACCATCTAGTGTACATCTATAAACCATCTAGTGAACATCTATAAACCATATAGTGAACATCTATAAACCATCTATAAACCATATATAAATCATCTAGTGAACATCTATTAACCATCTATAAACCATCTAGTGAACATAAATAAACCATCTAGTGAACATCAATAAACCATCTAAAACCATCTAGTGAACATCTATAAACCATCTAGTGAACATCTATAAACCATCTGGTGAACATCTATAAACCATCTAGTGAACATCTATAAACCATCTATAAACCATCTATAAACCATCTAGTGAACCATCTATAAACCATCTATAAACTATCTATAAACCATCTCGTGAACATCTATAAACCATCTAGTGAACATCTATAAACCATCTAGTGAACATCTATAAACCATCTAGTGAACATCTATTAACAGTCTATAAACAATCTAGTGAACATCTATAAACCATCTATAAACTATCTATAAACCATCTAGTGAACATCTATAAACCATCTAGTGAAAATCTATAAACCATCTAGTGAACATCTATAAACCATCTATAAACCATCTAGTGAACATCTATAAACCATCTAGTGAACATCTATAACCGTCTAGTGAACATCTATAAACATCTATAAACCATCTATAAACCATCTATTAACCATCTATAAACCGTCTACTGGACATCTATAAACCATCTATAAACCATCTATAAACCATCTAGTGAACATCTATTAACCATCTATAAACAGTCTAGTGAACATCTATAAACCATCTATAAACATCTATAAACCATCTATTAACCATCTATAAACATCTCTAATCCATCTAGTGAACATCTATAAACCATTTATAAACCATCAATAAACCATCAATAAACCATCTATAAACCATCTAGTGAACATCTATAAACCATCTAGTGAACATCTATAAACCATCTGGTGAACCTCTATAAACCATATATAAACCATTTATAAACCATCTAGTGAACATCTATAAACCATCTAGTGAACATCTATAAACCATCTTTTGAACATCTATAACCGTCTAGTGAACCTCTATAAACATCTATAAACCATCTATAAACCATCTATAAACAGTCTAGTGAACATCTACAAACCATCTATAAACATCTATAAACCATCTATTAACCATCTATAAACCATCTAGTGAACATCTATTAACCATCTATAAACCATCTAGTGAACATCTATAAACCATCTATAAACCATCTAGTGTACATCGATAAACCATCTAGTGAACATCTATAAACCATCTAGTGAACATCTATAAACCATCTATAAACCATCTAGAGAAAAGCTATAAACCATCTAGTGTACATCTATAAACCATCTAATGAACATCTATAAACCATCTATAAACCATCTAGTGAACATCTATTAACCATCTATAAACCATCTAGTGAACATCAATAAACCATCTAAAACCATCTAGTGAACATCTATAAACCATCTAGTGAACATCTATAAACCATCTGGTGAACATCTATGAACCATCTAGTGAACATCTATAAACCATCTATAAACCATCTATAAACCATCTAGTGAACATCTATAAACCATCTAGTGAACATCTATAAACCATCTAGTGAACATCTATAAACCATCTATAAACCATCTCCAAATCATAAAGTGAACATCATATTAACCATCTATAAACCATCTAGTGAACATCTATAAACCATCTAGTGTACATCTATAAACCATCTAGTGAACATCTATAAACCATATAGTGAACATCTATAAACCATCTATAAACCATATATAAATCATCTAGTGAACATCTATTAACCATCTATAAACCATCTAGTGAACATAAATAAACCATCTAGTGAACATCAATAAACCATCTAAAACCATCTAGTGAACATCTATAAACCATCTAGTGAACATCTATAAACCATCTGGTGAACATCTATAAACCATCTAGTGAACATCTATAAACCATCTATAAACCATCTATAAACCATCTAGTGAACCATCTATAAACCATCTATAAACTATCTATAAACCATCTCGTGAACATCTATAAACCATCTAGTGAACATCTATAAACCATCTAGTGAACATCTATAAACCATCTATTGAACATCTATAAACCATCTATAAACCATCTAGTGTACATCTATAAACCATCTAGTGAACATCTATAAACCATCTAGTGAACATCTATTAACAGTCTATAAACAATCTAGTGAACATCTATAAACCATCTATAAACTATCTATAAACCATCTAGTGAACATCTATAAACCATCTAGTGAAAATCTATAAACCATCTAGTGAACATCTATAAACCATCTATAAACCATCTAGTGAACATCTATAAACCATCTAGTGAACATCTATAACCGTCTAGTGAACATCTATAAACATCTATAAACCATCTATAAACCATCTATTAACCATCTATAAACCGTCTACTGGACATCTATAAACCATCTATAAACCATCTATAAACCATCTAGTGAACATCTATTAACCATCTATAAACAGTCTAGTGAACATCTATAAACCATCTATAAACATCTATAAACCATCTATAAACCATCTAAAAACCATCAATACACCATCTAGTGTACTTCTATAAACCATCTAGTGAACATCTATAAACCATCTAGTGAACATCTATAAACCATCTATTGAACATCTATAAACCATCTATAAACCATCTAGTGTACATCTATAAACCATCTAGTGAACATCTATAAACCATCTAGTGAACATCTATTAACAGTCTATAAACCATCTAGTGAACATCTATAAACCATCTATAAACTATCTATAAACCATCTAGTGAACATCTATAAACCATCTAGTGAAAATCTATAAACCATCTAGTGAACATCTATAAACCATCTATAAACCATCTAGTGAACAGCTATAAACCATCTAGTGTACATCTATAAACCATCTAATGAACATCTATAAACCATCTATAAACCATCTAGTGAACATCTATTAACCATCTATAAACCATCTAGTGAACATCAATAAACCATCTAAAACCATCTAGTGAACATCTATAAACCATCTAGTGAACATCTATAAACCATCTGGTGAACATCTATGAACCATCTAGTGAACATCTATAAACCATCTATAAACCATCTATAAACCATCTAGTGAACATCTATAAACCATCTAGTGAACATCTATAAACCATCTAGTGAACATCTATAAACCATCTATAAACCATCTCCAAATCATAAAGTGAACATCATATTAACCATCTATAAACCATCTAGTGAACATCTATAAACCATCTAGTGAACATCTATAAACCATCTAGTGAACATCTATAAACCAATAAACCATATAGTGAACATCTATAAACCATCTATAAACCATCTATAAATCATCTAGTGAACATCTATTAACCATCTATAAACCATCTAGTGAACATAAATAAACCATCTAGTGAACATCAATAAACCATCTAAAACCATCTAGTGAACATCTATAAACCATCTAGTGAACATCTATAAACCATCTGGTGAACATCTATAAACCATCTAGTGAACATCTATAAACCATCTATAAACCATCTATAAACCATCTAGTGAACCATCTATAAACCATCTATAAACTATCTATAAACCATCTTGTGAACATCTATAAACCATCTAGTGAACATCTATAAACCATCTAGTGAACATCTATAAACCATCTATTGAACATCTATAAACCATCTATAAACCATCTAGTGTACATCTATAAACCATCTAGTGAACATCTATAAACCATCTAGTGAACATCTATAAACCATCTAGTGAACATCTATAAACCATATAGTGAACATCTATAAACCATCTATAAACCATCTATAAATCATCTAGTGAACATCTATTAACCATCTATAAACCATCTAGTGAACATAAATAAACCATCTAGTGAACATCAATAAACCATCTAAAACCATCTAGTGAACATCTATAAACCATCTAGTGAACATCTATAAACCATCTGGTGAACATCTATAAACCATCTAGTGAACATCTATAAACCATCTATAAACCATCTATAAACCATCTAGTGAACCATCTATAAACCATCTATAAACTATCTATAAACCATCTCGTGAACATCTATAAACCATCTAGTGAACATCTATAAACCATCTAGTGAACATCTATAAACCATCTATAAACCATCTAGTGAACATCTATAAACCATCTATTAACCATCTATAAACCGTCTAGTGGACATCTATAAACCATCTATAAACCATCTATAAACCATCTAGTGAACATCTATTAACCATCTATAAACAGTCTAGTGAACATCTATAAACCATCTATAAACATCTATAAACCATCTATTAACCATCTATAAACATCTCTAAGCCATCTAGTGAATATCTATAAACCATCTAGTGAACATCTATAAACCATCTAGTGAACATCTATAAACCATCTAGTGAACATCTATTAACTATCTATAAACCATCTAGTGAACATCTATAAACCATCTATTAACCATCTATAAACCATCTAGTGAACATCTATAAACCATCTAGTGAACATCTATTAACCATCTATTAATCATCTAGTCAACATCTATAAACCATCTAGTGAACATCTATAAACCACCTATAAACAATCTAGTGAACATCTATAAACATCTATAAACCATCTATAAACCATCTAGTGAACATCAATAAACAATCTAAAACCATCTAGTGAACATCTATAAACCATCTAGTGAACATCTATAAACCATCTGGTGAACATCTATGAACCATCTAGTGAACATCTATAAACCATCTATAAACCATCTATAAACCATCTAGTGAACATCTATAAACCATCTAGTGAACATCTATAAACCATTTAGTGAACATCTATAAACCATCTATAAACCATCTACAAATCATATAGTGAACATCTATTAACCATCTATAAACCAACTAGTGAACATCTATAAACCATCTAGTGTACATCTATAAACCATCTAGTAAACATCTATAAACCATATAGTGAACATCTATAAACCATCTATAAACCATCTATAAATCATCTAGTGAACATCTATTAACCATCTATAAACCATCTAGTGAACATAAATAAACCATCTAGTGAACATCAATAAACCATCTAAAACCATCTAGTGAACATCTATAAACCATCTGGTGAACATCTATAAACCATCTAGTGAACATCTATAAACCATCTATAAACCATCTATAAACCATCTAGTGAACCATCTATAAACCATCTATAAACTATCTATAAACCATCTCGTGAACATCTATAAACCATCTAGTGAACATCTATAAACCATCTAGTGAACATCTATAAACCATCTAGTGAACATCTATTAACCATCTATTAATCATCTAGTCAACATCTATAAACCATCTAGTGAACATCTATAAACCATCTATAAACCATCTAGTGAACATCTATAAACATCTATAAACCATCTATAAACCATCTAGTGAACATCAATAAACCATCTAAAACCATCTAGTGAACATCTATAAACCATCTAGTGAACATCTATAAACCATCTGGTGAACATCTATGAACCATCTAGTGAACATCTATAAACCATCTATAAACCATCTATAAACCATCTAGTGAACATCTATAAACCATCTAGTGAACATCTATAAACCATTTAGTGAACATCTATAAACCATCTATAAACCATCTACAAATCATATAGTGAACATCTATTAACCATCTATAAACCAACTAGTGAACATCTATAAACCATCTAGTGTACATCTATAAACCATCTAGTAAACATCTATAAACCATATAGTGAACATCTATAAACCATCTATAAACCATCTATAAATCATCTAGTGAACATCTATTAACCATCTATAAACCATCTAGTGAACATAAATAAACCATCTAGTGAACATCAATAAACCATCTAAAACCATCTAGTGAACATCTATAAACCATCTGGTGAACATCTATAAACCATCTAGTGAACATCTATAAACCATCTATAAACCATCTATAAACCATCTAGTGAACCATCTATAAACCATCTATAAACTATCTATAAACCATCTCGTGAACATCTATAAACCATCTAGTGAACATCTATAAACCATCTAGTGAACATCTATAAACCATCTATAAACCATCTAGTGAACATCTATAAACCATCTATTAACCATCTATAAACCGTCTAGTGGACATCTATAAACCATCTATAAACCATCTAGTGAACATCTATTAACCATCTATAAACAGTCTAGTGAACATCTATAAACCATCTATAAACATCTATAAACCATATATTAACCATCTATAAACATCTCTAAGCCATCTAGTGAATATCTATAAATCATCTAGTGAACATCTATAAACCATCTAGTGAACATCTATAAACCATCTAGTGAACATCTATTAACTATCTATAAACCATCTAGTGAACATCTATAAACCATCTATTAACCATCTATAAACCATCTAGTGAACATCTATAAACCATCTAGTGAACATCTATTAACCATCTATTAATCATCTAGTCAACATCTATAAACCATCTAGTGAACATCTATAAACCATCTATAAACCATCTAGTGAACATCTATAAACATCTATAAACCATCTATAAACTATCTAGTGAACATCTATAAACATCTATAAACCATCTATAAACCATCTAAAAACCATCAATACACCATCTAGTGTACTTCTATAAACCATCTAGTGAACATCTATAAACCATCTAGTGAACATCTATAAACCATCTATTGAACATCTATAAACCATCTATAAACCATCTAGTGTACATCTATAAACCATCTAGTGAACATCTATAAACCATCTAGTGAACATCTATTAACAGTCTATAAACCATCTAGTGAACATCTATAAACCATCTATAAACTATCTATAAACCATCTAGTGAACATCTATAAACCATCTAGTGAAAATCTATAAACCATCTAGTGAACATCTATAAACCATCTATAAACCATCTAGTGAACATCTATAAACCATCTAGTGAACATCTATAACCGTCTAGTGAACATCTATAAACATCTATAAACCATCTATAAACCATCTATTAACACTCTATAAACCGTCTAGTGGACATCTATAAACCATCTATAAACCATCTATAAACCATCTAGTGAACATCTATAAACCATCTAGTGAACATCTATAAACCATCTAGTGAACATCTATAAACCATCTATAAACCATCTACAAATCATATAGTGAACATCTATTAACCATCTATAAACCATCTAGTGAACATAAATAAACCATCTAGTGAACATCAATAAACCATCTAAAACCATCTAGTGAACATCTATAAACCATCTAGTGAACATCTATAAACCATCTGGTGAACATCTATAAACCATCTAGTGAACATCTATAAACCATCTATAAACCATCTATAAACCATCTAGTGAACCATCTATAAACCATCTATAAACTATCTATAAACCATCTCGTGAACATCTATAAACCATCTAGTGAACATCTATAAACCATCTAGTGAACATCTATAAACCATCTATAAACCATCTAGTGTACATCTATAAACCATCTAGTGAACATCTATAAACCATCTAGTGAACATCTATAAACCATCTATTGAACATCTATAAACCATCTATAAACCATCTAGTGTACATCTATAAACCATCTAGTGAACATCTATAAACCATCTAGTGAACATCTATTAACAGTCTATAAACCATCTAGTGAACATCTATAAACCATCTATAAACTATCTATAAACCATCTAGTGAACATCTATAAACCATCTAGTGAAAATCTATAAACCATCTAGTGAACATCTATAAACCATCTATAAACCATCTAGTGAACATCTATAAACCATCTAGTGAACATCTATAACCATCTAGTGAACATCTATAAACCATCTATAAACCATCTATAAACCATCTATTAACACTCTATAAACCATCTAGTGAACATCTATAAACCATCTATAAACCATCTATAAACCATCTAGTGAACATCTATAAACCATCTAGTGAACATCTATAAACCATCTAGTGAACATCTATAAACCATCTAGTGAACATCTATAAACCATCTATAAACCATCTACAAATCATATAGTGAACATCTATTAACCATCTATAAACCATCTAGTGAACATCTATAAACCATCTAGTGTACATCTATAAACCATCTAGTGAACATCTATAAACCATATAGTGAACATCTATAAACCATCTATAAACCATATATAAATCATCTAGTGAACATCTATTAACCATCTATAAACCATCTAGTGAACATAAATAAACCATCTAGTGAACATCAATAAACCATCTAAAACCATCTAGTGAACATCTATAAACCATCTAGTGAACATCTATAAACCATCTGGTGAACATCTATAAACCATCTAGTGAACATCTATAAACCATCTATAAACCATCTATAAACCATCTAGTGAACCATCTATAAACCATCTATAAACTATCTATAAACCATCTCGTGAACATCTATAAACCATCTAGTGAACATCTATAAACCATCTAGTGAACATCTATAAACCATCTATTGAACATCTATAAACCATCTATAAACCATCTAGTGTACATCTATAAACCATCTAGTGAACATCTATAAACCATCTAGTGAACATCTATTAACAGTCTATAAACAATCTAGTGAACATCTATAAACCATCTATAAACTATCTATAAACCATCTAGTGAACATCTATAAACCATCTAGTGAAAATCTATAAACCATCTAGTGAACATCTATAAACCATCTATAAACCATCTAGTGAACATCTATAAACCATCTAGTGAACATCTATAACCGTCTAGTGAACATCTATAAACATCTATAAACCATCTATAAACCATCTATTAACCATCTATAAACCGTCTACTGGACATCTATAAACCATCTATAAACCATCTATAAACCATCTAGTGAACATCTATTAACCATCTATAAACAGTCTAGTGAACATCTATAAACCATCTATAAACATCTATAAACCATCTATAAACCATCTAAAAACCATCAATACACCATCTAGTGTACTTCTATAAACCATCTAGTGAACATCTATAAACCATCTAGTGAACATCTATAAACCATCTATTGAACATCTATAAACCATCTATAAACCATCTAGTGTACATCTATAAACCATCTAGTGAACATCTATAAACCATCTAGTGAACATCTATTAACAGTCTATAAACCATCTAGTGAACATCTATAAACCATCTATAAACTATCTATAAACCATCTAGTGAACATCTATAAACCATCTAGTGAAAATCTATAAACCATCTAGTGAACATCTATAAACCATCTATAAACCATCTAGTGAACATCTATAAACCATCTAGTGAACATCTATAACCGTCTAGTGAACATCTATAAACATCTATAAACCATCTATAAACCATCTATTAACACTCTATAAACCGTCTAGTGGACATCTATAAACCATCTATAAACCATCTATAAACCATCTAGTGAACATCTATAAACCATCTAGTGAACATCTATAAACCATCTAGTGAACATCTATAAACCATCTATAAACCATCTACAAATCATATAGTGAACATCTATTAACCATCTATAAACCATCTAGTGAACATAAATAAACCATCTAGTGAACATCAATAAACCATCTAAAACCATCTAGTGAACATCTATAAACCATCTAGTGAACATCTATAAACCATCTGGTGAACATCTATAAACCATCTAGTGAACATCTATAAACCATCTATAAACCATCTATAAACCATCTAGTGAACCATCTATAAACCATCTATAAACTATCTATAAACCATCTCGTGAACATCTATAAACCATCTAGTGAACATCTATAAACCATCTAGTGAACATCTATAAACCATCTATAAACCATCTAGTGTACATCTATAAACCATCTAGTGAACATCTATAAACCATCTAGTGAACATCTATAAACCATCTATTGAACATCTATAAACCATCTATAAACCATCTAGTGTACATCTATAAACCATCTAGTGAACATCTATAAACCATCTAGTGAACATCTATTAACAGTCTATAAACCATCTAGTGAACATCTATAAACCATCTATAAACTATCTATAAACCATCTAGTGAACATCTATAAACCATCTAGTGAAAATCTATAAACCATCTAGTGAACATCTATAAACCATCTATAAACCATCTAGTGAACATCTATAAACCATCTAGTGAACATCTATAACCGTCTAGTGAACATCTATAAACATCTATAAACCATCTATAAACCATCTATTAACACTCTATAAACCGTCTAGTGGACATCTATAAACCATCTATAAACCATCTATAAACCATCTAGTGAACATCTATAAACCATCTAGTGAACATCTATAAACCATCTAGTGAACATCTATAAACCATCTATAAACCATCTAGTGAACATCTATAAACCATCTATTAACCATCTATAAACCGTCTAGTGGACATCTATAAACCATCTATAAACCATCTATAAACCATCTAGTGAACATCTATTAACCATCTATAAACAGTCTAGTGAACATCTATAAACCATCTATAAACATCTATAAACCATCTATTAACCATCTATAAACATCTCTAAGCCATCTAGTGAATATCTATAAACCATCTAGTGAACATCTATAAACCATCTAGTGAACATCTATAAACCATCTAGTGAACATCTATTAACTATCTATAAACCATCTAGTGAACATCTATAAACCATCTATTAACCATCTATAAACCATCAAGTGAACATCTATAAACCATCTAGTGAACATCTATAAACCATCTAGTGAACATCTATAACCGTCTAGTGAACATCTATAAACATCTATAAACCATCTATAAACCATCTATTAACACTCTATAAACCGTCTAGTGGACATCTATAAACCATCTATAAACCATCTATAAACCATCTAGTGAACATCTATTAACCATCTATAAACCATCTAGTGAACATCTGCAAACCATCTAGTGAACATCTATAAACCATCTAGTGAACATCTATAAACATCTATAAACCATCTATTAACCATCTGTAAACCATCTATAAACCATCTTGTGAAGATCTATAAAACATCTAGTGAACATCTATAAACCATCTATAAACCATCGACTGAACATCTATAAACCATCTAGTGAACATCTAGTGAACATCTATAAACCATCTAGTGAACATCTATAAACCATCTATAAACCATCTACTGAACATCTATAAACCATCTAGTAAACATCTAGTGAACATCTATAACCCTCTAGTGAACATCTATGAACCATCTATAAACCATCTATAAACCATCAATAAACCATCTAGTGAACATCTATTAACCATCTATAAACCATCTAGTGAACATCTGCAAACCATCTAGTGAACATCTATAAACCATCTATTGAACATCTATAAACCATCTATAAACCATCTATAAACCATCTACTGAACATCTATAAACCGTCTAGTGAACATGTATAAACCGTCTAGTGAACATCTATAAACCATCTATAAACCGTCTTGTGAACATCTATAAACCATCTATAAACCATCTATAATCCATCTAGTGAACATCTATAAACCATCAATAAACCATCTAGTGTACATCTATAAACCATCTAGTGAACATCTATAAACCATCTAGTGAACATCTATAAACAATCTAGTGAACATCTATAAACCATCTATAGACCATCTATAAACCATCTATAAACCATCTAGTGAACATCTATAAAACATCTAAAACCATCTAGTGAACATCTATAAACCATCTATAAACCATCTATAAACCATCTATAAACTATCAATAAACCATCTAGTGTACATCTATAAACCATCTAGTGAACATCTATAAACCATCTAGTGAACATCTATAAACCATCTATTGAAAATCTATAAACCATCTATAAACCATCTCGTGAACATCTATAAACCATCTAGTGAACATCTATGAACCATCTGGTGAACATCTATAAACCATCTAGTGAACATCTATAAACCATCTATAAACCATCTATAAACCATCCAGTGAACATCTATAAACCATCTATAAACCATCTAGTGAACATCTATAAACCATCTGGTGAACATCTATAAACCATCTAGTGAACATCTATAAACCATCTATAAACTATCTATAAACCATCTAGTGAACATCTATAAACCATCTAGTGAACATCTATAAATCATCTAGTGAACATCTATAAACCATCTATAAACCATCTAGTGAACATCTATAAACCATCTAGTAAACCATCTATAAACCATCTGCTGAACATCTAAAACCATCTAGTGAACATCTATAAACCATCTAGTGAACATCTATAAACCATCTAGTGAACATCTATTAACCATCTATAAACCATCCAGTGAACATCTATAAACCATCTATTAACCATCTATAAACCATCTAGTGAACATCTATAAACCATCTAGTGAACATCTATAAACCAGGTATAAACCATCTATTAACCATCTATAAACCATCTAGTGAACATCTATAAACCATCTATAAACCATCGACTGAACATCTATAAACCATCTAGTGAACATCTAGTGAACATCTATAAACCATCTAGTGAACATCTATAAACCATCTATAAACCATCTACTTAACATCTATAAACCATCTAGTAAACATCTAGTGAACATCTATAACCCTCTAGTGAATATCTATGAACCATCTATAAACCATCTATAAACCATCAATAAACCATCTAGTGAACATCTATTAACCATCTATAAACCATCTAGTGAACATCTGCAAACCATCTAGTGAACATCTATAAACCATCTATTGAACATCTATAAACCATCTATAAACCATCTATAAACCATCTACTGAACATCTATAAACCGTCTAGTGAACATGTATAAACCGTCTAGTGAACATCTATAAACCATCTATAATCCATCTATAATCCATCTAGTGAACATCTATAAACCATCAATAAACCATCTAGTGTACATCTATAAACCATCTAGTGAACATCTATAAACCATCTAGTGAACATCTATAAACAATCTAGTGAACATCTATAAACCATCTATAAACCATCTATAAACTATCTAGTGAACATCTATAAAACATCTAAAACCATCTAGTGAACATCTATAAACCATCTAGAGAACATCTATAAACCATCTATAAACCATCTAGTGAACATCTATAAACCATCTATAAACCATCTATAAACCATCTAGTGAACATCTATAAACCATCAAGTGAACATCTATAAACCATCTGGTGAACATCTATAAACCATCTATTGAACATCTATAAACCATCTATAAACCATCTATAAACTATCAATAAACCATCTAGTGTACATCTATAAACCATCTAGTGAACATCTATAAACCATCTAGTGAACATCTATAAACCATCTATTGAAAATCTATAAACCATCTATAAACCATCTCGTGAACATCTATAAACCATCTAGTGAACATCTATAAACCATCTGGTGAACATCTATAAACCATCTAGTGAACATCTATAAACCATCTATAAACCATCCAGTGAACATCTATAAACCATCTAGTGAACATCTATAAACCATCTAGTAAACCATCTATAAACCATCTGGTGAACATCTATAAACCATCTAGTGAACATCTATAAACCATCTATAAACTATCTATAAACCATCTAGTGAACATCTATAAACCATCTAGTGAACATCTATAAATCATCTAGTGAACATCTATAAACCATCTATAAACCATCTAGTGAACATCTATAAACCATCTAGTAAACCATCTATAAACCATCTGGTGAACATCTAAAACCATCTAGTGAACATCTATAAACCATCTAGTGAACATCTATAAACCATCTAGTGAACATCTATTAACCATCTATAAACCATCTAGTGAACATCTATAAACCATCTATTAACCATCTATAAACCATCTTGTGAACATCTATAAAACATCTAGTGAACATCTATAAACCATGTATAAACCATCTACTGAACATCTATAAACCATCTAGTGAACATCTAGTGAACATCTATAAACCATCTAGTGAACATCTATAAACCATCTATAAACCATCTACTGAACATCTATAAACCATCTAGTGAACATCTAGTGAACATCTATAACCGTCTAGTGAACATCTATGAACCATCTATAAACCATCTATAAACCATCAATAAACCATCTAGTGAACATCTATTAACCATCTATAAACCATCTAGTGAACATCTACAAACCATCTAGTGAACATCTACAAACCATCTAGTGAACATCTATAAACCATCTATAAACCATCTATAAACCATCTACTGAACATCTATAAACCGTCTAGTGAGCATGTATAAACCGTCTAGTGAACATCTATAAACCATCTATAAACCGTCTTGTGAACATCTATAAACCATCTATAAACCATCTATAATCCATCTAGTGAACATCTATAAACCATCAATAAACCATCTAGTGTACATCTATAAACCATCTAGTGAACATCTATAAACCATCTAGTGAACATCTATAAACCATCTAGTGAACATCTATAAACCATCTATAAACCATCTAGTGAACATCTATAAAACATCTAAAACCATCTAGTGAACATCTATAAACCATCTAGAGAACATCTATAAACCATCTATAAACCATCTAGTGAACATCTATAAACCATCTAGTGAACATCTATAAACCATCTGGTGAACATCTATAATTTATCTAGTGAACATCTATAAACCATCTATAAACCATCTATAAACTATCAATAAACCATCTAGTGAACATCTATAAACCATCTAGTGAACATCTATAAACCATCTAGTGAACATCTATAAACCATCTATTGAAAATCTATAAACCATCTATAAACCATCTAGTGAACATCTATAAACCATCTGGTGAACATCTATAAACCATCTAGTGAACATCTATAAACCATCTATAAACCATCTATAAACCATCCAGTGAACATCTATAAACCATCTATAAACCATCTAGTGAACATCTATAAACCATCTAGTAAACATTCTATAAACCATCTGGTGAACATCTATAAACCATCTAGTGAACATCTATAAACCATCTATAAACTATCTATAAACAATCTAGTGAACATCTATAAACCATCTAGCGAACATCTATAATTCATCTAGTGAACATCTATAAACCATCTATTGAAAATCTATAAACCATCTATAAACCATCTAGTGAACATATATAAACCATTGAGTGAACATCTATAACCGTCTAGTGAACATCTACAAACATCTATAAACCATCTATAAACCATCTATTAACCATCTATAAACCATCTAGTGAACATCTATAAACCATCTATAAACCATCTAGTGAACATCTATAAACATCTATAAACCATCTATAAACTATCTAGTGAATATCTATAAACATCTATAAACCATCTATTAACCATCTATAAACCATCTATTAACCATCTGTAAACCATCTATAAACCATCTTGTGAACATCTATAAAACATCTAGTGAACATTTATAAACCATCTATAAACCATCGACTGAACATCTATAAACCATCTAGTGAACATCTAGTGAAAATCTATAAACCATCTAGTGAACATCTATAAACCATCTATAAACCATCTACTGAACATCTATAAACCATCTAGTAAACATCTAGTGAACATCTATAACCGTCTAGTGAACATCTATGAACCATCTATAAACCATCTATAAACCATCAGTAAACCATCTAGTGAACATCTATTAACCATCTATAAACCATCTAGTGAACATCTGCAAACCATCTAGTGAACATCTATAAACCATCTATTGAACATCTATAAACCATCTATAAACCATCTATAAACCATCTACTGAACATCTATAAACCGTCTAGTGAACATGTATAAACCGTCTAGTGAACATCTATAAACCATCTATAAACCGTCTTGTGAACATCTATAAACCATCTATAAACCGTCTTGTGAACATCTATAAACCATCTATAAACCATCTATAATCCATCTAGTGAACATCTATAAACCATCAATAAACCATCTAGTGTACATCTATAAACCATGTAGTGAACATCTATAAACCATCTAGTGAACATCTATAAACAATCTAGTGAACATCTATAAACCATCTATAAACCATCTAGTGAACATCTATAAACCATCTAGTAAACCATCTATAAACCATCTGGTGAACATCTATAAACCATCTAGTGAACATCTATAAACCATCTATAAACTATCTATAAACCATCTAGTGAACATCTATAAACCATCTAGTGAAGATCTATAAACAATCTAGTGAAAATCTATAAACCATCTATAAACCATCTAGTGAACAACTATAAACCATCTAGTAAACCATTTATAAACCATCTGGTGAACATCTATAAACCATCTAGTGAACATCTATAAACCATCTATAAACTATCTATAAACCATCTACTGAACATCTATAAACCGTCTAGTGAACATGTATAAACCGTCTAGTGAACATCTATAAACCATCTATAAACCGTCTTGTGAACATCTATAAACCATCTATAAACCATCAATAAACCATCTAGTGAACATCTATTAACCATCTATAAACCATCTAGTGAACATCTACAAACCATCTAGTGAACATCTATAAACCATCTAGTGAACATCTATAAACCATCTATAAACCATCTATAAACCATCTACTGAACATCTATAAACCGTCTAGTGAGCATGTATAAACCGTCTAGTGAACATCTATAAACCATCTATAAACCGTCTTGTGAACATCTATAAACCATCTATAAACCATCTATAATCCATCTAGTGAACATCTATAAACCATCAATAAACCATCTAGTGTACATCTATAAACCATCTAGTGAACATCTATAAACCATCTAGTGAACATCTATAAACCATCTAGTGAACATCTATAAACCATCTATAAACCATTTAGTGAACATCTATAAAACATCTAAAACCATCTAGTGAACATCTATAAACCATCTAGAGAACATCTATAAACCATCTATAAACCATCTAGTGAACATCTATAAACCATCTATAAACCATCTATAAACCATCTAGTGAACATCTATAAACCATCTAGTGAACATCTATAAACCATCTGGTGAACATCTATAAACCATCTATAAACCATCTATAAACTATCAATAAACCATCTAGTGTACATCTATAAACCATCTAGTGAACATCTATAAACCATCTAGTGAACATCTATAAACAATCTATTGAAAATCTATAAACCATCTATAAACCATCTAGTGAACATCTATAAAGCATCTGGTGAACATCTATAAACCATCTTTAAACCATCCAGTGAACATCTATAAACCATCTATAAACCATCTAGTGAACATCTATAAACCATCTAGTAAACATTCTATAAACCATCTGGTGAACATCTATAAACCATCTAGTGAACATCTATAAACCATCTATAAACTATCTATAAACCATCTAGTGAACATCTATAAACCATCTAGCGAACATCTATAATTCATCTAGTGAACATCTATAAACCATCTATAAACCATCTATAATCCATCTAGTGAACATCTATAAACCATCAATAAACCATCTAGTGTACATCTATAAACCATCTAGTGAACATCTATAAACCATCTAGTGAACATCTATAAACCATCTAGTGAACATCTATAAACCATCTATAAACCATCTAGTGAACATCTATAAAACATCTAAAACCATCTAGTGAACATCTATAAACCATCTAGAGAACATCTATAAACCATCTATAAACCATCTAGTGAACATCTATAAACCATCTATAAACCATCTATAAACCATCTAGTGAACATCTATAAACCATCTAGTGAACATCTATAAACCATCTGGTGAACATCTATAAACCATCTATAAACCATCTATAAACTATCAATAAACCATCTAGTGTACATCTATAAACCATCTAGTGAACATCATTTAAACCATCTAGTGAACATCTATAAACCATCTATAAACCATCTATAAACCATCCAGTGAACATCTATAAACCATCTATAAACCATCTAGTGAACATCTATAAACCATCTAGTAAACATTCTATAAACCATCTGGTGAACATCTATAAACCATCTAGTGAACATCTATAAACCATCTATAAACTATCTATAAACCATCTAGTGAACATCTATAAACCATCTAGCGAACATCTATAATTCATCTAGTGAACATCTTTAAACCATCTATAAACCATCTACTGAACATCTATAAACCATCTAGTGAACATCTAGTGAACATCTATAACCGTCTAGTGAACATCTATGAACCATCTATAAACCATCTATAAACCATCAATAAACCATCTAGTGAACATCTATTAACCATCTATAAACCATCTAGTGAACATCTACAAACCATCTAGTGAACATCTATAAACCATCTAGTGAACATCTATAAACCATCTATAAACCATCTATAAACCATCTACTGAACATCTATAAACCGTCTAGTGAGCATGTATAAACCGTCTAGTGAACATCTATAAACCATCTATAAACCGTCTTGTGAACATCTATAAACCATCTATAAACCATCTATAATCCATCTAGTGAACATCTATAAACCATCAATAAACCATCTAGTGAACATCTATAAACCATCTAAAACCATCTAGTGAACATCTATAAACCATCTAGAGAACATCTATAAACCATCTATAAACCATCTAGTGAACATCTATAAACCATCTATAAACCATCTATAAACCATCTAGTGAACATCTATAAACCATCTGGTGAACATCTATAATTCATCTAGTGAACATCTATAAACCATCTATAAACCATCTATAAACCATCTATAAACTATCAATAAACCATCTAGTGTACATCTATAAACCATCTAGTGAACATCTATAAACCATCTAGTGAACATCTATAAACCATCTATTGAAAATCTATAAACCATCTATAAACCATCTAGTGAACATCTATAAACCATCTGGTGAACATCTATAAACCATCTAGTGAACATCTATAAACCATCTATAAACCATCTATAAACCATCCAGTGAACATCTATAAACCATCTATAAACCATCTAGTGAACATCTATAAACCATCAACATCTATAAACCATCTATAAACTATCTATAAACCATCTAGTGAACATCTATAAACCATCTAGCGAACATCTATAATTCATCTAGTGAACATCTTTAAACCATCTATAAACCATCTACTGAACATCTATAAACCATCTAGTGAACATCTAGTGAACATCTATAACCGTCTAGTGAACATCTATGAACCATCTATAAACCATCTATAAACCATCAATAAACCATCTAGTGAACATCTATTAACCATCTATAAACCATCTAGTGAACATCTACAAACCATCTAGTGAACATCTATAAACCATCTAGTGAACATCTATAAACCATCTATAAACCATCTATAAACCATCTACTGAACATCTATAAACCGTCTAGTGAGCATGTATAAACCGTCTAGTGAACATCTATAAACCATCTATAAACCGTCTTGTGAACATCTATAAACCATCTATAAACCATCTATAATCCATCTAGTGAACATCTATAAACCATCAATAAACCATCTAGTGAACATCTATAAACCATCTAAAACCATCTAGTGAACATCTATAAACCATCTAGAGAACATCTATAAACCATCTATAAACCATCTAGTGAACATCTATAAACCATCTATAAACCATCTATAAACCATCTAGTGAACATCTATAAACCATCTGGTGAACATCTATAATTCATCTAGTGAACATCTATAAACCATCTATAAACCATCTATAAACCATCTATAAACTATCAATAAACCATCTAGTGTACATCTATAAACCATCTAGTGAACATCTATAAACCATCTAGTGAACATCTATAAACCATCTATTGAAAATCTATAAACCATCTATAAACCATCTAGTGAACATCTATAAACCATCTGGTGAACATCTATAAACCATCTAGTGAACATCTATAAACCATCTATAAACCATCTATAAACCATCCAGTGAACATCTATAAACCATCTATAAACCATCTAGTGAACATCTATAAACCATCTAGTAAACATTCTATAAACCATCTGGTGAACATCTATAAACCATCTAGTGAACATCTATAAAACATCTATAAACTATCTATAAACAATGCAGTGAACATCTATAAACCATCTAGCGAACATCTAAAATTCATCTAGTGAACATCTATAAACCATCTATAAACCATCTAGTGAACATATATAAACCATTGAGTGAACATCTATAACCGTCTAGTGAACATCTACAAACATCTATAAACCATCTATAAACCATCTATTAACCATCTATAAACCGTCTAGTGGACATCTATAAACCATCTATAAACCATCTATAAACCATCTAGTGAACATCTATTAACCATCTATTAATCATCTAGTCAACATCTATAAACCATCTAGTGAACATCTATAAACCATCTATAAACCATCTAGTGAACATCTATAAACATCTATAAACCATCTATAAACTATCTAGTGAATATCTATAAACATCTATAAACCATCTATTAACCATCTATAAACCATCTATTAACCATCTGTAAACCATCTATAAACCATCTTGTGAACATCTATAAAACATCTAGTGAACATCTATAAACCATCTATAAACCATCGACTGAACATCTATAAACCATCTAGTGAACATCTAGTGAACATCTATAAACCATCTAGTGAACATCTATAAACCATCTATAAACCATCTACTGAACATCTATAAACCATCTAGTAAACATCTAGTGAACATCTATAACCGTCTAGTGAACATCTATGAACCATCTATAAACCATCTATAAACCATCAATAAACCATCTAGTGAACATCTATTAACCATCTATAAACCATCTAGTGAACATCTGCAAACCATCTAGTGAACATCTATAAACCATCTATTGAACATCTATAAACCATCTATAAACCATCTATAAACCATCTACTGAACATCTATAAACCGTCTAGTGAACATGTATAAACCGTCTAGTGAACATCTATAAACCATCTATAAACCGTCTTGTGAACATCTATAAACCATCTATAAAGCATCTATAATCCATCTAGTGAACTTCTATAAACCATCAATAAACCATCTAGTGTACATCTATAAACCATCTAGTGAACATCTATAAACAATCTAGTGAACATCTATAAACCATCTATAAACCATCTAGTGAACATCTATAAACCATCTAGTAAACCATCTATAAACCATCTGGTGAACATCTATAAACCATCTAGTGAACATCTATAAACCATCTATAAACTATCTATAAACCATCTAGTGAACATCTATAAACCATCTAGTGAAGATCTATAAACAATCTAGTGAACATCTATAAACCATCTATAAACCATCTAGTGAACATCTATAAACCATCTAGTAAACCATTTATAAACCATCTGGTGAACATCTATAAACCATCTAGTGAACATCTATAAACCATCTATAAACTATCTATAAACCATCTACTGAACATCTATAAACCATCTAGTGAACATGTATAAACCGTCTAGTGAACATCTATAAACCATCTATAAACCGTCTTGTGAACATCTATAAACCATCTATAAACCATCAATAAACCATCTAGTGAACATCTATTAACCATCTATAAACCATCTAGTGAACATCTACAAACCATCTAGTGAACATCTATAAACCATCTAGTGAACATCTATAAACCATCTATAAACCATCTATAAACCATCTACTGAACATCTATAAACCGTCTAGTGAGCATGTATAAACCGTCTAGTGAACATCTATAAACCATCTATAAACCGTCTTGTGAACATCTATAAACCATCTATAAACCATCTATAATCCATCTAGTGAACATCTATAAACCATCAATAAACCATCTAGTGTACATCTATAAACCATCTAGTGAACATCTATAAACCATCTAGTGAACATCTATAAACCATCTAGTGAAAATCTATAAACCATCTATAAACCATGTAGTGAACATCTATAAAACATCTAAAACCATCTAGTGAACATCTATAAACCATCTAGAGAACATCTATAAACCATCTATAAACCATCTAGTGAACATCTATAAACCATCTATAAACCATCTATAAACCATCTAGTGTACATCTATAAACCATCTAGTGAACATCTATAAACCATCTAGTGAACATCTATAAACCATCTATTGAAAATCTATAAACCATCTATAAACCATCTAGTGAACATCTATAAACCATCTGGTGAACATCTATAAACCATCTAGTGAACATCTATAAACCATCTATAAACCATCTATAAACCATCCAGTGAACATCTATAAACCATCTATAAACCATCTAGTGAACATCTATAAACCATCTAGTAAACATTCTATAAACCATCTGGTGAACATCTATAAACCATCTAGTGAACATCTATAAACCATCTATAAACTATCTATAAACAATCTAGTGAACATCTATAAACCATCTAGCGAACATCTAAAATTCATCTAGTGAACATCTATAAACCATCTATAAACCATCTAGTGAACATACATAAACCATTGAGTGAACATCTATAACCGTCTAGTGAACATCTACAAACATCTATAAACCATCTATAAACCATCTATTAACCATCTATAAACCGTCTAGTGGACATCTATAAACCATCTATAAACCATCTATAAACCATCTAGTGAACATCTATTAACCATCTATTAATCATCTAGTCAACATCTATAAACCATCTAGTGAACATCTATAAACCATCTATAAACCATCTAGTGAACATCTATAAACATCTATAAACCATCTATAAACTATCTAGTGAATATCTATAAACATCTATAAACCATCTATTAACCATCTATAAACCATCTATTAACCATCTGTAAACCATCTATAAACCATCTTGTGAACATCTATAAAACATCTAGTGAACATCTATAAACCATCTATAAACCATCGACTGAACATCTATAAACCATCTAGTGAACATCTAGTGAACATCTATAAACCATCTAGTGAACATCTATAAACCATCTATAAACCATCTACTGAACATCTATAAACCATCTAGTAAACATCTAGTGAACATCTATAACCCTCTAGTGAACATCTATTAACCATCTATAAACCATCTAGTGAACATCTGCAAACCATCTAGTGAACATCTATAAACCATCTATTGAACATCTATAAACCATCTATAAACCATCTATAAACCATCTACTGAACATCTATAAACCGTCTAGTGAACATGTATAAACCGTCTAGTGAACATCTATAAACCATCTATAAACCGTCTTGTGAACATCTATAAACCATCTATAAAGCATCTATAATCCATCTAGTGAACTTCTATAAACCATCAATAAACCATCTAGTGTACATCTATAAACCATCTAGTGAACATCTATAAACAATCTAGTGAACATCTATAAACCATCTATAAACCATCTAGTGAACATCTATAAACCATCTAGTAAACCATCTATAAACCATCTGGTGAACATCTATAAACCATCTAGTGAACATCTATAAACCATCTAGTGAACATCTATAAACAATCTAGTGAACATCTATAAACCATCTATAAACCATCTAGTGAACATCTATAAACCATCTAGTAAACCATCTATAAACCATCTGGTGAACATCTATAAACCATCTAGTGAACATCTATAAACCATCTAGTGAAGATCTATAAACAATCTAGTGAACATCTATAAACCATCTATAAACCATCTAGTGAACATCTATAAACCATCTAGTAAACCATTTATAAACCATCTGGTGAACATCTATAAACCATCTAGTGAACATCTATAAACCATCTATAAACTATCTATAAACCATCTACTGAACATCTATAAACCGTCTAGTGAACATGTATAAACCGTCTAGTGAACATCTATAAACCATCTATAAACCGTCTTGTGAACATCTATAAACCATCTATAAACCATCTATAATCCATCTAGTGAACATCTATAAACCATCAATAAACCATCTAGTGTACATCTATAAACCATCTAGTGAACATCTATAAACCATCTAGTGAACATCTATAAACCATCTAGTGAAAATCTATAAACCATCTATAAACCATGTAGTGAACATCTATAAAACATCTAAAACCATCTAGTGAACATCTATAAACCATCTAGAGAACATCTATAAACCATCTATAAACCATCTAGTGAACATCTATAAACCATCTATAAACCATCTATAAACCATCTAGTGAACATCTATAAACCATCTAGTGAACATCAATAAACCATCTGGTGAACATCTATAAACCATCTATAAACCATCTATAAACTATCAATAAACCATCTAGTGTACATCTATAAACCATCTAGTGAACATCTATAAACCATCTAGTGAACATCTATAAACCATCTATTGAAAATCTATAAACCATCTATAAACCATCTAGTGAACATCTATAAACCATCTGGTGAACATCTATAAACCATCTAGTGAACATCTATAAACCATCTATAAACCATCTATAAACCATCCAGTGAACATCTATAAACCATCTATAAACCATCTAGTGAACATCTATAAACCATCTAGTAAACATTCTATAAACCATCTGGTGAACATCTATAAACCATCTAGTGAACATCTATAAACCATCTATAAACTATCTATAAACCATCTAGTGAACATCTATAAACCATCTAGCGAACATCTATAATTCATCTAGTGAACATCTATAAACCATCTATAAACCATCTAGTGAACATATATAAACCATTGAGTGAACATCTATAACCGCCTAGTGAACATCTACAAACATCTATAAACCATCTATAAACCATCTATTAACCATCTATAAACCGTCTAGTGGACATCTATAAACCATCTATAAACCATCTATAAACCATCTAGTGAACATCTATTAACCATCTATTAATCATCTAGTCAACATCTATAAACCATCTAGTGAACATCTATAAACCATCTATAAACCATCTAGTGAACATCTATAAACATCTATAAACCATCTATAAACTATCTAGTGAATATCTATAAACATCTATAAACCATCTATTAACCATCTATAAACCATCTATTAACCATCTGTAAACCATCTATAAACCATCTTGTGAACATCTATAAAACATCTAGTGAACATCTATAAACCATCTATAAACCATCGACTGAACATCTATAAACCATCGACTGAACATCTAGTGAACATCTATAAACCATCTAGTGAACATCTATAAACCATCTATAAACCATCTACTGAACATCTATAAACCATCTAGTAAACATCTAGTGAACATCTATAACCGTCTAGTGAACATCTATGAACCATCTATAAACCATCTATAAACCATCAATAAACCATCTAGTGAACATCTATTAACCATCTATAAACCATCTAGTGAACATCTGCAAACCATCTAGTGAACATCTATAAACCATCTATTGAACATCTATAAACCATCTATAAACCATCTATAAACCATCTACTGAACATCTATAAACCGTCTAGTGAACATGTATAAACCGTCTAGTGAACATCTATAAACCATCTATAAACCGTCTTGTGAACATCTATAAACCATCTATAAAGCATCTATAATCCATCTAGTGAACTTCTATAAACCATCAATAAACCATCTAGTGTAAATCTATAAACCATCTAGTGAACATCTATAAACAATCTAGTGAACATCTTTAAACCATCTATAAACCATCTAGTGAACATCTATAAACCATCTAGTAAACCATCTATAAACCATCTGGTGAACATCTATAAACCATCTAGTGAACATCTATAAACCATCTATAAACTATCTATAAACCATCTAGTGAACATCTATAAACCATCTAGTGAAGATCTATAAACAATCTAGTGAACATCTATAAACCATCTATAAACCATCTAGTGAACATCTATAAACCATCTAGTAAACCATTTATAAACCATCTGGTGAACATCTATAAACCATCTAGTGAACATCTATAAACCATCTATAAACTATCTATAAACCATCTACTGAACATCTATAAACCGTCTAGTGAACATGTATAAACCGTCTAGTGAACATCTATAAACCATCTATAAACCGTCTTGTGAACATCTATAAACCATCTATAAACCATCAATAAACCATCTAGTGAACATCTATTAACCATCTATAAACCATCTAGTGAACATCTACAAACCATCTAGTGAACATCTATAAACCATCTAGTGAACATCTATAAACCATCTATAAACCATCTATAAACCATCTACTGAACATCTATAAACCGTCTAGTGAGCATGTATAAACCGTCTAGTGAACATCTATAAACCATCTATAAACCGTCTTGTGAACATCTATAAACCATCTATAAACCATCTATAATCCATCTAGTGAACATCTATAAACCATCAATAAACCATCTAGTGTACATCTATAAACCATCTAGTGAAGATCTATAAACCATCTAGTGAACATCTATAAACCATCTAGTGAAAATCTATAAACCATGTAGTGAACATCTATAAAACATCTAAAACCATCTAGTGAACATCTATAAACCATCTAGAGAACATCTATAAACCATCTATAAACCATCTAGTGAACATCTATAAACCATCTATAAACCATCTATAAACCATCTAGTGTACATCTATAAACCATCTAGTGAACATCTATAAACCATCTAGTGAACATCTATAAACCATCTATTGAAAATCTATAAACCATCTATAAACCATCTAGTGAACATCTATAAACCATCTGGTGAACATCTATAAACCATCTAGTGAAAATCTATAAACCATCTATAAACCATCTATAAACCATCCAGTGAACATCTATAAACCATCTATAAACCATCTAGTGAACATCTATAAACCATCTAGTAAACATTCTATAAACCATCTGGTGAACATCTATAAACCATCTAGTGAACATCTATAAACCATCTATAAACTATCTATAAACAATCTAGTGAACATCTATAAACCATCTAGCGAACATCTAAAATTCATCTAGTGAACATCTATAAACCATCTATAAACCATCTAGTGAACATATATAAACCATTGAGTGAACATCTATAACCGTCTAGTGAACATCTACAAACATCTATAAACCATCTATAAACCATCTATTAACCATCTATAAACCGTCTAGTGGACATCTATAAACCATCTATAAACCATCTATAAACCATCTAGTGAACATCTATTAACCATCTATTAATCATCTAGTCAACATCTATAAACCATCTAGTGAACATCTATAAACCATCTATAAACCATCTAGTGAACATCTATAAACATCTATAAACCATCTATAAACTATCTAGTGAATATCTATAAACATCTATAAACCATCTATTAACCATCTATAAACCATCTATTAACCATCTGTAAACCATCTATAAACCATCTTGTGAACATCTATAAAACATCTAGTGAACATCTATAAACCATCTATAAACCATCGACTGAACATCTATAAACCATCTAGTGAACATCTAGTGAACATCTATAAACCATCTAGTGAACATCTATAAACCATCTATAAACCATCTACTGAACATCTATAAACCATCTAGTAAACATCTAGTGAACATCTATAACCGTCTAGTGAACATCTATGAACCATCTATAAACCATCTATAAACCATCAATAAACCATCTAGTGAACATCTATTAACCATCTATAAACCATCTAGTGAACATCTGCAAACCATCTAGTGAACATCTATAAACCATCTATTGAACATCTATAAACCATCTATAAACCATCTATAAACCATCTACTGAACATCTATAAACCGTCTAGTGAACATGTATAAACCGTCTAGTGAACATCTATAAACCATCTATAAACCGTCTTGTGAACATCTATAAACCATCTATAAAGCATCTATAATCCATCTAGTGAACTTCTATAAACCATCAATAAACCATCTAGTGTAAATCTATAAACCATCTAGTGAACATCTATAAACAATCTAGTGAACATCTATAAACCATCTATAAACCATCTAGTGAACATCTATAAACCATCTAGTAAACCATCTATAAACCATCTGGTGAACATCTATAAACCATCTAGTGAACATCTATAAACCATCTATAAACTATCTATAAACCATCTAGTGAACATCTATAAACCATCTAGTGAAGATCTATAAACAATCTAGTGAACATCTATAAACCATCTATAAACCATCTAGTGAACATCTATAAACCATCTAGTAAACCATTTATAAACCATCTGGTGAACATCTATAAACCATCTAGTGAACATCTATAAACCATCTATAAACTATCTATAAACCATCTACTGAACATCTATAAACCGTCTAGTGAACATGTATAAACCGTCTAGTGAACATCTATAAACCATCTATAAACCGTCTTGTGAACATCTATAAACCATCTATAAACCATCAATAAACCATCTAGTGAACATCTATTAACCATCTATAAACCATCTAGTGAACATCTACAAACCATCTAGTGAACATCTATAAACCATCTAGTGAACATCTATAAACCATCTATAAACCATCTATAAACCATCTACTGAACATCTATAAACCGTCTAGTGAGCATGTATAAACCGTCTAGTGAACATCTATAAACCATCTATAAACCGTCTTGTGAACATCTATAAACCATCTATAAACCATCTATAATCCATCTAGTGAACATCTATAAACCATCAATAAACCATCTAGTGTACATCTATAAACCATCTAGTGAAGATCTATAAACCATCTAGTGAACATCTATAAACCATCTAGTGAAAATCTATAAACCATGTAGTGAACATCTATAAAACATCTAAAACCATCTAGTGAACATCTATAAACCATCTAGAGAACATCTATAAACCATCTATAAACCATCTAGTGAACATCTATAAACCATCTATAAACCATCTATAAACCATCTAGTGTACATCTATAAACCATCTAGTGAACATCTATAAACCATCTAGTGAACATCTATAAACCATCTATTGAAAATCTATAAACCATCTATAAACCATCTAGTGAACATCTATAAACCATCTGGTGAACATCTATAAACCATCTAGTGAAAATCTATAAACCATCTATAAACCATCTATAAACCATCCAGTGAACATCTATAAACCATCTATAAACCATCTAGTGAACATCTATAAACCATCTAGTAAACATTCTATAAACCATCTGGTGAACATCTATAAACCATCTAGTGAACATCTATAAACCATCTATAAACTATCTATAAACAATCTAGTGAACATCTATAAACCATCTAGCGAACATCTAAAATTCATCTAGTCAACATCTATAAACCATCTATAAACCATCTAGTGAACATATATAAACCATTGAGTGAACATCTATAACCGTCTAGTGAACATCTACAAACATCTATAAACCATCTATAAACCATCTATTAACCATCTATAAACCGTCTAGTGGACATCTATAAACCATCTATAAACCATCTATAAACCATCTAGTGAACATCTATTAACCATCTATTAATCATCTAGTCAACATCTATAAACCATCTAGTGAACATCTATAAACCATCTATAAACCATCTAGTGAACATCTATAAACATCTATAAACCATCTATAAACTATCTAGTGAATATCTATAAACATCTATAAACCATCTATTAACCATCTATAAACCATCTATTAACCATCTGTAAACCATCTATAAACCATCTTGTGAACATCTATAAAACATCTAGTGAACATCTATAAACCATCTATAAACCATCGACTGAACATCTATAAACCATCTAGTGAACATCTAGTGAACATCTATAAACCATCTAGTGAAACCATCTAGTAAACCATCTATAAACCATCTACTAGAACCATCTAGTGAAACCATCTAGTAAACCATCTAGTGAACATCTATAAACCGTCTAGTGAACAATCTATGAACCATCTATAAACCATCTATAAACCGTCAGTGAACATCTATAAACCATCTAGTAGAACCATCTAGTGTAACCATCTATAAACCATCTAGTGAACATCTACAAACCATCTAGTGAACATCTATAAACCATCTAGTGAACATCTATAAACCATCTATAAACCATCTATAAACCATCTACTGAACATCTATAAACCGTCTAGTGAACATGTATAAACCGTCTAGTGAACATCTATAAACCATCTATAAACCATCTAGTGAACATATATAAACCATTGAGTGAACATCTATAACCGTCTAGTGAACATCTACAAACATCTATAAACCATCTATAAACCATCTATTAACCATCTATAAACCGTCTAGTGGACATCTATAAACCATCTATAAACCATCTATAAACCATCTAGTGAACATCTATTAACCATCTATTAATCATCTAGTCAACATCTATAAACCATCTAGTGAACATCTATAAACCATCTATAAACCATCTAGTGAACATCTATAAACATCTATAAACCATCTATAAACTATCTAGTGAATATCTATAAACATCTATAAACCATCTATTAACCATCTATAAACCATCTATTAACCATCTGTAAACCATCTATAAACCATCTTGTGAACATCTATAAAACATCTAGTGAACATCTATAAACCATCTATAAACCATCGACTGAACATCTATAAACCATCTAGTGAACATCTAGTGAACATCTATAAACCATCTAGTGAACATCTATAAACCATCTATAAACCATCTACTGAACATCTATAAACCATCTAGTAAACATCTAGTGAACATCTATAACCGTCTAGTGAACATCTATGAACCATCTATAAACCATCTATAAACCATCAATAAACCATCTAGTGAACATCTATTAACCATCTATAAACCATCTAGTGAACATCTGCAAACCATCTAGTGAACATCTATAAACCATCTATTGAACATCTATAAACCATCTATAAACCATCTATAAACCATCTACTGAACATCTATAAACCGTCTAGTGAACATGTATAAACCGTCTAGTGAACATCTATAAACCATCTATAAACCGTCTTGTGAACATCTATAAACCATCTATAAAGCATCTATAATCCATCTAGTGAACTTCTATAAACCATCAATAAACCATCTAGTGTAAATCTATAAACCATCTAGTGAACATCTATAAACAATCTAGTGAACATCTATAAACCATCTATAAACCATCTAGTGAACATCTATAAACCATCTAGTAAACCATCTATAAACCATCTGGTGAACATCTATAAACCATCTAGTGAACATCTATAAACCATCTATAAACTATCTATGAACCATCTAGTGAACATCTATAAACCATCTAGTGAAGATCTATAAACAATCTAGTGAACATCTATAAACCATCTATAAACCATCTAGTGAACATCTATAAACCATCTAGTAAACCATTTATAAACCATCTGGTGAACATCTATAAACCATCTAGTGAACATCTATAAACCATCTATAAACTATCTATAAACCATCTACTGAACATCTATAAACCGTCTAGTGAACATGTATAAACCGTCTAGTGAACATCTATAAACCATCTATAAACCGTCTTGTGAACATCTATAAACCATCTATAAACCATCAATAAACCATCTAGTGAACATCTATTAACCATCTATAAACCATCTAGTGAACATCTACAAACCATCTAGTGAACATCTATAAACCATCTAGTGAACATCTATAAACCATCTATAAACCATCTATAAACCATCTACTGAACATCTATAAACCGTCTAGTGAGCATTTATAAACCGTCTAGTGAACATCTATAAACCATCTATAAACCGTCTTGTGAACATCTATAAACCATCTATAAACCATCTATAATCCATCTAGTGAACATCTATAAACCATCAATAAACCATCTAGTGTACATCTATAAACCATCTAGTGAAGATCTATAAACCATCTAGTGAACATCTATAAACCATCTAGTGAAAATCTATAAACCATGTAGTGAACATCTATAAAACATCTAAAACCATCTAGTGAACATCTATAAACCATCTAGAGAACATCTATAAACCATCTATAAACCATCTAGTGAACATCTATAAACCATCTATAAACCATCTATAAACCATCTAGTGTACATCTATAAACCATCTAGTGAACATCTATAAACCATCTAGTGAACATCTATAAACCATCTATTGAAAATCTATAAACCATCTATAAACCATCTAGTGAACATCTATAAACCATCTGGTGAACATCTATAAACCATCTAGTGAAAATCTATAAACCATCTATAAACCATCTATAAACCATCCAGTGAACATCTATAAACCATCTATAAACCATCTAGTGAACATCTATAAACCATCTAGTAAACATTCTATAAACCATCTGGTGAACATCTATAAACCATCTAGTGAACATCTATAAACCATCTATAAACTATCTATAAACAATCTAGTGAACATCTATAAACCATCTAGCGAACATCTAAAATTCATCTAGTGAACATCTATAAACCATCTATAAACCATCTAGTGAACATATATAAACCATTGAGTGAACATCTATAACCGTCTAGTGAACATCTACAAACATCTATAAACCATCTATAAACCATCTATTAACCATCTATAAACCGTCTAGTGGACATCTATAAACCATCTATAAACCATCTATAAACCATCTAGTGAACATCTATTAACCATCTATTAATCATCTAGTCAACATCTATAAACCATCTAGTGAACATCTATAAACCATCTATAAACCATCTAGTGAACATCTATAAACATCTATAAACCATCTATAAACTATCTAGTGAATATCTATAAACATCTATAAACCATCTATTAACCATCTATAAACCATCTATTAACCATCTGTAAACCATCTATAAACCATCTTGTGAACATCTATAAAACATCTAGTGAACATCTATAAACCATCTATAAACCATCGACTGAACATCTATAAACCATCTAGTGAACATCTAGTGAACATCTATAAACCATCTAGTGAACATCTATAAACCATCTATAAACCATCTACTGAACATCTATAAACCATCTAGTAAACATCTAGTGAACATCTATAACCGTCTAGTGAACATCTATGAACCATCTATAAACCATCTATAAACCATCAATAAACCATCTAGTGAACATCTATTAACCATCTATAAACCATCTAGTGAACATCTGCAAACCATCTAGTGAACATCTATAAACCATCTATTGAACATCTATAAACCATCTATAAACCATCTATAAACCATCTACTGAACATCTATAAACCGTCTAGTGAACATGTATAAACCGTCTAGTGAACATCTATAAACCATCTATAAACCGTCTTGTGAACATCTATAAACCATCTATAAAGCATCTATAATCCATCTAGTGAACTTCTATAAACCATCAATAAACCATCTAGTGTACATCTATAAACCATCTAGTGAACATCTATAAACAATCTAGTGAACATCTATAAACCATCTATAAACCATCTAGTGAACATCTATAAACCATCTAGTAAACCATCTATAAACCATCTGGTGAACATCTATAAACCATCTAGTGAACATCTATAAACCATCTATAAACTATCTATAAACCATCTAGTGAACATCTATAAACCATCTAGTGAAGATCTATAAACAATCTAGTGAACATCTATAAACCATCTATAAACCATCTAGTGAACATCTATAAACCATCTAGTAAACCATTTATAAACCATCTGGTGAACATCTATAAACCATCTAGTGAACATCTATAAACCATCTATAAACTATCTATAAACCATCTACTGAACATCTATAAACCGTCTAGTGAACATGTATAAACCGTCTAGTGAACATCTATAAACCATCTATAAACCGTCTTGTGAACATCTATAAACCATCTATAAACCATCAATAAACCATCTAGTGAACATCTATTAACCATCTATAAACCATCTAGTGAACATCTACAAACCATCTAGTGAACATCTATAAACCATCTAGTAAACCATTTATAAACCATCTGGTGAACATCTATAAACCATCTAGTGAACATCTATAAACCATCTATAAACTATCTATAAACCATCTACTGAACATCTATAAACCGTCTAGTGAACATGTATAAACCGTCTAGTGAACATCTATAAACCATCTATAAACCGTCTTGTGAACATCTATAAACCATCTATAAACCATCTATAAACCATCTACTGAACATCTATAAACCGTCTAGTGAGCATGTATAAACCGTCTAGTGAACATCTATAAACCATCTATAAACCGTCTTGTGAACATCTATAAACCATCTATAAACCATCTATAATCCATCTAGTGAACATCTATAAACCATCAATAAACCATCTAGTGTACATCTATAAACCATCTAGTGAACATCTATAAACCATCTAGTGAATATCTATAAACCATCTAGTGAAAATCTATAAACCATCTATAAACCATGTAGTGAACATCTATAAAACATCTAAAACCATCTAGTGAACATCTATAAACCATCTAGAGAACATCTATAAACCATCTATAAACCATCTAGTGAACATCTATAAACCATCTATAAACCATCTATAAACCATCTAGTGAACATCTATAAACCATCTAGTGAACATCTATAAACCATCTGGTGAACATCTATAAACCATCTATAAACCATCTATAAACTATCAATAAACCATCTAGTGTACATCTATAAACCATCTAGTGAACATCTATAAACCATCTAGTGAACATCTATAAACCATCTATTGAAAATCTATAAACCATCTATAAACCATCTAGTGAACATCTATAAACCATCTGGTGAACATCTATAAACCATCTAGTGAACATCTATAAACAATCTATAAACCATCTATAAACCATCCAGTGAACATCTATAAACCATCTATAAACCATCTAGTGAACATCTATAAACCATCTAGTAAACATTCTATAAACCATCTGGTGAACATCTATAAACCATCTAGTGAACATCTATAAACCATCTATAAACTATCTATAAACCATCTAGTGAACATCTATAAACCATCTAGCGAACATCTATAATTCATCTAGTGAACATCTATAAACCATCTATAAACCATCTAGTGAACATATATAAACCATTGAGTGAACATCTATAACCGCCTAGTGAACATCTACAAACATCTATAAACCATCTATAAACCATCTATTAACCATCTATAAACCGTCTAGTGGACATCTATAAACCATCTATAAACCATCTATAAACCATCTAGTGAACATCTATTAACCATCTATTAATCATCTAGTCAACATCTATAAACCATCTAGTGAACATCTATAAACCATCTATAAACCATCTAGTGAACATCTATAAACATCTATAAACCATCTATAAACTATCTAGTGAATATCTATAAACATCTATAAACCATCTATTAACCATCTATAAACCATCTATTAACCATCTGTAAACCATCTATAAACCATCTTGTGAACATCTATAAAACATCTAGTGAACATCTATAAACCATCTATAAACCCTCGACTGAACATCTATAAACCATCTAGTGAACATCTAGTGAACATCTATAAACCATCTAGTGAACATCTATAAACCATCTATAAACCATCTACTGAACATCTATAAACCATCTAGTATACATCTAGTGAACATCTATAAGCGTCTAGTGAACATCTATGAACCATCTATAAACCATCTATAAACCATCAATAAACCATCTAGTGAACATCTATTAACCATCTATAAACCATCTAGTGAACATCTGCAAACCATCTAGTGAACATCTATAAACCATCTATTGAACATCTATAAACCATCTATAAACCATCTATAAACCATCTACTGAACATCTATAAACCGTCTAGTGAACATGTATAAACCGTCTAGTGAACATCTATAAACCATCTATAAACCATCTTCTGAACATCTATAAACCATCTATAAACCATCTATAATCCATCTAGTGAACATCTATAAACCATCTAGTGAACATCTATTAACCATCTATAAACCATCTAGTGAACATCTATAACCCATATATTAACCATCTATAAACATCTCTAAGCCATCTAGTCAATATCTATAAACCATCTAGTGAACATCTATAAACCATCTAGTGAACATCTATAAACCATCTAGTGAACATCTATTAACCATCTATAAACCATCTAGTGAACATCTATAAACCATCTATTAACCATCTATAAACCATCTAGTGAACATCTATAAACCATCTAGTGAACATCTATAAACCATCTATTGAAAATCTATAAATCATCAAGTGAACATCTAATAACCATCTATAAACAGTCTAGTGAACATCTATAAACCATCTAGTGAACATCTATAAACCATCTAGTGAACATCTATTAACCATCTATAAACCATCTAGTGAACATCTATAAACCATCTAGTGAACATCTATAAACCAGGTATAAACCATCTATAAACCATCTAGTGAACATCTATTAACCATCTATTAATCATCTACTCAACATCTATAAACCATCTAGTGAACATCTATAAACCATCTATAAACCATCTAGTGAACATCTATAAACATCTATAAACCATCTATAAACCATCTAGTGAACATCTATAAACATCTATAAACCATATATAAACCATCGACTGAACATCTATAAACCATCTAGTAAACATCTAGTGAACATCTATAACCGTCTAGTGAACATCTATAAACCATCTATAAACCATCAATAAACCATCTAGTGAAGATCTATTAACCATCTATAAACCATCTAGTTAACATCTGCAAACCATCTAGTGAACATCTATAAACCATCTATTGAACATCTATAAACCATCTATAAACCATCTATAAACCATCTACTGAACATCTATAAACCGTCTAGTGAACATGTATAAACCGTCTAGTGAACATCTATAAACCATCTATAAACCGTCTTGTGAACATCTATAAACCATCTATAAACCATCTATAATCCATCTAGTGAACATCTATAAACCATCAATAAACCATCTAGTGTACATCTATAAACCATCTAGTGAACATCTATAAACCATCTAGTGAACATCTATAAACAATCTAGTGAACATCTATAAACCATCTATAAACCATCTATAAACCATCTATAAACCATCTAGTGAACATCTATAAAACATCTAAAACCATCTAGTGAACATCTATAAACCATCTAGAGAACATCTATAAACCATCTATAAACCATCTAGTGAACATCTATAAACCATCTATAAACCATCTATAAACCATCTAGTGAACATCTATAAACCATCAAGTGAACATCTATATACCATCTGGTGAACATCTATAAACCATCTAGTGAACATCTATAAACCATCTATAAACCATCTATAAACCATCTATAAACTATCAATAAACCATCTAGTGTACATCTATAAACCATCTAGTGAACATCTATAAACCATCTAGTGAACATCTATAAACCATCTATTGAAAATCTATAAACCATCTATAAACCATCTCGTGAACATCTATAAACCATCTAGTGAACATCTATAAACCATCTGGTGAACATCTATAAACCATCTAGTGAACATCTATAAACCATCTATTGAAAATCTATAAACCATCTATAAACCATCTCGTGAACATCTATAAACCATCTAGTGTACATCTATAAACCATCTAGTGAACATCTATAAACCATCTAGTGAACATCTATAAACAATCTAGTGAACATCTATAAACCATCTATAAACCATCTAGTGAACATCTATAAAACATCTAAAACCATCTAGTGAACATCTATAAACCATCTAGAGAACATCTATAAACCATCTAGTGAACATCTATAAACCATCTATAAACAATCTATAAACCATCTAGTGAACATCTATAAACCATCAAGTGAACATCTATAAACCATCTGGTGAACATCTATAAACCATCTAGTGAACATCTATAAACCATCTATAAACCATCTATAAACCATCTATAAACTATCAATAAACCATCTATAAACCATCTATAAACCATCTAGTGAACATCTATAAACCATCTAGTGAACATCTATAAACCATCTATTGAAAATCTATAAACCATCTATAAACCATCTGGTGAACATCTATAAACCATCTAGTGAACATCTATAAACCATCTGGTGAACATCTATAAACCATCTAGTGAACATCTATAAACCATCTATAAACCATCTATAAACCATCCAGTGAACATCTATAAACCATCTATAAACCATCTAGTGAACATCTATAAACCATCTAGTAAACCATCTATAAACCATCTGGTGAACATCTATAAACCATCTAGTGAACATCTATAAACCATCTATAAACTATCAATAAACCATCTAGTGAACATCTATAAACCATCTAGTGAACATCTATAAATCATCTAGTGAACATCTATAAACCATCTATAAACCATCTAGTGAACATATATAAACCATCTAGTGAACATCTATAACCGTCTAGTGAACATCTACAAACATCTATAAACCATCTATAAACCATCTATAAACCATCTAGTGAACATCTATAAAACATCTAAAACCATCTAGTGAACATCTATAAACCATCTAGTGAACATCTATAAACCATCTAGTGAACATCTATTAACCATCTTTAAACCATCTAGTGAACATCTATAAACCATCTAGTGAACATCTATAAACCAGGTATAAACCATCTATTAACCATCTATAAACCATCTAGTGAACATCTATAAACCATCTAGTGAACATCTATAAACCATCTATAAACCATCTAGTGAACATCTATAAACCATCTATAAACTATCTAGTGAACATCTATAAACATCTATAAACCATCTATTAACCATCTATAAACCATCTAATAACCATCTGTAAACCATCTATAAACCATCTTGTGAACATCTATAAAACATCTAGTGAACATCTATAAACCATGTATAAACCATCTACTGAACATCTATAAACCATCTAGTGAACATCTAGTGAACATCTATAAACCATCTAGTGAACATCTATAAACCATCTATAAACCATCTACTGAACATCTATAAACCATCTAGTGAACATCTAGTGAACATCTATAACCGTCTAGTGAACATCTATGAACCATCTATAAACCATCTATAAACCATCAATAAACCATCTAGTGAACATCTATTAACCATCTATAAACCATCTAGTGAACATCTACAAACCATCTAGTGAACATCTATAAACCATCTAGTGAACATCTATAAAACATCTAGCGAACATCTATAATTCATCTAGTGAACATCTATAAACCATCTATAAACCATCTACTGAACATCTATAAACCGTCTAGTGAGCATGTATAAACCGTCTAGTGAACATCTATAAACCATCTAAAAACCGTCTTGTGAACATCTATAAACCATCTATAAACCATCTATAATCCATCTAGTGAACATCTATAAACCATCAATAAACCATCTAGTGTACATCTATAAACCATCTAGTGAACATCTATAAACCATCTAGTGAACATCTATAAACCATCTAGTGAACATCTATAAACCATCTATAAACCATCTAGTGAACATCTATAAAACATCTAAAACCATCTAGTGAACATCTATAAACCATCTAGAGAACATCTATAAACCATCTATAAACCATCTAGTGAACATCTATAAACCATCTATAAACCATCTATAAACCATCTAGTGAACATCTATAAACCATCTAGTGAACATCTATAAACCATCTATTGAAAATCTATAAACCATCTATAAACCATCTAGTGAACATCTATAAACCATCTGGTGAACATCTATAAACCATCTAGTGAACATCTATAAACCATCTATAAACCATCTATAAACCATCCAGTGAACATCTATAAACCATCTATAAACCATCTAGTGAACATCTATAAACCATCTAGCGAACATCTATAATTCATCTAGTGAACATCTATAAACCATCTATAAACCATCTAGTGAACATCTATAAACCATCTAGTAAACCATCTATAACCATCTGGTGAACATCTATAAACCATCTAGTGAACATCTATAAACCATCTATAAACTATCTATAAACCATCTAGTGAACATCTATAAACCATCTAGTGAACATCTATAAATCATCTAGTGAACATCTATAAACCATCTATAAACCATCTAGTGAACATATATAAACCATCTAGTGAACATATATAAACCATCTAGTGAACATCTATAACCGTCTAGTGAACATCTAAAAACATCTATAAACCATCTATAAACCATCTAGTGAACATCTATAAAACATCTAAAACCATCTAGTGAACATCTATAAACCATCTAGAGAACATCTATAAACCATCTATAAACCATCTAGTGAACATCTATAAACCATCTATAAACCATCTATAAACCATCTAGTGAACATCTATAAACCATCTAGTGAACATCTATAAACCATCTATAAACCATCTACTGAACATCTATAAACCATCTAGTGAACATCTAGTGAACATCTATAACCGTCTAGTGAACATCTATGAACCATCTATAAACCATCTATAAACCATCAATAAACCATCTAGTGAACATCTATTAACCATCTATAAACCATCTAGTGAACATCTACAAACCATCTAGTGAACATCTATAAACCATCTAGTGAACATCTATAAAACATCTAGCGAACATCTATAATTCATCTAGTGAACATCTATAAACCATCTATAAACCATCTACTGAACATCTATAAACCGTCTAGTGAGCATGTATAAACCGTCTAGTGAACATCTATAAACCATCTAAAAACCGTCTTGTGAACATCTATAAACCATCTATAAACCATCTATAATCCATCTAGTGAACATCTATAAACCATCAATAAACCATCTAGTGTACATCTATAAACCATCTAGTGAACATCTATAAACCATCTAGTGAACATCTATAAACCATCTTGTGAACATCTATAAACCATCTATAAACCATCTAGTGAACATCTATAAAACATCTAAAACCATCTAGTGAACATCTATAAACCATCTAGAGAACATCTATAAACCATCTATAAACCATCTAGTGAACATCTATAAACCATCTATAAACCATCTATAAACCATCTAGTGAACATCTATAAACCATCTAGTGAACATCTATAAACCATCTATTGAAAATCTATAAACCATCTATAAACCATCTAGTGAACATCTATAAACCATCTGGTGAACATCTATAAACCATCTAGTGAACATCTATAAACCATCTAGTGAACATCTATAAATCATCTAGTGAACATCTATAAACCATCTATAAACCATCTAGTGAACATATATAAACCATCTAGTGAACATCTATAAACCATCTATAAACCATCTATAAACCATCTAGTGAACATCTATAAACCATCTAGTGAACATCTATAAACCATCTATTGAAAATCTATAAACCATCTATAAACCATCTAGTGAACATCTATAAACCATCTGGTGAACATCTATAAACCATCTAGTGAACATCTATAAACCATCTATAAACCATCTATAAACCATCCAGTGAACATCTATAAACCATCTATAAACCATCTAGTGAACATCTATAAACCATCTAGTGAACATCTATAAACCATCTAGTGAACATCTATAAACCATCTATAAACCATCTAGTGAACATCTATAAACCATCTAGTAAACCATCTATAACCATCTGGTGAACATCTATAAACCATCTAGTGAACATCTATAAACCATCTATAAACTATCTATAAACCATCTAGTGAACATCTATAAACCATCTAGTGAACATCTATAAATCATCTAGTGAACATCTATAAACCATCTATAAACCATCTAGTGAACATCTATAAACCATCTAGTGAACATATATAAACCATCTAGTGAACATCTATAACCGTCTAGTGAACATCTAAAAACATCTATAAACCATCTATAAACCATCTAGTGAACATCTATAAAACATCTAAAACCATCTAGTGAACATCTATAAACCATCTAGAGAACATCTATAAACCATCTATAAACCATCTAGTGAACATCTATAAACCATCTATAAACCATCTATAAACCATCTAGTGAACATCTATAAACCATCTAGTGAACATCTATAAACCATCTATAAACCATCTACTGAACATCTATAAACCATCTAGTGAACATCTAGTGAACATCTATAACCGTCTAGTGAACATCTATGAACCATCTATAAACCATCTATAAACCATCAATAAACCATCTAGTGAACATCTATTAACCATCTATAAACCATCTAGTGAACATCTACAAACCATCTAGTGAACATCTATAAACCATCTAGTGAACATCTATAAAACATCTAGCGAACATCTATAATTCATCTAGTGAACATCTATAAACCATCTATAAACCATCTACTGAACATCTATAAACCGTCTAGTGAGCATGTATAAACCGTCTAGTGAACATCTATAAACCATCTAAAAACCGTCTTGTGAACATCTATAAACCATCTATAAACCATCTATAATCCATCTAGTGAACATCTATAAACCATCAATAAACCATCTAGTGTACATCTATAAACCATCTAGTGAACATCTATAAACCATCTAGTGAACATCTATAAACCATCTAGTGAACATCTATAAACCATCTATAAACCATCTAGTGAACATCTATAAAACATCTAAAACCATCTAGTGAACATCTATAAACCATCTAGAGAACATCTATAAACCATCTATAAACCATCTAGTGAACATCTATAAACCATCTAGTGAACATCTATAAACCATCTGGTGAACATCTATAAACCATCTAGTGAACATCTATAAACCATCTATAAACCATCTATAAACCATCCAGTCACAATCAATAAACCATCTATAAACCATCTAGTGAACATCTATAAACCATCTAGCGAACATCTATAATTCATCTAGTGAACATCTATAAACCATCTATAAACCATCTAGTGAACATCTATAAACCATCTAGTAAACCATCTATAACCATCTGGTGAACATCTATAAACCATCTAGTGAACATCTATAAACCATCTATAAACTATCTATAAACCATCTAGTGAACATCTATAAACCATCTAGTGAACATCTATAAATCATCTAGTGAACATCTATAAACCATCTATAAACCATCTAGTGAACATATATAAACCATCTAGTGAACATATATAAACCATCTAGTGAACATCTATAACCGTCTAGTGAACATCTAAAAACATCTATAAACCATCTATAAACCATCTATAAACCATCTAGTGAACATCTATAAAACATCTAAAACCATCTAGTGAACATCTATAAACCATCTAGAGAACATCTATAAACCATCTATAAACCATCTAGTGAACATCTATAAACCATCTATAAACCATCTATAAACCATCTAGTGAACATCTATAAACCATCTAGTGAACATCTAGTGAACATCTATAACCGTCTAGTGAACATCTATGAACCATCTATAAACCATCTATAAACCATCAATAAACCATCTAGTGAACATCTATTAACCATCTATAAACCATCTAGTGAACATCTACAAACCATCTAGTGAACATCTATAAACCATCTAAAAACCGTCTTGTGAACATCTATAAACCATCTATAAACCATCTATAATCCATCTAGTGAACATCTATAAACCATCAATAAACCATCTAGTGTACATCTATAAACCATCTAGTGAACATCTATAAACCATCTAGTGAACATCTATAAACCATCTAGTGAACATCTATAAACCATCTATAAACCATCTAGTGAACATCTATAAAACATCTAAAACCATCTAGTGAACATCTATAAACCATCTAGAGAACATCTATAAACCATCTATAAACCATCTAGTGAACATCTATAAACCATCTATAAACCATCTATAAACCATCTAGTGAACATCTATAAACCATCTAGTGAACATCTATAAACCATCTATTGAAAATCTATAAACCATCTATAAACCATCTAGTGAACATCTATAAACCATCTAGTGAACATCTATAAACCATCTATAAACCATCTATAAACCATCCAGTGAACATCTATAAACCATCTATAAACCATCTAGTGAACATCTATAAACCATCTAGCGAACATCTATAATTCATCTAGTGAACATCTATAAACCATCTATAAACCATCTAGTGAACATCTATAAACCATCTAGTAAACCATCTATAACCATCTGGTGAACATCTATAAACCATCTAGTGAACATCTATAAACCATCTATAAACTATCTATAAACCATCTAGTGAACATCTATAAACCATCTAGTGAACATCTATAAATCATCTAGTGAACATCTATAAACCATCTATAAACCATCTAGTGAACATATATAAACCATCTAGTGAACATATATAAACCATCTAGTGAACATCTATAACCGTCTAGTGAACATCTAAAAACATCTATAAACCATCTATAAACCATCTATAAACCATCTAGTGAACATCTATAAAACATCTAAAACCATCTAGTGAACATCTATAAACCATCTAGAGAACATCTATAAACCATCTATAAACCATCTAGTGAACATCTATAAACCATCTATAAACCATCTATAAACCATCTAGTGAACATCTATAAACCATCTAGTGAACATCTATAAACCATCTATAAACCATCTACTGAACATCTATAAACCATCTAGTGAACATCTAGTGAACATCTATAACCGTCTAGTGAACATCTATGAACCATGTATAAACCATCTATAAACCATCAATAAACCATCTAGTGAACATCTATTAACCATCTATAAACCATCTAGTGAACATCTACAAACCATCTAGTGAACATCTATAAACCATCTAGTGAACATCTATAAAACATCTAGCGAACATCTATAATTCATCTAGTGAACATCTATAAACCATCTATAAACCATCTACTGAACATCTATAAACCGTCTAGTGAGCATGTATAAACCGTCTAGTGAACATCTATAAACCATCTAAAAACCGTCTTGTGAACATCTATAAACCATCTATAAACCATCTATAATCCATCTAGTGAACATCTATAAACCATCAATAAACCATCTAGTGTACATCTATAAACCATCTAGTGAACATCTATAAACCATCTAGTGAACATCTATAAACCATCTAGTGAACATCTATAAACCATCTATAAACCATCTAGTGAACATCTATAAACCATCTGGTGAACATCTATAAACCATCTAGTGAACATCTATAAACCATCTAGTGAACATCTATAAATCATCTAGTGAACATCTATAAACCATCTATAAACCATCTATAAACCATCTAGTGAACATCTATAAACCATCTAGTGAACATCTATAAACCATCTATTGAAAATCTATAAACCATCTATAAACCATCTAGTGAACATCTATAAACCATCTGGTGAACATCTATAAACCATCTAGTGAACATCTATAAACCATCTAGTGAACATCTATAAATCATCTAGTGAACATCTATAAACCATCTATAAACCATCTAGTGAACATATATAAACCATCTAGTGAACATCTATAACCGTCTAGTGAACATCTACAAACATCTATAAACCATCTATAAACCATCTATAAACCATCTAGTGAACATCTATAAAACATCTAAAACCATCTAGTGAACATCTATAAACCATCTAGTGAACATCTATAAACCATCTAGTGAACATCTATTAACCATCTTTAAACCATCTAGTGAACATCTATAAACCATCTAGTGAACATCTATAAACCAGGTATAAACCATCTATTAACCATCTATAAACCATCTAGTGAACATCTATAAACCATCTAGTGAACATCTATAAACCATCTATAAACCATCTAGTGAACATCTATAAACCATCTATAAACTATCTAGTGAACATCTATAAACATCTATAAACCATCTATTAACCATCTATAAACCATCTATTAACCATCTGTAAACCATCTATAAACCATCTTGTGAACATCTATAAAACATCTAGTGAACATCTATAAACCATGTATAAACCATCTACTGAACATCTATAAACCATCTAGTGAACATCTAGTGAACATCTATAAACCATCTAGTGAACATCTATAAACCATCTATAAACCATCTACTGAACATCTATAAACCATCTAGTGAACATCTAGTGAACATCTATAACCGTCTAGTGAACATCTATGAACCATCTATAAACCATCTATAAACCATCAATAAACCATCTAGTGAACATCTATTAACCATCTATAAACCATCTAGTGAACATCTACAAACCATCTAGTGAACATCTATAAACCATCTAGTGAACATCTATAAAACATCTAGCGAACATCTATAATTCATCTAGTGAACATCTATAAACCATCTATAAACCATCTACTGAACATCTATAAACCGTCTAGTGAGCATGTATAAACCGTCTAGTGAACATCTATAAACCATCTAAAAACCGTCTTGTGAACATCTATAAACCATCTATAAACCATCTATAATCCATCTAGTGAACATCTATAAACCATCAATAAACCATCTAGTGTACATCTATAAACCATCTAGTGAACATCTATAAACCATCTAGTGAACATATATAAACCATCTAGTGAACATCTATAACCGTCTAGTGAACATCTACAAACATCTATAAACCATCTATAAACCATCTATAAACCATCTAGTGAACATCTATAAAACATCTAAAACCATCTAGTGAACATCTATAAACCATCTAGTGAACATCTATAAACCATCTAGTGAACATCTATTAACCATCTTTAAACCATCTAGTGAACATCTATAAACCATCTAGTGAACATCTATAAACCAGGTATAAACCATCTATTAACCATCTATAAACCATCTAGTGAACATCTATAAACCATCTAGTGAACATCTATAAACCATCTATAAACCATCTAGTGAACATCTATAAACCATCTATAAACTATCTAGTGAACATCTATAAACATCTATAAACCATCTATTAACCATCTATAAACCATCTATTAACCATCTGTAAACCATCTATAAACCATCTTGTGAACATCTATAAAACATCTAGTGAACATCTATAAACCATGTATAAACCATCTACTGAACATCTATAAACCATCTAGTGAACATCTAGTGAACATCTATAAACCATCTAGTGAACATCTATAAACCATCTATAAACCATCTACTGAACATCTATAAACCATCTAGTGAACATCTAGTGAACATCTATAACCGTCTAGTGAACATCTATGAACCATCTATAAACCATCTATAAACCATCAATAAACCATCTAGTGAACATCTATTAACCATCTATAAACCATCTAGTGAACATCTACAAACCATCTAGTGAACATCTATAAACCATCTAGTGAACATCTATAAAACATCTAGCGAACATCTATAATTCATCTAGTGAACATCTATAAACCATCTATAAACCATCTACTGAACATCTATAAACCGTCTAGTGAGCATGTATAAACCGTCTAGTGAACATCTATAAACCATCTAAAAACCGTCTTGTGAACATCTATAAACCATCTATAAACCATCTATAATCCATCTAGTGAACATCTATAAACCATCAATAAACCATCTAGTGTACATCTATAAACCATCTAGTGAACATCTATAAACCATCTAGTGAACATCTATAAACCATCTAGTGAACATCTATAAACCATCTATAAACCATCTAGTGAACATCTATAAAACATCTAAAACCATCTAGTGAACATCTATAAACCATCTAGAGAACATCTATAAACCATCTATAAACCATCTAGTGAACATCTATAAACCATCTATAAACCATCTATAAACCATCTAGTGAACATCTATAAACCATCTAGTGAACATCTATAAACCATCTATTGAAAATCTATAAACCATCTATAAACCATCTAGTGAACATCTATAAACCATCTGGTGAACATCTATAAACCATCTAGTGAACATCTATAAACCATCTATAAACCATCTATAAACCATCCAGTCACAATCAATAAACCATCTATAAACCATCTAGTGAACATCTATAAACCATCTAGCGAACATCTATAATTCATCTAGTGAACATCTATAAACCATCTATAAACCATCTAGTGAACATCTATAAACCATCTAGTAAACCATCTATAACCATCTGGTGAACATCTATAAACCATCTAGTGAACATCTATAAACCATCTATAAACTATCTATAAACCATCTAGTGAACATCTATAAACCATCTAGTGAACATCTATAAATCATCTAGTGAACATCTATAAACCATCTATAAACCATCTAGTGAACATATATAAACCATCTAGTGAACATATATAAACCATCTAGTGAACATCTATAACCGTCTAGTGAACATCTAAAAACATCTATAAACCATCTATAAACCATCTATAAACCATCTAGTGAACATCTATAAAACATCTAAAACCATCTAGTGAACATCTATAAACCATCTAGAGAACATCTATAAACCATCTATAAACCATCTAGTGAACATCTATAAACCATCTATAAACCATCTATAAACCATCTAGTGAACATCTATAAACCATCTAGTGAACATCTATAAACCATCTATAAACCATCTACTGAACATCTATAAACCATCTAGTGAACATCTAGTGAACATCTATAACCGTCTAGTGAACATCTATGAACCATCTATAAACCATCTATAAACCATCAATAAACCATCTAGTGAACATCTATTAACCATCTATAAACCATCTAGTGAACATCTACAAACCATCTAGTGAACATCTATAAACCATCTAGTGAACATCTATAAAACATCTAGCGAACATCTATAATTCATCTAGTGAACATCTATAAACCATCTATAAACCATCTACTGAACATCTATAAACCGTCTAGTGAGCATGTATAAACCGTCTAGTGAACATCTATAAACCATCTAAAAACCGTCTTGTGAACATCTATAAACCATCTATAAACCATCTATAATCCATCTAGTGAACATCTATAAACCATCAATAAACCATCTAGTGTACATCTATAAACCATCTAGTGAACATCTATAAACCATCTAGTGAACATCTATAAACCATCTAGTGAACATCTATAAACCATCTATAAACCATCTAGTGAACATCTATAAAACATCTAAAACCATCTAGTGAACATCTATAAACCATCTAGAGAACATCTATAAACCATCTATAAACCATCTAGTGAACATCTATAAACCATCTATAAACCATCTATAAACCATCTAGTGAACATCTATAAACCATCTAGTGAACATCTATAAACCATCTATTGAAAATCTATAAACCATCTATAAACCATCTAGTGAACATCTATAAACCATCTGGTGAACATCTATAAACCATCTAGTGAACATCTATAAACCATCTATAAACCATCTATAAACCATCCAGTCACAATCAATAAACCATCTATAAACCATCTAGTGAACATCTATAAACCATCTAGCGAACATCTATAATTCATCTAGTGAACATCTATAAACCATCTATAAACCATCTAGTGAACATCTATAAACCATCTAGTAAACCATCTATAACCATCTGGTGAACATCTATAAACCATCTAGTGAACATCTATAAACCATCTATAAACTATCTATAAACCATCTAGTGAACATCTATAAACCATCTAGTGAACATCTATAAATCATCTAGTGAACATCTATAAACCATCTATAAACCATCTAGTGAACATATATAAACCATCTAGTGAACATATATAAACCATCTAGTGAACATCTATAACCGTCTAGTGAACATCTAAAAACATCTATAAACCATCTATAAACCATCTATAAACCATCTAGTGAACATCTATAAAACATCTAAAACCATCTAGTGAACATCTATAAACCATCTAGAGAACATCTATAAACCATCTATAAACCATCTAGTGAACATCTATAAACCATCTATAAACCATCTATAAACCATCTAGTGAACATCTATAAACCATCTAGTGAACATCTATAAACCATCTATAAACCATCTACTGAACATCTATAAACCATCTAGTGAACATCTAGTGAACATCTATAACCGTCTAGTGAACATCTATGAACCATCTATAAACCATCTATAAACCATCAATAAACCATCTAGTGAACATCTATTAACCATCTATAAACCATCTAGTGAACATCTACAAACCATCTAGTGAACATCTATAAACCATCTAGTGAACATCTATAAAACATCTAGCGAACATCTATAATTCATCTAGTGAACATCTATAAACCATCTATAAACCATCTACTGAACATCTATAAACCGTCTAGTGAGCATGTATAAACCGTCTAGTGAACATCTATAAACCATCTAAAAACCGTCTTGTGAACATCTATAAACCATCTATAAACCATCTATAATCCATCTAGTGAACATCTATAAACCATCAATAAACCATCTAGTGTACATCTATAAACCATCTAGTGAACATCTATAAACCATCTAGTGAACATCTATAAACCATCTAGTGAACATCTATAAACCATCTATAAACCATCTAGTGAACATCTATAAAACATCTAAAACCATCTAGTGAACATCTATAAACCATCTAGAGAACATCTATAAACCATCTATAAACCATCTAGTGAACATCTATAAACCATCTATAAACCATCTATAAACCATCTAGTGAACATCTATAAACCATCTAGTGAACATCTATAAACCATCTATTGAAAATCTATAAACCATCTATAAACCATCTAGTGAACATCTATAAACCATCTGGTGAACATCTATAAACCATCTAGTGAACATCTATAAACAATCTATAAACCATCTATAAACCATCCAGTGAACATCTATAAACCATCTATAAACCATCTAGTGAACATCTATAAACCATCTAGCGAACATCTATAATTCATCTAGTGAACATCTATAAACCATCTATAAACCATCTAGTGAACAGCTATAAACCATCTAGTAAACCATCTATAACCATCTGGTGAACATCTATAAACCATCTAGTGAACATCTATAAACCATCTATAAACTATCTATAAACCATCTAGTGAACATCTATAAACCATCTAGTGAACATCTATAAATCATCTAGTGAACATCTATAAACCATCTATAAACCATCTAGTGAACATATATAAACCATCTAGTGAACATATATAAACCATCTAGTGAACATCTATAACCGTCTAGTGAACATCTAAAAACATCTATAAACCATCTATAAACCATCTATAAACCATCTAGTGAACATCTATAAAACATCTAAAACCATCTAGTGAACATCTATAAACCATCTAGAGAACATCTATAAACCATCTATAAACCATCTAGTGAACATCTATAAACCATCTATAAACCATCTATAAACCATCTAGTGAACATCTATAAACCATCTAGTGAACATCTATAAACCATCTAGTGAACATCTATTAACCATCTATAAACCATCTAGTGAACATCTATAAACCATCTATTAACCATCTATAAACCATCTAGTGAACATCTATAAACCATCTAGTGAACATCTATAAACCATCTAGTGAACATCTATAAACCATCTATTGAAAATCTATAAACCATCTATAAACCATCTCGTGAACATCTATAAACCATCTAGTGAACATCTATAACCGTCTAGTGAACATCTACAAACATCTATAAACCATCTATAAACCATCTATTAACCATCTATAAACCGTCTAGTGGACATCTATAAACCATCTATAAACCATCTATAAACCATCAAGTGAACATCTAATAACCATCTATAAACAGTCTAGTGAACATCTATAAACCATCTATAAACATCTATAAACCATCTATTAACCATCAATAAACATCTATAAGCCATCTAGTGAATATCTATAAACCATCTAGTGAACATCTGTAAACCATCTAGTGAACATCTATAAACCATCTAGTGAACATCTATTAACCATCTATAAACCATCTAGTGAACATCTATAACCCATCTATTAACCATCTATAAACATCTCTAAGCCATCTAGTGAATATCTATAAACCATCTAGTGAACATCTATAAACCATCTAGTGAACATCTATAAACCATCTAGTGAACATCTATAAACCATCTATAAACCATCTAGTGAACATCTATAAAACATCTAAAACCATCTAGTGAACATCTATAAACCATCTAGAGAACATATATAAACCATCTATAAACCATCTAGTGAACATCTATAAACCATCTATAAACCATCTATAAACCATCTAGTGAACATCTATAAACCATCTAGTGAACATCTATAAACCATCTATTGAAAATCTATAAACCATCTATAAACCATCTAGTGAACATCTATAAACCATCTGGTGAACATCTATAAACCATCTAGTGAACATCTATAAACCATCTATAAACCATCTATAAACCATCCAGTGAACATCTATAAACCATCTATAAACCATCTAGTGAACATCTATAAACCATCTAGCGAACATCTATAATTCATCTAGTGAACATCTATAAACCATCTATAAACAATCTAGTGAACATCTATAAACCATCTAGTAAACCATCTATAACCATCTGGTGAACATCTATAAACCATCTAGTGAACATCTATAAACCATCTATAAACTATCTATAAACCATCTAGTGAACATCTATAAACCATCTAGTGAACATCTATAAATCATCTAGTGAACATCTATAAACCATCTATAAACCATCTAGTGAACATATATAAACCATCTAGTGAACATATATAAACCATCTAGTGAACATCTATAACCGTCTAGTGAACATCTAAAAACATCTATAAACCATCTATAAACCATCTATAAACCATCTAGTGAACATCTATAAAACATCTAAAACCATCTAGTGAACATCTATAAACCATCTAGAGAACATCTATAAACCATCTATAAACCATCTAGTGAACATCTATAAACCATCTATAAACCATCTATAAACCATCTAGTGAACATCTATAAACCATCTAGTGAACATCTATAAACCATCTAGTGAACATCTATTAACCATCTATAAACCATCTAGTGAACATCTATAAACCATCTATTAACCATCTATAAACCATCTAGTGAACATCTATAAACCATCTAGTGAACATCTATAAACCATCTAGTGAACATCTATAAACCATCTATTGAAAATCTATAAACCATCTATAAACCATCTCGTGAACATCTATAAACCATCTAGTGAACATCTATAACCGTCTAGTGAACATCTACAAACATCTATAAACCATCTATAAACCATCTATTAACCATCTATAAACCGTCTAGTGGACATCTATAAACCATCTATAAACCATCTATAAACCATCAAGTGAACATCTAATAACCATCTATAAACAGTCTAGTGAACATCTATAAACCATCTATAAACATCTATAAACCATCTATTAACCATCAATAAACATCTATAAGCCATCTAGTGAATATCTATAAACCATCTAGTGAACATCTGTAAACCATCTAGTGAACATCTATAAACCATCTAGTGAACATCTATTAACCATCTATAAACCATCTAGTGAACATCTATAACCCATCTATTAACCATCTATAAACATCTCTAAGCCATCTAGTGAATATCTATAAACCATCTAGTGAACATCTATAAACCATCTAGTGAACATCTATAAACCATCTAGTGAACATCTATTAACCATCTATAAACCATCTAGTGAACATCTATAAACCATCTAGTGAACATCTATAAACCAGGTATAAACCATCTATAAACCATCTAGTGAACATCTATTAACCATCTATTAATCATCTAGTCAACATCTATAAACCATCTAGTGAACATCTATAAACCATCTATTGAAAATCTATAAACCATCTATAAACCTTCTAGTGAACATCTATAAACCATCTGGTGAACATCTATAAACCATCTAGCGAACATCTATAAACCATCTATAAACCATCTATAAACCATCCAGTGAACATCTATAAACCATCTATAAACCATCTAGTGAACATCTATAAACCATCTAGTAAACATTCTATAAACCATCTGGTGAACATCTATAAACCATCTAGTGAACATCTATAAACCATCTATAAACTATCTATAAACCATCTAGTGAACATCTATAAACCATCTAGCGAACATCTATAATTCATCTAGTGAACATCTATAAACCATCTATAAACCATCTTGTGAACATATAAAAACCATTGAGTGAACATCTATAACCGTCTAGTGAATACCTACAAACATCTATAAACCATCTATAAACCATCTATTAACCATCTATAAACCGTCTAGTGGACATCTATAAACCATCTATAAACCATCTATAAACCATCTAGTGAACATCTATTAACCATCTATTAATCATCTAGTCAACATCTATAAACCATCTAGTGAACATCTATAAACCATCTATAAACCATCTAGTGAACATCTATAAACATCTATAAACCATCTATAAACTATCTAGTGAATATCTATAAACATCTATAAACCATCTATTAACCATCTATAAACCATCTATTAACCATCTGTAAGCCATCTATAAACCATCTTGTGAACATCTATAAAACATCTAGTGAACATCTATAAACCATCTATAAACCATCGACTGAACATCTATAAACCATCTAGTGAACATCTAGTGAACATCTATAAACCATCTAGTGAACATCTATAAACCATCTATAAACCATCTACTGAACATCTATAAACCATCTAGTAAACATCTAGTGAACATCTATAACCATCTAGTGAACATCTATGAACCATCTATAAACCATCTATAAACCATCAATAAACCATCTAGTGAACATCTATTAACCATCTATAAACCATCTAGTGAACATCTGCAAACCATCTAGTGAACATCTATAAACCATCTATTGAACATCTATAAACCATCTATAAACCATCTATAAACCATCTACTGAACATCTATAAACCGTCTAGTGAACATGTATAAACCGTCTAGTGAACATCTATAAACCATCTATAAACCGTCTTCTGAACATCTATAAACCATCTACAAACCATCTATAATCCATCTAGTGAACATCTATAAACCATCAATAAACCATCTAGTGTACATCTATAAACCATCTAGTGAACATCTATAAACCATCTAGTGAACATCTATAAACAATCTAGTGAACATCTATAAACCATCTATAAACCATCTAGTGAACATCTATAAACCATCTAGTAAACCATCTATAAACCATCTGGTGAACATCTATAAACCATCTAGTGAACATCTATAAACCATCTATAAACTATCTATAAACCATCTAGTGAACATCTATAAATCATCTAGTGAACATCTATAAACCATCTATAAACCATCTAGTGAACATATATAAACCATCTAGTGAACATCTATAACCGTCTAGTGAACATCTACAAACATCTATAAACCATCTATAAACCATCTATAAACCATCTAGTGAACATCTATAAAACATCTAAAACCATCTAGTGAACATCTATAAACCATCTAGAGAACATCTATAAACCATCTATAAACCATCTAGTGAACATCTATAAACCATCTATAAACCATCTATAAACCATCTAGTGAACATCTATAAACCATCTAGTGAACATCTATAAACCATCTAGTGAACATCTATAAACCATCTAGTGAACATCTATTAACCATCTATAAACCATCTAGTGAACATCTATATCCCATATATTAACCATCTATAAACATCTCTAAGCCATCTAGTGAATATCTATAAACCATCTATTGAACATCTATAAACCATCTAGTGAACATCTATAGACCATCTAGTGAACATCTATTAACCATCTATAAACCATCTAGTGAACATCTATAAACCATCTATTAACCATCTATAAACCATCTAGTGAACATCTATAAACCATCTAGTGAACATCTACAAACCATCTAGTGAACATCTACAAACATCTATAAACCATCTATAAACCATCTATTAACCATCTATAAACCGTCTAGTGGACATCTATAAACCATCTATAAACCATCTATAAACCCTCAAGTGAACATCTAATAACCATCTATAAACAGTCTAGTGAACATCTATAAACCATCTATAAACATCTATAAACCATCTATTAACCATCTATAAACATCTATAAGCCATCTAGTGAATATCTATAAACCATCTAGTGAACATCTGTAAACCATCTAGTGAACATCTATAAACCATCTAGTGAACATCTATTAACCATCTATAAACCATCTAGTGAACATCTATAACCCATCTATTAACCATCTATAAACATCTCTAAGCCATCTAGTGAATATCTATAAACCATCTAGTGAACATCTATAAACCATCTAGTGAACATCTATAAACCATCTAGTGAACATCTATTAACCATCTATAAACCATCTAATGAACATCTATAAACCATCTAGTGAACATCTATAAACCAGGTATAAACCATCTATAAACCATCTAGTGAACATCTATTAACCATCTATTAATCATCTAGTCAACATCTATAAACCATCTAGTGAACATCTATAAACCATCTATAAACCATCTAGTGAACATCTATAAACATCTATAAACCATCTATAAACTATCTAGTGAACATCTATAAACATCTATAAACCATCTATTAACCATCTATAAACCATCTATTAACCATCTGTAAACCATCTATAAACCATCTTGTGAACATCTATAAAACATCTAGTGAACATCTATAAACGATCTATAAACCATCGACTGAACATCTATAAACCATCTAGTAAACATCTAGTGAACATCTATAACTGTCTAGTGAACATCTATGAACCATCTTTAAACCATCTATAAACCATCAATAAACCATCTAGTGAACATCTATTAACCATCTATAAACCATCTAGTGAACATCTGCAAACCATCTAGTGAACATCTATAAACCATCTATTGAACATCTATAAACCATCTATAAACCATCTATAAACCATCTACTGAACATCTATAAACCTTCTAGTGAACATGTATAAACCGTCTAGTGAACATCTTTAAACCATCTATAAACCGTCTTGTGAACATCTATAAACCATCTATAAACCATCTATAATCCATCTAGTGAACATCTATAAACCATCAATAAACCATCTAGTGTACATCTATAAACCATCTAGTGAACATCTATAAACCATCTAGTGAACATCTATAAACAATCTAGTGAACATCTATAAACCATCTATAAACCATCTATAAACCATCTATAAACCATCTAGTGAACATCTATAAAACATCTAAAACCATCTAGTGAACATCTATAAACCATCTAGAGAACATCTATAAACCATCTATAAACCATCTAGTGAACATCTATAAACCATCTATAAACCATCTATAAACCATCTAGTGAACATCTATAAACCATCAAGTGAACATCTATAAACCATCTGGTGAACATCTATAAACCATCTAGTGAACATCTATAAACCATCTATAAACCATCTATTAACCATCTATAAACTATCAATAAACCATCTAGTGTACATCTATAAACCATCTAGTGAACATCTATAAACCATCTAGTGAACATCGATAAACCATCTATTGAAAATCTATAAACCATCTATAAACCATCTCGTGAACATCTATAAACCATCTAGTGAACATCTATAAACCATCTGGTGAACATCTATAAACCATCTAGTGAACATCTATAAACCATCTATAAACCATCTATAAACCATCCAGTGAACATCTATAAACCATCTATAAACCATCTAGTGAACATCTATAAACCATCTATAAACTATCTATAAACCATCTAGTGATCATCTATAAACCATCTAGTGAACATCTATAAATCATCTAGTGAACATCTATAAACCATCTATAAACCATCTAGTGAACATATATAAACCATCTATTAACCATCTATAAACCATCTAGTGAACATCTATAAACCATCTATTAACCATCTCGTGAACATCTATAAACCATCTAGTGAACATCTATAACCGTCTAGTGAACATCTACAAACATCTATAAACCATCTATAAACCATCTATTAACCATCTATAAACCGTCTAGTGGACATCTATAAACCATCTATAAACCATCTATAAACCATCAAGTGAACATCTAATAACCATCTATAAACAGTCTAGTGAACATCTATAAACCATCAATAAACATCTATAAACCATCTATTAACCATCTATAAACATCTATAAGCCATCTAGTGAATATCTATAAACCATCTAGTGAACATCTGTAAACCATCTAGTGAACATCTATTAACCATCTAGTGAACATCTATTAACCATCTATAAACCATCTAGTGAACATCTATAACCCATCTATTAACCATCTATAAACATCTCTAAGCCATCTAGTGAATATCTATAAACCATCTAGTGAACATCTATAAACCATCTAGTGAACATCTATAAACCATCTAGTGAACATCTATTAACCATCTATAAACCATCTAGTGAACATCTATAAACCATCTAGTGAACATCTATAAACCAGGTATAAACCATCTATAAACCATCTAGTGAACATCTATTAACCATCTATTAATCATCTAGTCAACATCTATAAACCATCTAGTGAACATCTATAAACCATCTGGTGAACATCTATAAACCATCTAGTGAACATCTATAAACCATCTATAAACCATCTATAAACCATCCAGTGAACATCTATAAACATCTATAAACCATCTATAAACCATCGACTGAACATCTATAAACCATCTAGTGAACATCTAGTGAACATCTATAAACCATCTAGTGAACATCTATAAACCATCTATAAACCATCTACTGAACATTTATAAACCATCTAGTAAACATCTAGTGAACATCTATAACCGTCTAGTGAACATCTATGAACCATCTATAAACCATCTATAAACCATCTACTGAACATCTATAAACCTTCTAGTGAACATCTATAAACCATCTATAAACCGTCTTGTGAACATCTATAAACCATCTATAAACCATCTATAATCCATCTAGTGAACATCTATAAACCATCTATAAACCATCTACTGAACATCTATAAACCTTCTAGTGAACATCTATAAACCATCTATAAACCGTCTTGTGAACATCTATAAACCATCTATAAACCATCTATAATCCATCTAGTGAACATCTATAAACCATCAATAAACCATCTAGTGTACATCTATAAACCATCTAGTGAACATCTATAAACCATCTAGTGAACATCTATAAACAATCTAGTGAACATCTATAAACCATCTATAAACCATCTATTAACCATCTATAAACCATCTAGTGAACATCTATAAAACATCTAAAACCATCTAGTGAACATCTATAAACCTTCTAGAGAACATCTATAAACCATCTATAAACCATCTAGTGAACATCTACAAACCATCTATAAACCATCTATAAACCATCTAGTGAACATCTATAAACCATCAAGTGAACATCTATAAACCATCTGGTGAACATCTATAAACCATCTAGTGAACATCTATAAACCATCTATAAACCATCTATAAACCATCTATAAACTATCAATAAACCATCTAGTGTACATCTATAAACCATCTAGTGAACATCTATAAACCATCTAGTGAACATCTATAAACCATCTATTGAAAATCTATAAACCATCTATAAACCATCTCGTGAACATCTATAAACCATCTATAAACCATCTATAAACCATCAAGTGAACATCTAATAACCATCTATAAACAGTCTAGTGAACATCTATAAACCATCAATAAACATCTATAAACCATCTATTAACCATCTATAAACATCTATAAGCCATCTAGTGAATATCTATAAACCATCTAGTGAACATCTGTAAACCATCTAGTGAACATCTATTAACCATCTAGTGAACATCTATTAACCATCTATAAACCATCTAGTGAACATCTATAACCCATCTATTAACCATCTATAAACATCTCTAAGCCATCTAGTGAATATCTATAAACCATCTAGTGAACATCTATAAACCATCTAGTGAACATCTATAAACCATCTAGTGAACATCTATTAACCATCTATAAACCATCTAGTGAACATCTATAAACCATCTAGTGAACATCTATAAACCAGGTATAAACCATCTATAAACCATCTAGTGAACATCTATTAACCATCTATTAATCATCTAGTCAACATCTATAAACCATCTAGTGAACATCTATAAACCATCTGGTGAACATCTATAAACCATCTAGTGAACATCTATAAACCATCTATAAACCATCTATAAACCATCCAGTGAACATCTATAAACATCTATAAACCATCTATAAACTATCTAGTGAACATCTATAAACATCTATAAACCATCTATTAACCATCTATAAACCATCTATTAACCATCTGTAAACCATCTATAAACCATCTTGTGAACATCTATAAAACATCTAGTGAACATCTATAAACCATCTATAAACCATCGACTGAACATCTATAAACCATCTAGTGAACATCTAGTGAACATCTATAAACCATCTAGTGAACATCTATAAACCATCTATAAACCATCTACTGAACATTTATAAACCATCTAGTAAACATCTAGTGAACATCTATAACCGTCTAGTGAACATCTATGAACCATCTATAAACCATCTATAAACCATCTACTGAACATCTATAAACCTTCTAGTGAACATCTATAAACCATCTATAAACCGTCTTGTGAACATCTATAAACCATCTATAAACCATCTATAATCCATCTAGTGAACATCTATAAACCATCTATAAACCATCTACTGAACATCTATAAACCTTCTAGTGAACATCTATAAACCATCTATAAACCGTCTTGTGAACATCTATAAACCATCTATAAACCATCTATAATCCATCTAGTGAACATCTATAAACCATCAATAAACCATCTAGTGTACATCTATAAACCATCTAGTGAACATCTATAAACCATCTATTAACCATCTATAAACCATCTAGTGAACATCTATAAAACATCTAAAACCATCTAGTGAACATCTATAAACCTTCTAGAGAACATCTATAAACCATCTATAAACCATCTAGTGAACATCTACAAACCATCTATAAACCATCTATAAACCATCTAGTGAACATCTATAAACCATCAAGTGAACATCTATAAACCATCTGGTGAACATCTATAAACCATCTAGTGAACATCTATAAACCATCTATAAACCATCTATAAACCATCTATAAACTATCAATAAACCATCTAGTGTACATCTATAAACCATCTAGTGAACATCTATAAACCATCTAGTGAACATCTATAAACCATCTATTGAAAATCTATAAACCATCTATAAACCATCTCGTGAACATCTATAAACCATCTAGTGAACATCTATAAACCATCTGGTGAACATCTATAAACCATTTAGTGAACATCTATAAACCATCTATAAACCATCTATAAACCATCCAGTGAACATCTATAAACCATCTATAAACCATCTAGTGAACATCTATAAACCATCTAGTAAACCATCTATAAACCATCTGGTGAACATCTATAAACCATCTAGTGAACATCTATAAACCATCTAGTGAACATCTATAAACCATCTAGTGAACATCTATAAATCATCTAGTGAACATCTATAAACCATCTATAAACCATCTAGTGAACATATATAAACCATCTAGTGAACATCTATAACCGTCTAGTGAACATCTACAAACATCTATAAACCATCTATAAACCATCTATAAACCATCTAGTGAACATCTATAAAACATCTAAAACCATATAGTGAACATCTATAAACCATCTAGTGAACATCTATAAACCATCTAGTGAACATCTATTAACCATCTATAAACCATCTAGTGAACATCTATAAACCATCTATTAACCATCTATAAACCATCTAGTGAACATCTATAAACCATCTAGTGAACATCTATAAACCAGATATAAACCATCTATTAACCATCTATAAACCATCTAGTGAACATCTATAAACCATCTAGTGAACATCTATAAACATCTATAAACCATCTATTAACCATCTATAAACCATCTATTAACCATCTGTAAACCATCTATAAACCATCTTGTGAACATCTATAAAACATCTAGTGAACATCTATAAACCATGTATAAACCATCTACTGAACATCTATAAACCATCTAGTGAACATCTAGTGAACATCTATCAACCATCTAGTGAACATCTATAAACCATCTATAAACCATCTACTGAACATCTATAAACCATCTAGTGAACATCTAGTGAACATCTATAACCGTCTAGTGAACATCTATGAACCATCTATAAACCATCTATAAACCATCAATAAACCATCTAGTGAACATCTATTAACCATCTATAAACCATCTAGTGAACATCTATTAACCATCTATAAACCATCTAGTGAACATCTACAAACCATCTAGTGAACATCTATAAACCATCTACTGAACATCTATAAACCGTCTAGTGAGCATGTATAAACCGTCTAGTGAACATCTATAAACCATCTAAAAACCGTCTTGTGAACATCTATAAACCATCTATAAACCATCTATAATCCATCTAGTGAACATCTATAAACCATCAATAAACCATCTAGTGTACATCTATAAACCATCTAGTGAACATCTATAAACCATCTAGTGAACATCTATAAACCATCTATAAACCATCTAGTGAACATCTATAAAACATCTAAAACCATCTAGTGAACATCTATAAACCATCTAGAGAACATCTATAAACCATCTATAAACCATCTAGTGAACATCTATAAACCATCTATAAACCATCTATAAACCATCTAGTGAACATCTATAAACCATCTGGTGAACATCTATAATCCATCTAGTGAACATCTATAAACCATCTATAAACCATCTATAAACCATCTATAAACTATCAATAAACCATCTAGTGTATATCTATAAACCATCTAGTGAACATCAATAAACCATCTAGTGAACATCTATAAACCATCTATTGAAAATCTATAAACCATCTATAAACCATCTAGTGAACATCTATAAACCATCTGGTGAACATCTATAAACCATCTAGTGAACATCTATAAACCATCTATAAACCATCTATAAACCATCCAGTGAACATCTATAAACCATCTATAAACCATCTAGTGAACATCTATAAACCATCTAGCGAACATCTATAATTCATCTAGTGAACATCTATAAACCATCTATAAACCATCTAGTGAACATCTATAAACCATCTATAAACCATCTAGTGAACATCTATAAACATCTATAAACGATCTATAAACTATCTAGTGAACATCTATAAACATCTATAAACCATCTATTAACCATCTATAAACCATCTATTAACCATCTGTAAACCATCTATAAACCATCTTGTGAACATCTATAAAACATCCAGTGAACATCTATAAACCATCTATAAACCATCGACTGAACATCTATAAACCATCTAGTGAACATCTAGTGAACATCTATAAACCATCTAGTGAACATCTATAAACCATCTATAAACCATCTACTGAACATCTATAAACCATCTAGTAAACATCTAGTGAACATCTATAACCGTCTAGTGAACATCTATGAACCATCTATAAACCATCTATAAACCATCTACTGAACATCTATAAACCTTCTAGTGAACATGTATAAACCGTCTAGTGAACATCTATAAACCATCTATAAACCATCTATAATCCATCTAGTGAACATCTATAAACCATCAATAAACCATCTAGTGTACATCTATAAACCATCTAGTGAACATCTATAAACCATCTAGTGAACATCTATAAACAATCTAGTGAACATCTATAAACCATCTATAAACCATCTATAAACCATCTATAAACCATCTAGTGAACATCTATAAAACATCTAAAACCATCTAGTGAACATCTATAAACCATCTAGAGAACATCTATAAACCATCTATAAACCATCTATAAACCATCTATAAACCATCTAGTGAACATCTATAAACCATCAAGTGAACATCTATAAACCATCTGGTGAACATCTATAAACCATCTAGTGAACATCTATAAACCATCTATAAACCATCTATAAACCATCTATAAACTATCAATAAACCATCTAGTGTACATCTATAAACCATCTAGTGAACATCTATAAACCATCTAGTGAACATCTATAAACCATCTATTGAACATCTATAAACCATCTATAAACCATCTCGTGAACATCTATAAACCATCTAGTGAACATCTATAAACCATCTGGTGAACATCTATAAACCATCTAGTGAACATCTATAAACCATCTATAAACCATCTATAAACCATCCAGTGAACATCTATAAACCATCTATAAACCATCTAGTGAACATCTATAAACCATCTAGTAAACCATCTATAAACCATCTGGTGAACATCTATAAACCATCTAGTGAACATCTATAAACCATCTATAAACTATCTATAAACCATCTAGTGAACATCTATAAACCATCTAGTGAACATCTATAAATCATCTAGTGAACATCTATAAACCATCTATAAACCATCTAGTGAACATATATAAACCATCTAGTGAACATCTATAACCGTCTAGTGAACATCTACAAACATCTATAAACCATCTATAAACCATCTATAAACCATCTAGTGAACATCTATAAAACATCTAAAACCATCTAGTGAACATCTATAAACCATCTAGTGAACATCTATAAACCATCTAGTGAACATCTATTAACCATCTATAAACCATCTAGTGGACATCTATAAACCATCTATTAACCATCTATAAACCATCTATTAACCATCTGTAAACCATCTATAAACCATCTTGTGAACATCTATAAACCATCGACTGAACATCTATAAACCATCTAGTGAACATCTAGTGAACATCTATAAACCATCTAGTGAACATCTATAAACCATCTATAAACCATCTACTGAACATCTATAAACCATCTAGTAAACATCTAGTGAACATCTATAACCGTCTAGTGAACATCTATGAACCATCTATAAACCATCTATAAACCATCTACTGAACATCTATAAACCTTCTAGTGAACATGTATAAACCGTCTAGTGAACATCTATAAACCATCTATAAACCATCTATAATCCATCTAGTGAACATCTATAAACCATCAATAAACCATCTAGTGTACATCTATAAACCATCTAGTGAACATCTATAAACCATCTAGTGAACATCTATAAACAATCTAGTGAACATCTATAAACCATCTATAAACCATCTATAAACCATCTATAAACCATCTAGTGAACATCTATAAAACATCTAAAACCATCTAGTGAACATCTATAAACCATCTAGAGAACATCTATAAACCATCTATAAACCATCTAGTGAACATCTATAAACCATCTATAAACCATCTATAAACCATCTAGTGAACATCTATAAACCATCAAGTGAACATCTATAAACCATCTGGTGAACATCTATAAACCATCTAGTGAACATCTATAAACCATCTATAAACCATCTATAAACTATCAATAAACCATCTAGTGTACATCTATAAACCATCTAGTGAACATCTATAAACCATCTAGTGAACATCTATAAACCATCTATTGAAAATCTATAAACCATCTATAAACCATCTCGTGAACATCTATAAACCATCTATAAACCATCTATAAACCATCCAGTGAACATCTATAAACCATCTATAAACCATCTAGTGAACATCTATAAACCATCTAGTAAACCATCTATAAACCATCTGGTGAACATCTATAAACCATCTAGTGAACATCTATAAACCATCTATAAACTATCTATAAACCATCTAGTGAACATCTATAAACCATCTAGTGAACATCTATAAATCATCTAGTGAACATCTATAAACCATCTATAAACCATCTAGTGAACATATATAAACCATCTAGTGAACATCTATAACCGTCTAGTGAACATCTACAAACATCTATAAACCATCTATAAACCATCTATAAACCATCTAGTGAACATCTATAAAACATCTAAAACCATCTAGTGAACATCTATAAACCATCTAGTGAACATCTATAAACCATCTAGTGAACATCTATTAACCATCTATAAACCATCTAGTGAACATCTATAAACCATCTATTAACCATCTATAAACCATCTAGTGAACATCTATAAACCATCTAGTGAACATCTATAAACCAGATATAAACCATCTATTAACCATCTATAAACCATCTAGTGAACATCTATAAACCATCTAGTGAACATCTATAAACATCTATAAACCATCTATTAACCATCTATAAACCATCTATTAACCATCTGTAAACCATCTATAAACCATCTTGTGAACATCTATAAAACATCTAGTGAACATCTATAAACCATGTATAAACAATCTACTGAACATCTATAAACCATCTAGTGAACATCTAGTGAACATCTATAAACCATCTAGTGAACATCTATAAACCATCTATAAACCATCTACTGAACATCTATAAACCATCTAGTGAACATCTAGTGAACATCTATAACCGTCTAGTGAACATCTATGAACCATCTATAAACCATCTATAAACCATCAATAAACCATCTAGTGAACATCTATTAACCATCTATAAACCATCTAGTGAACATCTACAAACCATCTAGTGAACATCTATAAACCATCTACTGAACATCTATAAACCGTCTAGTGAGCATGTATAAACCGTCTAGTGAACATCTATAAACCATCTAAAAACCGTCTTGTGAACATCTATAAACCATCTATAAACCATCTATAATCCATCTAGTGAACATCTATAAACCATCAATAAACCATCTAGTGTACATCTATAAACCATCTAGTGAACATCTATAAACCATCTAGTGAACATCTATAAACCATCTATAAACCATCTAGTGAACATCTATAAAACATCTAAAACCATCTAGTGAACATCTATAAACCATCTAGAGAACATCTATAAACCATCTATAAACCATCTAGTGAACATCTATAAACCATCTATAAACCATCTATAAACCATCTAGTGAACATCTATAAACCATCTAGTGAATATCTATAAACCATCTGGTGAACATCTATAATCCATCTAGTGAACATCTATAAACCATCTATAAACCATCTATAAACCATCTATAAACTATCAATAAACCATCTAGTGTACATCTATAAACCATCTAGTGAACATCAATAAACCATCTAGTGAACATCTATAAACCATCTATTGAAAATCTATAAACCATCTATAAACCATCTAGTGATCATCTATATACCATCTGGTGAACATCTATAAACCATCTAGTGAACATCTATAAACCATCTATAAACCATCTATAAACCATCCAGTGAACATCTATAAACCATCTATAAACCATCTAGTGAACATCTATAAACCATCTAGCGAACATCTATAATTCATCTAGTGAACATCTATAAACCAACTATAAACCATCTAGTGAACATATATAAACCATTGAGTGAACATCTATAACCGTCTAGTGAACATCTACAACCATCTATAAACCATCTATAAACCATCTAGTGAACATCTATTAACCATCTATTAATCATCTAGTCAACATCTATAAACCATCTAGTGAACATCTATAAACCATCTATAAACCATCTAGTGAACATCTATAAACATCTATAAACCATCTATAAACTATCTAGTGAATATCTATAAACATCTATAAACCATCTATTAACCATCTATAAACCATCTATTAACCATCTGTAAACCATCTATAAACCATCTTGTGAACATCTATAAAACATCTAGTGAACATCTATAAACATCTATAAACCATCGACTGAACATCTATAAACCATCTAGTGAACATCTAGTGAACATCTATAAACCATCTAGTGAACATCTATAAACCATCTATAAACCATCTACTGAACATCTATAAACCATCTAGTAAACATCTAGTGAACATCTATAACCGTCTAGTGAACATCTATGAACCATCTATAAACCATCTATAAACCATCAATAAACCATCTAGTGAACATCTATTAACCATCTATAAACCATCTAGTGAACATCTGCAAACCATCTAGTGAACATCTATAAACCATCTATTGAACATCTATAAACCATCTATAAACCATCTATAAACCATCTACTGAACATCTATAAACCGTCTAGTGAACATGTATAAATCGTCTAGTGAACATCTATAAACCATCTATAAATCGTCTTGTGACATCTATAAACCATCTATAAACCATCTATAATCCATCTAGTGAACATCTATAAACCATCAATAAACCATCTAGTGTACATCTATAAACCATCTAGTGAACATCTATAAACCATCTAGTGAACATCTATAAACAATCTAGTGAACATCTATAAACCATCTAGTAAACTATCTATAAACCATCTGGTGAACATCTATAAACCATCTAGTGAACATCTATAAACCATCTATAAACCATCTAGTGAACATCTATAAAACATCTAAAACCATCTAGTGAACATCTATAAACCATCTAGAGAACATCTATAAACCATCTATAAACCATCTTGTGAACATCTATAAAACATCTAGTGAACATCTATAAACCATCTATAAACCATCGACTGAACATCTATAAACCATCTAGTGAACATCTAGTGAACATCTATAAACCATCTAGTGAACATCTATAAACCATCTATAAACCATCTACTGAACATCTATAAACCATCTAGTAAACATCTAGTGAACATCTATAACCGTCTAGTGAACATCTATGAACCATCTATAAACCATCTATAAACCATCAATAAACCATCTAGTGAACATCTATTAACCATCTATAAACCATCTAGTGAACATCTGCAAACCATCTAGTGAACATCTATAAACCATCTATTGAACATCTATAAACCATCTATAAACCATCTATAAACCATCTACTGAACATCTATAAACCGTCTAGTGAACATGTATAAACCGTCTAGTGAACATCTATAAACCATCTATAAACTGTCTTGTGAACATCTATAAACCATCTATAAACCATCTATAAACCATCTAGTGAACATCTATAAACCATCTAGTGAACATCTATTAACCATCTATAAACCATCTAGTGAACATCTATAAACCATCTATAAACCATCTATAAACCATCTAGTGAACATCTATAAACCATCTAGTGAACATCTATAAACCATCTGGTGAACATCTATAAAAAATCTATAAACTATCAATAAACCATCTAGTGTACATCTATAAACCATCTAGTGAACATCAATAAACCATCTAGTGAACATCTATAAACCATCTATTGAAAATCTATAAACCATCTATAAACCATCTAGTGAACATCTATAAACCATCTGGTGAACATCTATAAACCATCTAGTGAACATCTATAAACCATCTATAAACCATCTATAAACCATCCAGTGAACATCTATAAACCATCTATAAACCATCTAGTGAACATCTATAAACCATCTAGCGAACATCTATAATTCATCTAGTGAACATCTATAAACCATCTATAAACCATCTAGTGAACATATATAAACCATTGAGTGAACATCTATAACCGTCTAGTGAACATCTACAACCATCTATAAACCATCTATAAACCATCTAGTGAACATCTATTAACCATCTATTAATCATCTAGTCAACATCTATAAACCATCTAGTGAACATCTATAAACCATCTATAAACCATCTAGTGAACATCTATAAACATCTATAAACCATCTATAAACTATCTAGTGAATATCTATAAACATCTATAAAGCATCTATTAACCATCTATAAACCATCTATTAACCATCTGTAAACCATCTATAAACCATCTTGTGAACATCTATAAAACATCTAGTGAACATCTATAAACCATCTATAAACCATCGACTGAACATCTATAAACAATCTAGTGAACATCTAGTGAACATCTATAAACCATCTAGTGAACATCTATAAACCATCTATAAACCATCTACTGAACATCTATAAACCATCTAGTAAACATCTAGTGAACATCTATAACCGTCTAGTGAACATCTATGAACCATCTATAAACCATCTATAAACCATCAATAAACCATCTAGTGAACATCTATTAACCATCTATAAACCATCTAGTGAACATCTGCAAACCATCTAGTGAACATCTACAAACCATCTATTGAACATCTATAAACCATCTATAAACCATCTATAAACCATCTACTGAACATCTATAAACCGTCTAGTGAACATGTATAAACCGTCTAGTGAACATCTATAAACCATCTATAAACCGTCTTGTGAACATCTATAAACCATCTATAAACCATCTATAATCCATCTAGTGAACATCTATAAACCATCAATAAACCATCTAGTGTACATCTATAAACCATCTAGTTAACATCTATAAACCATCTAGTGAACATCTATAAACAATCTAGTGAACATCTATAAACCATCTAGTAAACTATCTATAAACCATCTGGTGAACATCTATAAACCATCTAGTGAACATCTATAAACCATCTATAAACCATCTAGTGAACATCTATAAAACATCTAAAACCATCTAGTGAACATCTATAAACCATCTAGAGAACATCTATAAACCATCTATAAACCATCTTGTGAACATCTATAAAACATCTAGTGAACATCTATAAACCATCTATAAACCATCGACTGAACATCTATAAACCATCTAGTGAACATCTAGTGAACATCTATAAACCATCTAGTGAACATCTATAAACCATCTATAAACCATCTACTGAACATCTATAAACCATCTAGTAAACATCTAGTGAACATCTATAACCGTCTAGTGAACATCTATGATCCATCTATAAACCATCTATAAACCATCAATAAACCATCTAGTGAACATCTATTAACCATCTATAAACCATCTAGTGAACATCTGCAAACCATCTAGTGAACATCTATAAACCATCTATTGAACATCTATAAACCATCTATAAACCATCTATAAACCATCTACTGAACATCTATAAACCGTCTAGTGAACATGTATAAACCGTCTAGTGAACATCTATAAACCATCTAGTGAACATCTATAAACCATCTATTGAACATCTATAAACCATCTATAAACCATCTATAAACCATCTACTGAACATCTATAAACCGTCTAGTGAACATGTATAATCCATCTAGTGAACATCTATAAACCATCTAGTGAACATCTATAAACAATCTAGTGAACATCTATAAACCATCTATAAACCATCTAGTGGACATCTATAAACCATCTAGTAAACCATCTATAAACCATCTGGTGAACATCTATAAACCATCTAGTGAACATCTATAAACCATCTATAAACCATCTAGTGAACATCTATAAAACATCTAAAACCATCTAGTGAACATCTATAAACCATCTAGAGAACATCTATAAACCATCTATAAACCATCTAGTGAACATCTATAAACCATCTATAAACCATCTATAAACCATCTAGTGAACATCTATAAACCATCTAGTGAACATCTATAAACCATCTGGTGAACATCTATAATCCATCTAGTGAACATCTATAAACCATCTATAAACCATCTATAAACCATCTATAAACTATCAATAAACCATCTAGTGTACATCTATAAACCATCTAGTGAACATCAATAAACCATCTAGTGAACATCTATAAACCATCTATTGAAAATCTATAAACCATCTATAAACCATCTAGTGAACATCTATAAACCATCTGGTGAACATCTATAAACCATCTAGTGAACATCTATAAACCATCTATAAACCATCTATAAACCATCCAGTGAACATCTATAAACCATCTATAAACCATCTAGTGAACATCTATAAACCATCTATAAACCATCTAGTGAACATATATAAACCATTGAGTGAACATCTATAACCGTCTAGTGAACATCTACAAACATCTATAAAACATCTATAAACCATCTAGTGAACATCTATAAACCATCTAGCGAACATCTATAATTCATCTAGTGAACATCTATAAACCATCTATAAACCATCTAGTGAACATATATAAACCATTGAGTGAACATCTATAACCGTCTAGTGAACATCTACAACCATCTATAAACCATCTATAAACCATCTAGTGAACATCTATTAACCATCTATTAATCATCTAGTCAACATCTATAAACCATCTAGTGAACATCTATAAACCATCTATAAACCATCTAGTGAACATCTATAAACATCTATAAACCATCTATAAACTATCTAGTGAATATCTATAAACATCTATAAACCATCTATTAACCATCTATAAACCATCTATTAACCATCTGTAAACCATCTATAAACCATCTTGTGAACATCTATAAACCATCTAGTGAACATCTAGTGAACATCTATAAACCATCTAGTGAACATCTATAAACCATCTATAAACCATCTACTGAACATCTATAAACCATCTAGTAAACATCTAGTGAACATCTATAACCGTCTAGTGAACATCTATGAACCATCTATAAACCATCTATAAACCATCAATAAACCATCTAGTGAACATCTATTAACCATCTATAAACCATCTAGTGAACATCTGCAAACCATCTAGTGAACATCTACAAACCATCTATTGAACATCTATAAACCATCTATAAACCATCTATAAACCATCTACTGAACATCTATAAACCGTCTAGTGAACATGTATAAACCGTCTAGTAAACATCTATAAACCATCTATAAACCGTCTTGTGAACATCTATAAACCATCTATAAACCATCTATAATCCATCTAGTGAACATCTATAAACCATCAATAAACCATCTAGTGTACATCTATAAACCATCTAGTGAACATCTATAAACCATCTAGTGAACATCTATAAAAAATCTAGTGAACATCTATAAACCATCTAGTAAACTATCTATAAACCATCTGGTGAACATCTATAAACCATCTAGTGAACATCTATAAACCATCTATAAACCATCTAGTGAACATCTATAAAACATCTAAAACCATCTAGTGAACATCTATAAACCATCTAGAGAACATCTATAAAGCATCTATAAACCATCTTGTGAACATCTATAAAACATCTAGTGAACATCTATAAACCATCTATAAACCATCGACTGAACATCTATAAACCATCTAGTGAACATCTAGTGAACATCTATAAACCATCTAGTGAACATCTATAAACCATCTATAAACCATCTACTGAACATCTATAAACCATCTAGTAAACATCTAGTGAACATCTATAACCGTCTAGTGAACATCTATGAACCATCTATAAACCATCTATAAACCATCAATAAACCATCTAGTGAACATCTATTAACCATCTATAAACCATCTAGTGAACATCTGCAAACCATCTAGTGAACATCTATAAACCATCTATTGAACATCTATAAACCATCTATAAACCATCTATAAACCATCTACTGAACATCTATAAACCGTCTAGTGAACATGTATAAACCGTCTAGTGAACATCTATAAACCATCTATAAACCGTCTTGTGAACATCTATAAACCATCTATAAACCATCTATAAACCATCTAGTGAACATCTATAAACCATCTAGTGAACATCTATTAACCATCTATAAACCATCTAGTGAACATCTATAAACCATCTATAAACCATCTATAAACCATCTAGTGAACATCTATAAACCATCTAGTGAACATCTATAAACCATCTGGTGAACATCTATAATCCATCTAGTGAACATCTATAAACCATCTATAAACCATCTATAAACCATCTATAAACTATCAATAAACCATCTAGTGTACATCTATAAACCATCTAGTGAACATCAATAAACCATCTAGTGAACATCTATAAACCATATATTGAAAATATATAAACCATCTATAAACCATCTAGTGAACATCTATAAACCATCTGGTGAACATCTATAAACCATCTAGTGAACATCTATAAACCATCTATAAACCATCTATAAACCATCCAGTGAACATCTATAAACCATCTATAAACCATCTAGTGAACATCTATAAACCATCTAGCGAACATCTATAATTCATCTAGTGAACATCTATAAACCATCTATAAACCATCTAGTGAACATATATAAACCATTGAGTGAACATCTATAACCGTCTAGTGAACATCTACAACCATCTATAAACCATCTATAAACCATCTAGTGAACATCTATTAACCATCTATTAATCATCTAGTCAACATCTATAAACCATCTAGTGAACATCTATAAACCATCTATAAACCATCTAGTGAACATCTATAAACATCTATAAACCATCTATAAACTATCTAGTGAATATCTATAAACATCTATAAACCATCTATTAACCATCTATAAACCATCTATTAACCATCTGTAAACCATCTATAAACCATCTTGTGAACATCTATAAAACATCTAGTGAACATCTATAAACCATCTATAAACCATCGACTGAACATCTATAAACCATCTAGTGAACATCTAGTGAACATCTATAAACCATCTAGTGAACATCTATAAACCATCTATAAACCATCTACTGAACATCTATAAACCATCTAGTAAACATCTAGTGAACATCTATAACCGTCTAGTGAACATCTATGAACCATCTATAAACCATCTATAAACCATCAATAAACCATCTAGTGAACATCTATTAACCATCTATAAACCATCTAGTGAACATCTGCAAACCATCTAGTGAACATCTACAAACCATCTATTGAACATCTATAAACCATCTATAAACCATCTATAAACCATCTACTGAACATCTATAAACCGTCTAGTGAACATGTATAAACCGTCTAGTGAACATCTATAAACCATCTATAAACCGTCTTGTGAACATCTATAAACCATCTATAAACCATCTATAATCCATCTAGTGAACATCTATAAACCATCAATAAACCATCTAGTGTACATCTATAAACCATCTAGTGAACATCTATAAACCATCTAGTGAACATCTATAAACAATCTAGTGAACATCTATAAACCATCTATAAACCATCTAGTGGACATCTATAAACCATCTAGTAAACCATCTATAAACCATCTGGTGAACATCTATAAACCATCTAGTGAACATCTATAAACCATCTATAAACCATCTAGTGAACATCTATAAACCATCTGGTGAACATCTATAATCCATCTAGTGAACATCTATAAACCATCTATAAACCATCTATAAACCATCTATAAACTATCAATAAACCATCTAGTGTACATCTATAAACCATCTAGTGAACATCAATAAACCATCTAGTGAACATCTATAAACCATCTATTGAAAATCTATAAACCATCTATAAACCATCTAGTGAACATCTATAAACCATCTGGTGAACATCTATAAACCATCTAGTGAACATCTATAAACCATCTATAAACCATCTATAAACCATCCAGTGAACATCTATAAACCATCTATAAACCATCCTGTGAACATCTATAAACCATCTAGCGAACATCTATAATTCATCTAGTGAACATCTATAAACCATCTATAAACCATCTAGTGAACATATATAAACCATTGAGTGAACATCTATAACCGTCTAGTGAACATCTACAACCATCTATAAACCATCTATAAACCATCTAGTGAACATCTATTAACCATCTATTAATCATCTAGTCAACATCTATAAACCATCTAGTGAACATCTATAAACCATCTATAAACCATCTAGTGAACATCTATAAACATCTATAAACCATCTATAAACTATCTAGTGAATATCTATAAACATCTATAAACCATCTATTAACCATCTATAAACCATCTATTAACCATCTGTAAACCATCTATAAACCATCTTGTGAACATCTATAAAACATCTAGTGAACATCTATAAACCATCTATAAACCATCGACTGAACATCTATAAACCATCTAGTGAACATCTAGTGAACATCTATAAACCATCTAGTGAACATCTATAAACCATCTATAAACCATCTACTGAACATCTATAAACCATCTAGTAAACATCTAGTGAACATCTATGAACCATCTATAAACCATCTATAAACCATCAATAAACCATCTAGTGAACATCTATTAACCATCTATAAACCATCTAGTGAACATCTGCAAACCATCTAGTGAACATCTACAAACCATCTATTGAACATCTATAAACCATCTATAAACCATCTATAAACCATCTACTGAACATCTATAAACCGTCTAGTGAACATGTATAAACCGTCTAGTGAACATCTATAAACCATCTATAAACCGTCTTGTGAACATCTATAAACCATCTATAAACCATCTATAATCCATCTAGTGAACATCTATAAACCATCAATAAACCATCTAGTGTACATCTATAAACCATCTAGTGAACATCTATAAACCATCTAGTGAACATCTATAAACAATCTAGTGAACATCTATAAACCATCTATAAACCATCTAGTGGACATCTATAAACCATCTAGTAAACCATCTATAAACCATCTGGTGAACATCTATAAACCATCTAGTGAACATCTATAAACCATCTATAAACCATCTAGTGAACATCTATAAAACATCTAAAACCATCTAGTGAACATCTATAAACCATCTAGAGAACATCTATAAACCATCTATAAACCATCTAGTGAACATCTATAAACCATCTATAAACCATCTATAAACCATCTAGTGAACATCTATAAACCATCTAGTGAACATCTATAAACCATCTGGTGAACATCTATAATCCATCTAGTGAACATCTATAAACCATCTATAAACCATCTATAAACCATCTATAAACTATCAATAAACCATCTAGTGTACATCTATAAACCATCTAGTGAACATCAATAAACCATCTAGTGAACATCTATAAACCATCTATTGAAAATCTATAAGCCATCTATAAACCATCTAGTGAACATCTATAAACCATCTGGTGAACATCTATAAACCATCTAGTGAACATCTATAAACCATCTATAAACCATCTATAAACCATCCAGTGAACATCTATAAACCATCTATAAACCATCTAGTGAACATCTATAAACCATCTATAAACCATCTAGTGAACATATATAAACCATTGAGTGAACATCTATAACCGTCTAGTGAACATCTACAAACATCTATAAACCATCTATAAACCGTCTAGTGGACATCTATAAACCATCTATAAACCATCTATAAACCATCTAGTGAACATCTATTAACCATCTATTAATCATCTAGTCAACATCTATAAACCATCTAGTGAACATCTATAAACCATCTATAAACCATCTAGTGAACATCTATAAACATCTATAAACCATCTATAAACTATCTAGTGAATATCTATAAAACATCTAAAACCATCTAGTGAACATCTATAAACCATCTAGAGAACATCTATAAACCATCTATAAACCATCTTGTGAACATCTATAAAACATCTAGTGAACATCTATAAACCATCTATAAACCATTGACTGAACATCTATAAACCATCTAGTGAACATCTAGTGAACATCTATAAACCATCTAGTGAACATCTATAAACCATCTATAAACCATCTACTGAACATCTATAAACCATCTAGTAAACATCTAGTGAACATCTATAACCGTCTAGTGAACATCTATGAACCATCTATAAACCATCTATAAACCATCAATAAACCATCTAGTGAACATCTATTAACCATCTATAAACCATCTAGTGAACATCTGCAAACCATCTAGTGAACATCTATAAACAATCTATTGAACATCTATAAACCATCTATAAACCATCTATAAACCATCTACTGAACATCTATAAACCGTCTAGTGAACATGTATAAACCGTCTAGTGAACATCTATAAACCATCTAGTGAACATCTATAAACCATCTATTGAACATCTATAAACCATCTATAAACCATCTATAAACCATCTACTGAACATCTATAAACCGTCTAGTGAACATGTATAATCCATCTAGTGAACATCTATAAACCATCAATAAACCATCTAGTGTACATCTATAAACCATCTAGTGAACATCTATAAACCATCTAGTGAACATCTATAAACAATCTAGTGAACATCTATAAACCATCTATAAACCATCTAGTGGACATCTATAAACCATCTAGTAAACCATCTATAAACCATCTGGTGAACATCTATAAACCATCTAGTGAACATCTATAAACCATCTATAAACCATCTAGTGAACATCTATAAAACATCTAAAACCATCTAGTGAACATCTATAAACCATCTAGAGAACATCTATAAACCATCTATAAACCATCTAGTGAACATCTATAAACCATCTAGAAACCATCTATAAACCATCTAGTGAACATCTATAAACCATCTAGTGAACATCTATAAACCATCTGGTGAACATCTATAATCCATCTAGTGAACATCTATAAACCATCTATAAACCATCTATAAACCATCTATAAACTATCAATAAACCATCTAGTGTACATCTATAAACCATCTAGTGAACATCAATAAACCATCTAGTGAACATCTATAAACCATCTATTGAAAATCTATAAACCATCTATAAACCATCTAGTGAACATCTATAAACCATCTGGTGAACATCTATAAACCATCTAGTGAACATCTATAAACCATCTATAAACCGTCTATAAACCATCCAGTGAACATCTATAAACCATCTATAAACCATCTAGTGAACATCTATAAACCATCTATAAACCATCTAGTGAACATATATAAACCATTGAGTGAACATCTATAACCGTCTAGTGAACATCTACAAACATCTATAAACCATCTATAAACCATCTAGTGAACATCTATAAACCATCTAGCGAACATCTATAATTCATCTAGTGAACATCTATAAACCATCTATAAACCATCTAGTGAACATATATAAACCATTGAGTGAACATCTATAACCGTCTAGTGAACATCTACAACCATCTATAAACCATCTATAAACCATCTAGTGAACATCTATTAACCATCTATTAATCATCTAGTCAACATCTATAAACCATCTAGTGAACATCTATAAACCATCTATAAACCATCTAGTGAACATCTATAAACATCTATAAACCATCTATAAACTATCTAGTGAATATCTATAAACATCTATAAACCATCTATTAACCATCTATAAACCATCTATTAACCATCTGTAAACCATCTATAAACCATCTTGTGAACATCTATAAAACATCTAGTGAACATCTATAAACCATCTATAAACCATCGACTGAACATCTATAAACCATCTAGTGAACATCTAGTGAACATCTATAAACCATCTAGTGAACATCTATAAACCATCTATAAACCATCTACTGAACATCTATAAACCATCTAGTAAACATCTAGTGAACATCTATAACCGTCTAGTGAACATCTATGAACCATCTATAAACCATCTATAAACCATCAATAAACAATCTAGTGAACATCTATTAACCATCTATAAACCATCTAGTGAACATCTGCAAACCATCTAGTGAACATCTACAAACCATCTATTGAACATCTATAAACCATCTATAAACCATCTATAAACCATCTACTGAACATCTATAAACCGTCTAGTGAACATGTATAAACCGTCTAGTGAACATCTATAAACCATCTATAAACCGTCTTGTGAACATCTATAAACCATCTATAAACCATCTATAATCCATCTAGTGAACATCTATAAACCATCAATAAACCATCTAGTGTACATCTATAAACCATCTAGTGAACATCTATAAACCATCTAGTGAACATCTATAAACAATCTAGTGAACATCTATAAACCATCTAGTAAACTATCTATAAACCATCTGGTGAACATCTATAAACCATCTAGTGAACATCTATAAACCATCTATAAACCATCTAGTGAACATCTATAAAACATCTAAAACCATCTAGTGAACATCTATAAACCATCTAGAGAACATCTATAAACCATCTATAAACCATCTTGTGAACATCTATAAAACATCTAGTGAACATCTATAAACCATCTATAAACCATCGACTGAACATCTATAAACCATCTAGTGAACATCTAGTGAACATCTATAAACCATCTAGTGAACATCTATAAACCATCTATAAACCATCTACTGAACATCTATAAACCATCTAGTAAACATCTAGTGAACATCTATAACCGTCTAGTGAACATCTATGAACCATCTATAAACCATCTATAAACCATCAATAAACCATCTAGTGAACATCTATTAACCATCTATAAACCATCTAGTGAACATCTGCAAACCATCTAGTGAACATCTATAAACCATCTATTGAACATCTATAAACCATCTATAAACCATCTATAAACCATCTACTGAACATCTATAAACCGTCTAGTGAACATGTATAAACCGTCTAGTGAACATCTATAAACCATCTATAAACCATCAATAAACCATCTAGTGAACATCTATTAACCATCTATAAACCATCTAGTGAACATCTGCAAACCATCTAGTGAACATCTATAAACCATCTATTGAACATCTATAAACCATCTATAAACCATCTATAAACTATCTACTGAACATCTATAAACCGTCTAGTGAACATGTATAAACCGTCTAGTGAACATCTATAAACCATCTAGTGAACATCTATAAACCATCTATTGAACATCTATAAACCATCTATAAACCATCTATAAACCATCTACTGAACATCTATAAACCGTCTAGTGAACATGTATAATCCATCTAGTGAACATCTATAAACCATCAATAAACCATCTAGTGTACATCTATAAACCATCTAGTGAACATCTATAAACCATCTAGTGAACATCTATAAACAATCTAGTGAACATCTATAAACCATCTATAAACCATCTAGTGGACATCTATAAACCATCTAGTAAACCATCTATAAACCATCTGGTGAACATCTATAAACCATCTAGTGAACATCTATAAACCATCTATAAACCATCTAGTGAACATCTATAAAACATCTAAAACCATCTAGTGAACATCTATAAACCATCTAGAGAACATCTATAAACCATCTATAAACCATCTAGTGAACATCTATAAACCATCTATAAACCATCTATAAACCATCTAGTGAACATCTATAAACCATCTAGTGAACATCTATAAACCATCTGGTGAACATCTATAATCCATCTAGTGAACATCTATAAACCATCTATAAACCATCTATAAACCATCTATAAACTATCAATAAACCATCTAGTGTACATCTATAAACCATCTAGTGAACATCAATAAACCATCTAGTGAACATCTATAAACCATCTATTGAAAATCTATAAACCATCTATAAACCATCTAGTGAACATCTATAAACCATCTGGTGAACATCTATAAACCATCTAGTGAACATCTATAAACCATCTATAAACCATCTATAAACCATCCAGTGAACATCTATAAACCATCTATAAACCATCTAGTGAACATCTATAAACCATCTATAAACCATCTAGTGAACATATATAAACCATTGAGTGAACATCTATAACCGTCTAGTGAACATCTACAAACATCTATAAACCATCTATAAACCATCTAGTGAACATCTATAAACCATCTAGCGAACATCTATAATTCATCTAGTGAACATCTATAAACCATCTATAAACCATCTAGTGAACATATATAAACCATTGAGTGAACATCTATAACCGTCTAGTGAACATCTACAACCATCTATAAACCATCTATAAACCATCTAGTGAACATCTATTAACCATCTATTAATCATCTAGTCAACATCTATAAACCATCTAGTGAACATCTATAAACCATCTATAAACCATCTAGTGAACATCTATAAACATCTATAAACCATCTATAAACTATCTAGTGAATATCTATAAACATCTATAAACCATCTATTAACCATCTATAAACCATCTATTAACCATCTGTAAACCATCTATAAACCATCTTGTGAACATCTATAAACCATCTAGTGAACATCTATAAACCATCTATAAACCATCTACTGAACATCTATAAACCATCTAGTAAACATCTAGTGAACATCTATAACCGTCTAGTGAACATCTATGAACCATCTATAAACCATCTATAAACCATCAATAAACCATCTAGTGAACATCTATTAACCATCTATAAACCATCTAGTGAACATCTGCAAACCATCTAGTGAACATCTACAAACCATCTATTGAACATCTATAAACCATCTATAAACCATCTATAAACCATCTACTGAACATCTATAAACCGTCTAGTGAACATGTATAAACCGTCTAGTGAACATCTATAAACCATCTATAAACCGTCTTGTGAACATCTATAAACCATCTATAAACCATCTATAAACCATCTAGTGAACATCTATAAACCATCTATAAACCATCTAGTGAACATCTATAAAACATCTAAAACCATCTAGTGAACATCTATAAACCATCTAGAGAACATCTATAAACCATCTATAAACCATCTTGTGAACATCTATAAAACATCTAGTGAACATCTATAAACCATCTATAAACCATCGACTGAACATCTATAAACCATCTAGTGAACATCTAGTGAACATCTATAAACCATCTAGTGAACATCTATAAACCATCTATAAACCATCTACTGAACATCTAGTGAACATCTATAACCGTCTAGTGAACATCTATGAACCATCTATAAACCATCTATAAACCATCAATAAACCATCTAGTGAACATCTGCAAACCATCTAGTGAACATCTATAAACCATCTATTGAACATCTATAAACCATCTATAAACCATCTATAAACCATCTACTGAACATCTATAAACCGTCTAGTGAACATGTATAAACCGTCTAGTGAACATCTATAAACCATCTATAAACCGTCTTGTGAACATCTATAAACCATCTATAAACCATCTATAAACCATCTAGTGAACATCTATAAACCATCTAGTGAATATCTATTAACCATCTATAAACCATCTAGTGAACATCTATAAACCATCTATAAACCATCTATAAACCATCTAGTGAACATCTATAAACCATCTAGTGAACATCTATAAACCATCTGGTGAACATCTATAATCCATCTAGTGAACATCTATAAACCATCTATAAACCATCTATAAACCATCTATAAACTATCAATAAACCATCTAGTGTACATCTATAAACCATCTAGTGAACATCAATAAACCATCTAGTGAACATCTATAAACCATCTATTGAAAATCTATAAACCATCTATAAACCATCTAGTGAACATCTATAAACCATCTGGTGAACATCTATAAACCATCTAGTGAACATCTATAAACCATCTATAAACCATCTATAAACCATCCAGTGAACATCTATAAACCATCTATAAACCATCTAGTGAACATCTATAAAACATCTAGCGAACATCTATAATTCATCTAGTGAACATCTATAAACCATCTATAAACCATCTAGTGAACATATATAAACCATTGAGTGAACATCTATAACCGTCTAGTGAACATCTACAACCATCTATAAACCATCTATAAGCCATCTAGTGAACATCTATTAACCATCTATTAATCATCTAGTCAACATCTATAAACCATCTAGTGAACATCTATAAACCATCTATAAACCATCTAGTGAACATCTATAAACATCTATAAACCATCTATAAACTATCTAGTGAATATCTATAAACATCTATAAACCATCTATTAACCATCTATAAACCATCTATTAACCATCTGTAAACCATCTATAAACCATCTTGTGAACATCTATAAAACATCTAGTGAACATCTATAAACCATCTATAAACCATCGACTGAACATCTATAAACCATCTAGTGAACATCTAGTGAACATCTATAAACCATCTAGTGAACATCTATAAACCATCTATAAACCATCTACTGAACATCTATAAACCATCTAGTAAACATCTAGTGAACATCTATAACCGTCTAGTGAACATCTATGAACCATCTATAAACCATCTATAAACCATCAATAAACCATCTAGTGAACATCTATTAACCATCTATAAACCATCTAGTGAACATCTGCAAACCATCTAGTGAACATCTACAAACCATCTATTGAACATCTATAAACCATCTATAAACCATCTATAAACCATCTACTGAACATCTATAAACCGTCTAGTGAACATGTATAAACCGTCTAGTGAACATCTATAAACCATCTATAAACCGTCTTGTGAACATCTATAAACCATCTATAAACCATCTATAATCCATCTAGTGAACATCTATAAACCATCAATAAACCATCTAGTGTACATCTATAAACCATCTAGTGAACATCTATAAACCATCTAGTGAACATCTATAAACAATCTAGTGAACATCTGTAAACCATCTATAAACCATCTAGTGGACATCTATAAACCATCTAGTAAACCATCTATAAACCATCTGGTGAACATCTATAAACCATCTAGTGAACATCTATAAACCATCTATAAACCATCTAGTGAACATCTATAAAACATCTAAAACCATCTAGTGAACATCTATAAACCATCTAGAGAACATCTATAAACCATCTATAAACCATCTAGTGAACATCTATAAACCATCTATAAACCATCTATAAACCATCTAGTGAACATCTATAAACCATCTAGTGAACATCTATAAACCATCTGGTGAACATCTATAATCCATCTAGTGAACATCTATAAACCATCTATAAACCATCTATAAACCATCTATAAACTATCAATAAACCATCTAGTGTACATCTATAAACCATCTAGTGAACATCAATAAACCATCTAGTGAACATCTATAAACCATCTATTGAAAATCTATAAACCATCTATAAACCATCTAGTGAACATCTATAAACCATCTGGTGAACATCTATAAACCATCTAGTGAACATCTATAAACCATCTATAAACCATCTATAAACCATCCAGTGAACATCTATAAACCATCTATAAACCATCTAGTGAACATCTATAAACCATCTATAAACCATCTAGTGAACATATATAAACCATTGAGTGAACATCTATAACCGTCTAGTGAACATCTACAAACATCTATAAACCATCTATAAACCGTCTAGTGGACATCTATAAACCATCTATAAACCATCTATAAACCATCTAGTGAACATCTATTAACCATCTATTAATCATCTAGTCAACATCTATAAACCATCTAGTGAACATCTATAAACCATCTATAAACCATCTAGTGAACATCTATAAACATCTATAAACCATCTATAAACTATCTAGTGAATATCTATAAACATCTATAAACCATCTATTAACCATCTATAAACCATCTATTAACCATCTGTAAACCATCTATAAACCATCTTGTGAACATCTATAAAACATCTAGTGAACATCTATAAAGCATCTATAAACCATCGACTGAACATCTATAAACCATCTAGTGAACATCTAGTGAACATCTATAAACCATCTAGTGAACATCTATAAACCATCTATAAACCATCTACTGAACATCTATAAACCATCTAGTAAACATCTAGTGAACATCTATAACCGTCTAGTGAACATCTATGAACCATCTATAAACCATCTATAAACCATCAATAAACCATCTAGTGAACATCTATTAACCATCTATAAACCATCTAGTGAACATCTGCAAACCATCTAGTGAACATCTATAAACCATCTATTGAACATCTATAAACCATCTATAAACCATCTATAAACCATCTACTGAACATCTATAAACCGTCTAGTGAACATGTATAAACCGTCTAGTGAACATCTATAAACCATCTATAAACCGTCTTGTGACATCTATAAACCATCTATAAACCATCTATAATCCATCTAGTGAACATCTATAAACCATCAATAAACCATCTAGTGTACATCTATAAACCATCTAGTGAACATCTATAAACCATCTAGTGAACATCTATAAACAATCTAGTGAACATCTATAAACCATCTAGTAAACTATCTATAAACCATCTGGTGAACATCTATAAACCATCTAGTGAACATCTATAAACCATCTATAAACCATCTAGTGAACATCTATAAAACATCTAAAACCATCTAGTGAACATCTATAAACCATCTAGAGAACATCTATAAACCATCTATAAACCATCTTGTGAACATCTATAAAACATCTAGTGAACATCTATAAACCATCTATAAACCATCGACTGAACATCTATAAACCATCTAGTGAACATCTAGTGAACATCTATAAACCATCTAGTGAACATCTATAAACCATCTATAAACCATCTACTGAACATAATAAACCATCTAGTAAACATCTAGTGAACATCTATAACCATCTAGTGAACATCTATGAACCATCTATAAACCATCTATAAACCATCAATAAACCATCTAGTGAACATCTATTAACCATCTATAAACCATCTAGTGAACATCTGCAAACCATCTAGTGAACATCTATAAACCATCTATTGAACATCTATAAACCATCTATAAACCATCTATAAACCATCTACTGAACATCTATAAACCGTCTAGTGAACATGTATAAACCGTCTAGTGAACATCTATAAACCATCTATAAACCGTCTTGTGAACATCTATAAACCATCTATAAACCATCTATAATCCATCTAGTGAACATCTATAAACCATCAATAAACCATCTAGTGTACATCTATAAACCATCTAGTGAACATCTATAAACCATCTAGTGAACATCTATAAACAATCTAGTGAACATCTATAAACCATCTATAAACCATCTAGTGGACATCTATAAACCATCTAGTAAACCATCTATAAACCATCTGGTGAACATCTATAAACCATCTAGTGAACATCTATAAACCATCTATAAACCATCTAGTGAACATCTATAAAACATCTAAAACCATCTAATGAACATCTATAAACCATCTAGAGAACATCTATAAACCATCTATAAACCATCTAGTGAACATCTATAAACCATCTATAAACCATCTATAAACCATCTAGTGAACATCTATAAACCATCTAGTGAACATCTATAAACCATCTGGTGAACATCTATAATCCATCTAGTGAACATCTATAAACCATCTATAAACCATCTATAAACCATCTATAAACTATCAATAAACCATCTAGTGTACATCTATAAACCATCTAGTGAACATCAATAAACCATCTAGTGAACATCTATAAACCATCTATTGAAAATCTATAAACCATCTATAAACCATCTAGTGAACATCTATAAACCATCTGGTGAACATCTATAAACCATCTAGTGAACATCTATAAACCATCTATAAACCATCTATAAACCATCCAGTGAACATCTATAAACCATCTATAAACCATCTAGTGAACATCTATAAACCATCTATAAACCATCTAGTGAACATATATAAAGCCTTGAGTGAACATCTATAACCGTCTAGTGAACATCTACAAACATCTATAAACCATCTATAAACCGTCTAGTGGACATCTATAAACCATCTATAAACCATCTATAAACCATCTAGTGAACATCTATTAACCATCTATTAATCATCTAGTCAACATCTATAAACCATCTAGTGAACATCTATAAACCATCTATAAACCATCTAGTGAACATCTATAAACATCTATAAACCATCTATAAACTATCTAGTGAATATCTATAAACATCTATAAACCATCTATTAACCATCTATAAACCATCTATTAACCATCTGTAAACCATCTATAAACCATCTTGTGAACATCTATAAAACATCTAGTGAACATCTATAAACCATCTATAAACCATCGACTGAACATCTATAAACCATCTAGTGAACATCTAGTGAACATCTATAAACCATCTAGTGAACATCTATAAACCATCTATAAACCATCTACTGAACATCTATAAACCATCTAGTAAACATCTAGTGAACATCTATAACCGTCTAGTGAACATCTATGAACCATCTATAAACCATCTATAAACCATCAATAAACCATCTAGTGAACATCTATTAACCATCTATAAACCATCTAGTGAACATCTGCAAACCATCTAGTGAACATCTATAAACCATCTATTGAACATCTATAAACCATCTATAAACCATCTATAAACCATCTACTGAACATCTATAAACCGTCTAGTGAACATGTATAAACCGTCTAGTGAACATCTATAAACCATCTATAAACCATCTTGTGAACATCTATAAACCATCTATAAACCATCTATAATCCATCTAGTGAACATCTATAAACCATCAATAAACCATCTAGTGTACATCTATAAACAATCTAGTGAACATCTATAAACCATCTAGTGAACATCTATAAACAATCTAGTGAACATCTATAAACCATCTATAAACCATCTAGTGAACATCTATAAACCATCTAGTAAACCATCTATAAACCATCTGGTGAACATCTATAAACCATCTAGTGAACATCTATAAATCATCTAGTGAACATCTATAAACCATCTATAAACCATCTAGTGAACATCTATAACCGTCTAGTGAACATCTACAAACATCTATAAACCATCTATAAACCATCTATAAACCATCTAGTGAACATCTATAAAACATCTAAAACCTTCTAGTGAACATCTATAAACCATCTAAAGAACATCTATAAACCATATATAAACCATCTAGTGAACATCTATAAACCATCTATAAACCATCTATAAACCATCTAGTGAACATCTATAAACCATCTAGTGAACATCTATAAACCATCTAGTGAACATCTATAAACCATCTAGTGAACATCTATTAACCATCTATAAACCATCTAGTGAACATCTATAACCCATATATTAACCATCTATAAACATCTCTAAGCCATCTAGTGAATATCTATAAACCATCTAGTGAACATCTATAAACCATCTAGTGAACATCTATAAACCATCTAGTGAACATCTATTAACCATCTATAAACCATCTAGTGAACATCTATAAACCATCTATAAACCATCTATAAACCATCTAGTGAACATCTATAAACCATCTAGTGAACATCTATAAACCATCTGGTGAACATCTATAATCCATCTAGTGAACATCTATAAACCATCTATAAACCATCTATAAACAATCTATAAACTATCAATAAACCATCTAGTGTACATCTATAAACCATCTAGTGAACATCAATAAACCATCTAGTGAACATCTATAAACCATCTATTGAAAATCTATAAACCATCTATAAACCATCTAGTGAACATCTATAAACCATCTGGTGAACATCTATAAACCATCTAGTGAACATCTATAAACCATCTATCAACCATCTATAAACCATCCAGTGAACATCTATAAACCATCTATAAACCATCTAGTGAACATATATAAACCATTGAGTGAACATCTATAACCGTCTAGTGAACATCTACAACCATCTATAAACCATCTATAAACCATCTAGTGAACATCTATTAACCATCTATTAATCATCTAGTCAACATCTATAAACCATCTAGTGAACATCTATAAACCATCTATAAACCATCTAGTGAACATCTATAAACATCTATAAACCATCTATAAACTATCTAGTGAATATCTATAAACATCTATAAACCATCTATTAACCATCTATAAACCATCTATTAACCATCTGTAAACCATCTATAAACCATCTTGTGAACATCTATAAAACATCTAGTGAACATCTATAAACCATCTATAAACCATCGACTGAACATCTATAAACCATCTAGTGAACATCTAGTGAACATCTATAAACCATCTAGTGAACATCTATAAACCATCTATAAACCATCTACTGAACATCTATAAACCATCTAGTAAACATCTAGTGAACATCTATAACCGTCTAGTGAACATCTATGAACCATCTATAAACCATCTATAAACCATCAATAAACCATCTAGTGAACATCTATTAACCATCTATAAACCATCTAGTGAACATCTGCAAACCATCTAGTGAACATCTACAAACCATCTATTGAACATCTATAAACCATCTATAAACCATCTATAAACCATCTACTGAACATCTATAAACCGTCTAGTGAACATGTATAAACCGTCTAGTGAACATCTATAAACCATCTATAAACCGTCTTGTGAACATCTATAAACCATCTATAAACCATCTATAATCCATCTAGTGAACATCTATAAACCATCAATAAACCATCTAGTGTACATCTATAAACCATCTAGTGAACATCTATAAACCATCTAGTGAACATCTATAAACAATCTAGTGAACATCTATAAACCATCTAGTAAACTATCTATAAACCATCTGGTGAACATCTATAAACCATCTAGTGAACATCTATAAACCATCTATAAACCATCTAGTGAACATCTATAAAACATCTAAAACCATCTAGTGAACATCTATAAACCATCTAGAGAACATCTATAAACCATCTATAAACCATCTTGTGAACATCTATAAAACATCTAGTGAACATCTATAAACCATCTATAAACCATCGACTGAACATCTATAAACCATCTAGTGAACATCTAGTGAACATCTATAAACCATCTAGTGAACATCTATAAACCATCTATAAACCATCTACTGAACATCTATAAACCATCTAGTAAACATCTAGTGAACATCTATAACCGTCTAGTGAACATCTATGAACCATCTATAAACCATCTATAAACCATCAATAAACCATCTAGTGAACATCTATTAACCATCTATAAACCATCTAGTGAACATCTGCAAACCATCTAGTGAACATCTATAAACCATCTATTGAACATCTATAAACCATCTATAAACCATCTATAAACCATCTACTGAACATCTATAAACCGTCTAGTGAACATGTATAAACCGTCTAGTGAACATCTATAAACCATCTATAAACCGTCTTGTGAACATCTATAAACCATCTATAAACCATCTATAAACCATCTAGTGAACATCTATAAACCATCTAGTGAACATCTATTAACCATCTATAAACCATCTAGTGAACATCTATAAACCATCTATAAACCATCTATAAACCATCTAGTGAACATCTATAAACCATCTAGTGAACATCTATAAACCATCTGGTGAACATCTATAATCCATCTAGTGAACATCTATAAACCATCTATAAACCATCTATAAACCATCTATAAACTATCAATAAACCATCTAGTGTACATCTATAAACCATCTAGTGAACATCAATAAACCATCTAGTGAACATCTATAAACCATCTATTGAAAATCTATAAACCATCTATAAACCATCTAGTGAACATCTATAAACCATCTGGTGAACATCTATAAACCATCTAGTGAACATCTATAAACCATCTATAAACCATCTATAAACCATCCAGTGAACATCTATAAACCATCTATAAACCATCTAGTGAACATCTATAAACCATCTAGCGAACATCTATAATTCATCTAGTGAACATCTATAAACCATCTATAAACCATCTAGTGAACATATATAAACCATTGAGGGAACATCTATAACCGTCTAGTGAACATCTACAACCATCTATAAACCATCTATAAACCATCTAGTGAACATCTATTAACCATCTATTAATCATCTAGTCAACATCTATAAACCATCTAGTGAACATCTATAAACCATCTATAAACCATCTAGTGAACATCTATAAACATCTATAAACCATCTATAAACTATCTAGTGAATATCTATAAACATCTATAAACCATCTATTAACCATCTATAAACCATCTATTAACCATCTGTAAACCATCCATAAACCATCTTGTGAACATCTATAAAACATCTAGTGAACATCTATAAACCATCTATAAACCATCGACTGAACATCTATAAACCATCTAGTGAACATCTAGTGAACATCTATAAACCATCTAGTGAACATCTATAAACCATCTATAAACCATCTACTGAACATCTATAAACCATCTAGTAAACATCTAGTGAACATCTATAACCGTCTAGTGAACATCTATGAACCATCTATAAACCATCTATAAACCATCAATAAACCATCTAGTGAACATCTATTAACCATCTATAAACCATCTAGTGAACATCTGCAAACCATCTAGTGAACATCTACAAACAATCTATTGAACATCTATAAACCATCTATAAACCATCTATAAACCATCTACTGAACATCTATAAACCGTCTAGTGAACATGTATAAACCGTCTAGTGAACATCTATAAACCATCTATAAACCGTCTTGTGAACATCTATAAACCATCTATAAACCATCTATAATCCATCTAGTGAACATCTATAAACCATCAATAAACCATCTAGTGTACATCTATAAACCATCTAGTGAACATCTATAAACCATCTAGTGAACATCTATAAACAATCTAGTGAACATCTATAAACCATCTAGTAAACTATCTATAAACCATCTGGTGAACATCTATAAACCATCTAGTGAACATCTATAAACCATCTATAAACCATCTAGTGAACATCTATAAAACATCTAAAACCATCTAGTGAACATCTATAAACCATCTAGAGAACATCTATAAACCATCTATAAACCATCTTGTGAACATCTATAAAACATCTAGTGAACATCTATAAACCATCTATAAACCATCGACTGAACATCTATAAACCATCTAGTGAACATCTAGTGAACATCTATAAACCATCTAGTGAACATCTATAAACCATCTATAAACCATCTACTGAACATCTATAAACCATCTAGTAAACATCTAGTGAACATCTATAACCGTCTAGTGAACATCTATGAACCATCTATAAACCATCTATAAACCATCAATAAACCATCTAGTGAACATCTATTAACCATCTATAAACCATCTAGTGAACATCTGCAAACCATCTAGTGAACATCTATAAACCATCTATTGAACATCTATAAACCATCTATAAACCATCTATAATCCATCTAGTGAACATCTATAAACCATCAATAAACCATCTAGTGTACATCTATAAACCATCTAGTGAACATCTATAAACCATCTAGTGAACATCTATAAACAATCTAGTGAACATCTATAAACCATCTAGTAAACTATCTATAAACCATCTGGTGAACATCTATAAACCATCTAGTGAACATCTATAAACCATCTATAAACCATCTAGTGAACATCTATAAAACATCTAAAACCATCTAGTGAACATCTATAAACCATCTAGAGAACATCTATAAACCATCTATAAACCATCTTGTGAACATCTATAAAACATCTAGTGAACATCTATAAACCATCTATAAACCATCGACTGAACATCTATAAACCATCTAGTGAACATCTAGTGAACATCTATAAACCATCTAGTGAACATCTATAAACCATCTATAAACCATCTACTGAACATCTATAAACCATCTAGTAAACATCTAGTGAACATCTATAACCGTCTAGTGAACATCTATGAACCATCTATAAACCATCTATAAACCATCAATAAACCATCTAGTGAACATCTATTAACCATCTATAAACCATCTAGTGAACATCTGCAAACCATCTAGTGAACATCTATAAACCATCTATTGAACATCTATAAACCATCTATAAACCATCTATAAACCATCTACTGAACATCTATAAACCGTCTAGTGAACATGTATAAACCGTCTAGTGAACATCTATAAACCATCTATAAACCGTCTTGTGAACATCTATAAACCATCTATAAACCATCTATAATCCATCTAGTGAACATCTATAAACCATCAATAAACCATCTAGTGTACATCTATAAACCATCTAGTGAACATCTATAAACCATCTAGTGAACATCTATAAACAATCTAGTGAACATCTATAAACCATCTATAAACCATCTAGTGGACATCTATAAACCATCTAGTAAACCATCTATAAACCATCTGGTGAACATCTATAAACCATCTAGTGAACATCTATAAACCATCTATAAACCATCTAGTGAACATCTATAAAACATCTAAAACCATCTAGTGAACATCTATAAACCATCTAGAGAACATCTATAAACCATCTATAAACCATCTAGTGAACATCTATAAACCATCTATAAACCATCTATAAACCATCTAGTGAACATCTATAAACCATCTAGTGAACATCTATAAACCATCTGGTGAACATCTATAATCCATCTAGTGAACATCTATAAACCATCTATAAACCATCTATAAACCATCTATAAACTATCAATAAACCATCTAGTGTACATCTATAAACCATCTAGTGAACATCAATAAACCATCTAGTGAACATCTATAAACCATCTATTGAAAATCTATAAACCATCTATAAACCATCTAGTGAACATCTATAAACCATCTAGTGAACATCTATAAACCATCTATAAACCATCTATAAACCATCCAGTGAACATCTATAAACCATCTATAAACCATCTAGTGAACATCTATAAACCATCTATAAACCATCTAGTGAACATATATAAACCATTGAGTGAACATCTATAACCGTCTAGTGAACATCTACAAACATCTATAAACCATCTATAAACCGTCTAGTGGACATCTATAAACCATCTATAAACCATCTATAAACCATCTAGTGAACATCTATTAACCATCTATTAATCATCTAGTCAACATCTATAAACCATCTAGTGAACATCTATAAACCATCTATAAACCATCTATAAACCATCTAGTGAACATCTATAAACCATCTAGTGAACATCTATAAACCATCTGGTGAACATCTATAATCCATCTAGTGAACATCTATAAACCATCTATAAACCATCTATAAACCATCTATAAACTATCAATAAACCATCTAGTGTACATCTATAAACCATCTAGTGAACATCAATAAACCATCTAGTGAACATCTATAAACCATCTATTGAAAATCTATAAACCATCTATAAACCATCTAGTGAACATCTATAAACCATCTGGTGAACATCTATAAACCATCTAGTGAACATCTATAAACCATCTATAAACCATCTATAAACCATCTAGTGAACATCTATAAACCATCTAGCGAACATCTAAAATTCATCTAGTGAACATCTATAAACCCTCTATAAACCATCTAGTGAACATATATAAACCATTGAGTGAACATCTATAACCGTCTAGTGAACATCTACAACCATCTATAAACCATCTATAAACCATCTAGTGAACATCTATTAACCATCTATTAATCATCTAGTCAACATCTATAACCGTCTAGTGAACATCTATGAACCATCTATAAACCATCTTGTGAACATCTATAAAACATCTAGCTATAAACCATCGACTGAACATCTATAAACCATCTAGTGAACATCTAGTGAACATCTATAAACCATCTAGTGAACATCTATAAACCATCTATAAACCATCTACTGAACATCTATAAACCATCTAGTAAACATCTAGTGAACATCTATAACCGTCTAGTGAACATCTATGAACCATCTATAAACCATCTATAAACCATCAATAAACCATCTAGTGAACATCTATTAACCATCTATAAACCATCTAGTGAACATCTGCAAACCATCTAGTGAACATCTATAAACCATCTATTGAACATCTATAAACCATCTATAAACCATCTATAAACCATCTACTGAACATCTATAAACCGTCTAGTGAACATGTATAAACCGTCTAGTGAACATCTATAAACCATCTATAAACCGTCTTGTGAACATCTATAAACCATCTATAAACCATCTATAATCCATCTAGTGAACATCTATAAACCATCAATAAACCATCTAGTGTACATCTATAAACCATCTAGTGAACATCTATAAACCATCTAGTGAACATCTATAAACAATCTAGTGAACATCTATAAACCATCTATAAACCATCTAGTGGACATCTATAAACCATCTAGTAAACCATCTATAAACCATCTGGTGAACATCTATAAACCATCTAGTGAACATCTATAAACCATCTATAAACCATCTAGTGAACATCTATAAAACATCTAAAACCATCTAGTGAACATCTATAAACCATCTAGAGAACATCTATAAACCATCTATAAACCATCTAGTGAACATCTATAAACCATCTATAAACCATCTATAAACCATCTAGTGAACATCTATAAACCATCTAGTGAACATCTATAAACCATCTGGTGAACATCTATAATCCATCTAGTGAACATCTATAAACCATCTATAAACCATCTATAAACCATCTATAAACTATCAATAAACCATCTAGTGTACATCTATAAACCATCTAGTGAACATCAATAAACCATCTAGTGAACATCTATAAACCATCTATTGAAAATCTATAAACCATCTATAAACCATCTAGTGAACATCTATAAACCATCTAGTGAACATCTATAAACCATCTATAAACCATCTATAAACCATCCAGTGAACATCTATAAACCATCTATAAACCATCTAGTGAACATCTATAAACCATCTATAAACCATCTAGTGAACATATATAAACCATTGAGTGAACATCTATAACCGTCTAGTGAACATCTACAAACATCTATAAACCATCTATAAACCGTCTAGTGGACATCTATAAACCATCTATAAACCATCTATAAACCATCTAGTGAACATCTATTAACCATCTATTAATCATCTAGTCAACATCTATAAACCATCTAGTGAACATCTATAAACCATCTATAAACCATCTATAAACCATCTAGTGAACATCTATAAACCATCTAGTGAACATCTATAAACCATCTGGTGAACATCTATAATCCATCTAGTGAACATCTATAAACCATCTATAAACCATCTATAAACCATCTATAAACTATCAATAAACCATCTAGTGTACATCTATAAACCATCTAGTGAACATCAATAAACCATCTAGTGAACATCTATAAACCATCTATTGAAAATCTATAAACCATCTATAAACCATCTAGTGAACATCTATAAACCATCTGGTGAACATCTATAAACCATCTAGTGAACATCTATAAACCATCTATAAACCATCTATAAACCATCCAGTGAACATCTATAAACCATCTATAAACCATCTAGTGAACATCTATAAACCATCTAGCGAACATCTATAATTCATCTAGTGAACATCTATAAACCCTCTATAAACCATCTAGTGAACATATATAAACCATTGAGTGAACATCTATAACCGTCTAGTGAACATCTACAACCATCTATAAACCATCTATAAACCATCTAGTGAACATCTATTAACCATCTATTAATCATCTAGTCAACATCTATAACCATCTAGTGAACATCTATGAACCATCTATAAACCATCTTGTGAACATCTATAAAACATCTAGCTATAAACCATCGACTGAACATCTATAAACCATCTAGTGAACATCTAGTGAACATCTATAAACCATCTAGTGAACATCTATAAACCATCTATAAACCATCTACTGAACATCTATAAACCATCTAGTAAACATCTAGTGAACATCTATAACCGTCTAGTGAACATCTATGAACCATCTATAAACCATCTATAAACCATCAATAAACCATCTAGTGAACATCTATTAACCATCTATAAACCATCTAGTGAACATCTGCAAACCATCTAGTGAACATCTATAAACCATCTATTGAACATCTATAAACCATCTATAAACCATCTATAAACCATCTACTGAACATCTATAAACCGTCTAGTGAACATGTATAAACCGTCTAGTGAACATCTATAAACCATCTATAAACCGTCTTGTGAACATCTATAAACCATCTATAAACCATCTATAATCCATCTAGTGAACATCTATAAACCATCAATAAACCATCTAGTGTACATCTATAAACCATCTAGTGAACATCTATAAACCATCTAGTGAACATCTATAAACAATCTAGTGAACATCTATAAACCATCTATAAACCATCTAGTGGACATCTATAAACCATCTAGTAAACCATCTATAAACCATCTGGTGAACATCTATAAACCATCTAGTGAACATCTATAAACCATCTATAAACCATCTAGTGAACATCTATAAAACATCTAAAACCATCTAGTGAACATCTATAAACCATCTAGAGAACATCTATAAACCATCTATAAACCATCTAGTGAACATCTATAAACCATCTATAAACCATCTATAAACCATCTAGTGAACATCTATAAACCATCTAGTGAACATCTATAAACCATCTGGTGAACATCTATAATCCATCTAGTGAACATCTATAAACCATCTATAAACCATCTATAAACCATCTATAAACTATCAATAAACCATCTAGTGTACATCTATAAACCATCTAGTGAACATCAATAAACCATCTAGTGAACATCTATAAACCATCTATTGAAAATCTATAAACCATCTATAAACCATCTAGTGAACATCTATAAACCATCTAGTGAACATCTATAAACCATCTATAAACCATCTATAAACCATCCAGTGAACATCTATAAACCATCTATAAACCATCTAGTGAACATCTATAAACCATCTATAAACCATCTAGTGAACATATATAAACCATTGAGTGAACATCTATAACCGTCTAGTGAACATCTACAAACATCTATAAACCATCTATAAACCGTCTAGTGGACATCTATAAACCATCTATAAACCATCTATAAACCATCTAGTGAACATCTATTAACCATCTATTAATCATCTAGTCAACATCTATAAACCATCTAGTGAACATCTATAAACCATCTATAAACCATCTATAAACCATCTAGTGAACATCTATAAACCATCTAGTGAACATCTATAAACCATCTGGTGAACATCTATAATCCATCTAGTGAACATCTATAAACCATCTATAAACCATCTATAAACCATCTATAAACTATCAATAAACCATCTAGTGTACATCTATAAACCATCTAGTGAACATCAATAAACCATCTAGTGAACATCTATAAACCATCTATTGAAAATCTATAAACCATCTATAAACCATCTAGTGAACATCTATAAACCATCTGGTGAACATCTATAAACCATCTAGTGAACATCTATAAACCATCTATAAACCATCTATAAACCATCCAGTGAACATCTATAAACCATCTATAAACCATCTAGTGAACATCTATAAACCATCTAGCGAACATCTATAATTCATCTAGTGAACATCTATAAACCCTCTATAAACCATCTAGTGAACATATATAAACCATTGAGTGAACATCTATAACCGTCTAGTGAACATCTACAACCATCTATAAACCATCTATAAACCATCTAGTGAACATCTATTAACCATCTATTAATCATCTAGTCAACATCTATAACCATCTAGTGAACATCTATGAACCATCTATAAACCATCTTGTGAACATCTATAAAACATCTAGCTATAAACCATCGACTGAACATCTATAAACCATCTAGTGAACATCTAGTGAACATCTATAAACCATCTAGTGAACATCTATAAACCATCTATAAACCATCTACTGAACATCTATAAACCATCTAGTAAACATCTAGTGAACATCTATAACCGTCTAGTGAACATCTATGAACCATCTATAAACCATCTATAAACCATCAATAAACCATCTAGTGAACATCTATTAACCATCTATAAACCATCTAGTGAACATCTGCAAACCATCTAGTGAACATCTATAAACCATCTATTGAACATCTATAAACCATCTATAAACCATCTATAAACCATCTACTGAACATCTATAAACCGTCTAGTGAACATGTATAAACCGTCTAGTGAACATCTATAAACCATCTATAAACCGTCTTGTGAACATCTATAAACCATCTATAAACCATCTATAATCCATCTAGTGAACATCTATAAACCATCAATAAACCATCTAGTGTACATCTATAAACCATCTAGTGAACATCTATAAACCATCTAGTGAACATCTATAAACAATCTAGTGAACATCTATAAACCATCTATAAACCATCTAGTGGACATCTATAAACCATCTAGTAAACCATCTATAAACCATCTGGTGAACATCTATAAACCATCTAGTGAACATCTATAAACCATCTATAAACCATCTAGTGAACATCTATAAAACATCTAAAACCATCTAGTGAACATCTATAAACCATCTAGAGAACATCTATAAACCATCTATAAACCATCTAGTGAACATCTATAAACCATCTATAAACCATCTATAAACCATCTAGTGAACATCTATAAACCATCTAGTGAACATCTATAAACCATCTGGTGAACATCTATAATCCATCTAGTGAACATCTATAAACCATCTATAAACCATCTATAAACCATCTATAAACTATCAATAAACCATCTAGTGTACATCTATAAACCATCTAGTGAACATCAATAAACCATCTAGTGAACATCTATAAACCATCTATTGAAAATCTATAAACCATCTATAAACCATCTAGTGAACATCTATAAACCATCTAGTGAACATCTATAAACCATCTATAAACCATCTATAAACCATCCAGTGAACATCTATAAACCATCTATAAACCATCTAGTGAACATCTATAAACCATCTATAAACCATCTAGTGAACATATATAAACCATTGAGTGAACATCTATAACCGTCTAGTGAACATCTACAAACATCTATAAACCATCTATAAACCGTCTAGTGGACATCTATAAACCATCTATAAACCATCTATAAACCATCTAGTGAACATCTATTAACCATCTATTAATCATCTAGTCAACATCTATAAACCATCTAGTGAACATCTATAAACCATCTATAAACCATCTATAAACCATCTAGTGAACATCTATAAACCATCTAGTGAACATCTATAAACCATCTGGTGAACATCTATAATCCATCTAGTGAACATCTATAAACCATCTATAAACCATCTATAAACCATCTATAAACTATCAATAAACCATCTAGTGTACATCTATAAACCATCTAGTGAACATCAATAAACCATCTAGTGAACATCTATAAACCATCTATTGAAAATCTATAAACCATCTATAAACCATCTAGTGAACATCTATAAACCATCTGGTGAACATCTATAAACCATCTAGTGAACATCTATAAACCATCTATAAACCATCTATAAACCATCCAGTGAACATCTATAAACCATCTATAAACCATCTAGTGAACATCTATAAACCATCTAGCGAACATCTATAATTCATCTAGTGAACATCTATAAACCCTCTATAAACCATCTAGTGAACATATATAAACCATTGAGTGAACATCTATAACCGTCTAGTGAACATCTACAACCATCTATAAACCATCTATAAACCATCTAGTGAACATCTATTAACCATCTATTAATCATCTAGTCAACATCTATAACCGTCTAGTGAACATCTATGAACCATCTATAAACCATCTATAAACCATCAATAAACCATCTAGTGAACATCTATTAACCATCTATAAACCATCTAGTGAACATCTGCAAACCATCTAGTGAACATCTATAAACCATCTATTGAACATCTATAAACCATCTATAAACCATCTATAAACCATCTACTGAACATCTATAAACCGTCTAGTGAACATGTATAAACCGTCTAGTGAACATCTATAAACCATCTATAAACCATCTATAATCCATCTAGTGAACATCTATAAACCATCAATAAACCATCTAGTGTACATCTATAAACCATCTAGTGAACATCTATAAACCATCTAGTGAACATCTATAAACAATCTAGTGAACATCTATAAACCATCTATAAACCATCTAGTGGACATCTATAAACCATCTAGTAAACCATCTATAAACCACCTGGTGAACATCTATAAACCATCTAGTGAACATCTATAAACCATCTATAAACCATCTAGTGAACATCTATAAAACATCTAAAACCATCTAGTGAACATCTATAAACCATCTAGAGAACATCTATAAACCATCTATAAACCATCTAGTGAACATCTATAAACCATCTATAAACCATCTATAAACCATCTAGTGAACATCTATAAACCATCTAGTGAACATCTATAAACCATCTGGTGAACATCTATAATCCATCTAGTGAACATCTATAAACCATCTATAAACCATCTATAAACCATCTATAAACTATCAATAAACCATCTAGTGTACATCTATAAACCATCTAGTGAACATCAATAAACCATCTAGTGAACATCTATAAACCATCTATTGAAAATCTATAAACCATCTATAAACCATCTAGTGAACATCTATAAACCATCTGGTGAACATCTATAAACCATCTAGTGAACATCTATAAACCATCTATAAACCATCTATAAACCATCCAGTGAACATCTATAAACCATCTATAAACCATCTAGTGAACATCTATAAACCATCTATAAACCATCTAGTGAACATATATAAACCATTGAGTGAACATCTATAACCGTCTAGTGAACATCTACAAACATCTATAAACCATCTATAAACCGTCTAGTGGACATCTATAAACCATCTATAAACCATCTATAAACCATCTAGTGAACATCTATTAACCATCTATTAATCATCTAGTCAACATCTATAAACCATCTAGTGAACATCTATAAACCATCTATAAACCATCTATAAACCATCTAGTGAACATCTATAAACCATCTAGTGAACATCTATAAACCATCTGGTGAACATCTATAATCCATCTAGTGAACATCTATAAACCATCTATAAACCATCTATAAACCATCTATAAACTATCAATAAACCATCTAGTGTACATCTATAAACCATCTAGTGAACATCAATAAACCATCTAGTGAACATCTATAAACCATCTATTGAAAATCTATAAACCATCTATAAACCATCTAGTGAACATCTATAAACCATCTAGTGAACATCTATAAACCATCTATAAACCATCTATAAACCATCCAGTGAACATCTATAAACCATCTATAAACCATCTAGTGAACATCTATAAACCATCTATAAACCATCTAGTGAACATATATAAACCATTGAGTGAACATCTATAACCGTCTAGTGAACATCTACAAACATCTATAAACCATCTATAAACCGTCTAGTGGACATCTATAAACCATCTATAAACCATCTATAAACCATCTAGTGAACATCTATTAACCATCTATTAATCATCTAGTCAACATCTATAAACCATCTAGTGAACATCTATAAACCATCTATAAACCATCTATAAACCATCTAGTGAACATCTATAAACCATCTAGTGAACATCTATAAACCATCTGGTGAACATCTATAATCCATCTAGTGAACATCTATAAACCATCTATAAACCATCTATAAACCATCTATAAACTATCAATAAACCATCTAGTGTACATCTATAAACCATCTAGTGAACATCAATAAACCATCTAGTGAACATCTATAAACCATCTATTGAAAATCTATAAACCATCTATAAACCATCTAGTGAACATCTATAAACCATCTGGTGAACATCTATAAACCATCTAGTGAACATCTATAAACCATCTATAAACCATCTATAAACCATCCAGTGAACATCTATAAACCATCTATAAACCATCTAGTGAACATCTATAAACCATCTAGCGAACATCTATAATTCATCTAGTGAACATCTATAAACCCTCTATAAACCATCTAGTGAACATATATAAACCATTGAGTGAACATCTATAACCGTCTAGTGAACATCTACAACCATCTATAAACCATCTATAAACCATCTAGTGAACATCTATTAACCATCTATTAATCATCTAGTCAACATCTATAACCGTCTAGTGAACATCTATGAACCATCTATAAACCATCTATAAACCATCAATAAACCATCTAGTGAACATCTATTAACCATCTATAAACCATCTAGTGAACATCTGCAAACCATCTAGTGAACATCTATAAACCATCTATTGAACATCTATAAACCATCTATAAACCATCTATAAACCATCTACTGAACATCTATAAACCGTCTAGTGAACATGTATAAACCGTCTAGTGAACATCTATAAACCATCTATAAACCATCTATAATCCATCTAGTGAACATCTATAAACCATCAATAAACCATCTAGTGTACATCTATAAACCATCTAGTGAACATCTATAAACCATCTAGTGAACATCTATAAACAATCTAGTGAACATCTATAAACCATCTATAAACCATCTAGTGGACATCTATAAACCATCTAGTAAACCATCTATAAACCACCTGGTGAACATCTATAAACCATCTAGTGAACATCTATAAACCATCTATAAACCATCTAGTGAACATCTATAAAACATCTAAAACCATCTAGTGAACATCTATAAACCATCTAGAGAACATCTATAAACCATCTATAAACCATCTAGTGAACATCTATAAACCATCTATAAACCATCTATAAACCATCTAGTGAACATCTATAAACCATCTAGTGAACATCTATAAACCATCTGGTGAACATCTATAATCCATCTAGTGAACATCTATAAACCATCTATAAACCATCTATAAACCATCTATAAACTATCAATAAACCATCTAGTGTACATCTATAAACCATCTAGTGAACATCAATAAACCATCTAGTGAACATCTATAAACCATCTATTGAAAATCTATAAACCATCTATAAACCATCTAGTGAACATCTATAAACCATCTGGTGAACATCTATAAACCATCTAGTGAACATCTATAAACCATCTATAAACCATCTATAAACCATCCAGTGAACATCTATAAACCATCTATAAACCATCTAGTGAACATCTATAAACCATCTATAAACCATCTAGTGAACATATATAAACCATTGAGTGAACATCTATAACCGTCTAGTGAACATCTACAAACATCTATAAACCATCTATAAACCGTCTAGTGGACATCTATAAACCATCTATAAACCATCTATAAACCATCTAGTGAACATCTATTAACCATCTATTAATCATCTAGTCAACATCTATAAACCATCTAGTGAACATCTATAAACCATCTATAAACCATCTATAAACCATCTAGTGAACATCTATAAACCATCTAGTGAACATCTATAAACCATCTGGTGAACATCTATAATCCATCTAGTGAACATCTATAAACCATCTATAAACCATCTATAAACCATCTATAAACTATCAATAAACCATCTAGTGTACATCTATAAACCATCTAGTGAACATCAATAAACCATCTAGTGAACATCTATAAACCATCTATTGAAAATCTATAAACCATCTATAAACCATCTAGTGAACATCTATAAACCATCTGGTGAACATCTATAAACCATCTAGTGAACATCTATAAACCATCTATAAACCATCTATAAACCATCCAGTGAACATCTATAAACCATCTATAAACCATCTAGTGAACATCTATAAACCATCTAGCGAACATCTATAATTCATCTAGTGAACATCTATAAACCCTCTATAAACCATCTAGTGAACATATATAAACCATTGAGTGAACATCTATAACCGTCTAGTGAACATCTACAACCATCTATAAACCATCTATAAACCATCTAGTGAACATCTATTAACCATCTATTAATCATCTAGTCAACATCTATAAACCATCTAGTGAACATCTATAAACCATCTATAAACCATCTAGTGAACATCTATAAACATCTATAAACCATCTATAAACTATCTAGTGAATATCTATAAACATCTATAAACCATCTATTAACCATCTATAAACCATCTATTAACCATCTGTAAACCATCTATAAACCATCTTGTGAACATCTATAAAACATCTAGTGAACATCTATAAACCATCTATAAACCATCGACTGAACATCTATAAACCATCTAGTGAACATCTAGTGAACATCTATAAACCATCTAGTGAACATCTATAAACCATCTATAAACCATCTACTGAACATCTATAAACCATCTAGTAAACATCTAGTGAACATCTATAAGCGTCTAGTGAACATCTATGAACCATCTATAAACCATCTATAAACCATCAATAAACCATCTAGTGAACATCTATTAACCATCTATAAACCATCTAGTGAACATCTGCAAACCATCTAGTGAACATCTACAAACCATCTATTGAACATCTATAAACCATCTATAAACCATCTATAAACCATCTACTGAACATCTATAAACCGTCTAGTGAACATGTATAAACCGTCTAGTCAACATCTATAAACCATCTATAAACCATCTTGTGAACATCTATAAACCATCTATAAACCATCTATAATCCATCTAGTGAACATCTATAAACCATCAATAAACCATCTAGTGTACATCTATAAACCATCTAGTGAACATCTATAAACCATCTAGTGAACATCTATAAACAATCTAGTGAACATCTATAAACCATCTAGTAAACTATCTATAAACCATCTGGTGAACATCTATAAACCATCTAGTGAACATCTATAAACCATCTATAAACCATCTAGTGAACATCTATAAAACATCTAAAACCATCTAGTGAACATCTATAAACCATCTAGAGAACATCTATAAACCATCTATAAACCATCTTGTGAACATCTATAAAACATCTAGTGAACATCTAGAAACCATCTATAAACCATCGACTGAACATCTATAAACCATCTAGTGAACATCTAGTGAACATCTATAAACCATCTAGTGAACATCTATAAACCATCTATAAACCATCTACTGAACATCTATAAACCATCTAGTAAACATCTAGTGAACATCTATAACCGTCTAGTGAACATCTATGAACCATCTATAAACCATCTATAAACCATCAATAAACCATCTAGTGAACATCTATTAACCATCTATAAACCATCTAGTGAACATCTGCAAACCATCTAGTGAACATCTATAAACCATCTATTGAACATCTATAAACCATCTATAAACCATCTATAAACCATCTACTGAACATCTATAAACCGTCTAGTGAACATGTATAAACCGTCTAGTGAACATCTATAAACCATCTATAAACCGTCTTGTGAACATCTATAAACCATCTATAAACCATCTATAATCCATCTAGTGAACATCTATAAACCATCAATAAACCATCTAGTGTACATCTATAAACCATCTAGTGAACATCTATAAACCATCTAGTGAACATCTATAAACAATCTAGTGAACATCTATAAACCATCTATAAACCATCTAGTGGACATCTATAAACTATCTAGTAAACCATCTATAAACCATCTGGTGAACATCTATAAACCATCTAGTGAACATCTATAAACCATCTATAAACCATCTAGTGAACATCTATAAAACATCTAAAACCATCTAGTGAACATCTATAAACCATCTAGAGAACATCTATAAACCATCTATAAACCATCTAGTGAACATCTATAAACCATCTATAAACCATCTATAAACCATCTAGTGAACATCTATAAACCATCTAGTGAACATCTATAAACCATCTGGTGAACATCTATAATCCATCTAGTGAACATCTATAAACCATCTATAAACCATCTATAAACCATCTATAAACTATCAATAAACCATCTAGTGTACATCTATAAACCATCTAGTGAACATCAATAAACCATCTAGTGAACATCTATAAACCATCTATTGAAAATCTATAAACCATCTATAAACCATCTAGTGAACATCTATTAACCATCTATAAACCATCTAGTGAACATCTGCAAACCATCTAGTGAACATCTATAAACCATCTATTGAACATCTATAAACCATCTATAAACCATCTAGTGAACATCTATAAACCATCTAGTAAACCATCTATAAACCATCTGGTGAACATCTATAAACCATCTAGTGAACATCTATAAATCATCTAGTGAACATCTATAAACCATCTATAAACCATCTAGTGAACATCTATAACCGTCTAGTGAACATCTACAAACATCTATAAACCATCTATAAACCATCTATAAACCATCTAGTGAACATCTATAAAACATCTAAAACCATCTAGTGAACATCTATAAACCATCTAGAGAACATCTATAAACCATCTATAAACCATCTAGTGAACATCTATAAACCATCTATAAACCATCTATAAACCATCTAGTGAACATCTATAAACCATCTAGTGAACATCTATAAACCATCTAGTGAACATCTATAAAACATCTAGTGAACATCTATTAACCATCTATAAACCATCTAGTGAACATCTATAACCCATATATTAACCATCTATAAACATCTCTAAGCCATCTAGTGAATATCTATAAACCATCTAGTGAACATCTATAAACCATCTATAAACCATCTAGTGAACATCTATAAACCATCTAGTAAACCATCTATAAACCATCTGGTGAACATCTATAAACCATCTAGTGAACATCTATAAATCATCTAGTGAACATCTATAAACCATCTATAAACCATCTAGTGAACATCTATAACCGTCTAGTGAACATCTACAAACATCTATAAACCATCTATAAACCATCTATAAACCATCTAGTGAACATCTATAAAACATCTAAAACCATCTAGTGAACATCTATAAACCATCTAGAGAACATCTATAAACCATCTATAAACCATCTAGTGAACATCTATAAACCATCTATAAACCATCTATAAACCATCTAGTGAACATCTATAAACCATCTAGTGAACATCTATAAACCATCTAGGGAACATCTATAAACCATCTAGTGAACATCTATTAACCATCTATAAACCATCTAGTGAACATCTATAACCCATATATTAACCATCTATAAACATCTCTAAGCCATCTAGTGAATATCTATAAACCATCTAGTGAACATCTATAAACCATCTAGTGAACATCTATTAACCATCTATAAACCATCTAGTGAACATCTATAAACCATCTATTAACCATCTATAAACCATCTAGTGAACATCTATAAACCATCTAGTGAACATCTATAAACCATCAAGTGAACATCTAATAACCATCTATAAACAGTCTAGTGAACATCTATAAACCATCTATAAACATCTATAAACCATCTATTAACCATCTATAAACATCTATAAGCCATCTAGTGAATATCTATAAACCATCTAGTGAACATCTGTAAACCATCTAGTGAACATCTATAAACCATCTAGTGAACATCTATTAACCATCTATAAACCATCTAGTGAACATCTATAACCCATCTATTAACCATCTATAAACATCTCTAAGCCATCTAGTGAATATCTATAAACCATCTAGTGAACATCTATAAACCATCTAGTGAACATCTATAAACCATCTAGTGAACATCTATTAACCATCTATAAACCATCTAGTGAACATCTATAAACCATCTAGTGAACATCTATAAACCAGGTATAAACCATCTATAAACCATCTAGTGAACATCTATTAACCATCTATTAATCATCTAGTCAACATCTATAAACCATCTAGTGAACATCTATAAACCATCTATAAACCATCTAGTGAACATCTATAAACATCTATAAACCATCTATAAACTATCTAGTGAACATCTATAAACATCTATAAACCATCTATTAACCATCTATAAACCATCTATTAACCATCTGTAAACCATCTATAAACCATCTTGTGAACATCTATAAAACATCTAGTGAACATCTAGTGAACATCTATAAACCATCTAGTGAACATCTATAAACCATCTATAAACCATCGACTGAACATCTATAAACCATCTAGTGAACATCTAGTGAACATCTATAAACCATCTAGTGAACATCTATAAACCATCTATAAACCATCTATAAACCATCTACTGAACATCTATAAACCATCTAGTAAACATCTAGTGAACATCTATAACCGTCTAGTGAACATCTATGAACCATCTATAAACCATCTATAAACCATCAATAAACCATCTAGTGAACATCTATTAACCATCTATAAACCATCTAGTGAACATCTGCAAACCATCTAGTGAACATCTATAAACCATCTATTGAACATCTATAAACCATCTATAAACCATCTATAAACCATCTACTGAACATCTATAAACCGTCTAGTGAACATGTATAAACCGTCTAGTGAACATCTATAAACCATCTATAAACCATCTTGTGAACATCTATAAACCATCTATAAACCATCTATAATCCATCTAGTGAACATCTATAAACCATCAATAAACCATCTAGTGTACATCTATAAACCATCTAGTGAACATCTATAAACCATCTAGTGAACATCTATAAACAATCTAGTAAACCATCTATAAACCATCTGGTGAACATCTATAAACCATCTAGTGAACATCTATAAATCATCTAGTGAACATCTATAAACCATCTATAAACCATCTAGTGAACATCTATAACCGTCTAGTGAACATCTACAAACATCTATAAACCATCTATAAACCATCTATAAACCATCTAGTGAACATCTTTAAAACATCTAAAACCATCTAGTGAACATCTATAAACCATATAGAGAACATCTATAAACCATCTATAAACCATCTAGTGAACATCTATAAACCATCTAGTAAACCATCTATAAACCATCTGGTGAACATCTATAAACCATCTAGTGAACATCTATAAATCATCTAGTGAACATCTATAAACCATCTATAAACCATCTAGTGAACATCTATAACCGTCTAGTGAACATCTACAAACATCTATAAACCATCTATAAACCATCTATAAACCATCTAGTGAACATCTATAAAACATCTAAAACCATCTAGTGAACATCTATAAACCATCTAGAGAACATCTATAAACCATCTATAAACCATCTAGTGAACATCTATAAACCATCTATAAACCATCTATAAACCATCTAGTGAACATCTATAAACCATCTAGTGAACATCTATAAACCATCTAGTGAACATCTATTAACCATCTATAAACCATCTAGTGAACATCTATAACCCATATATTAACCATCTATAAACATCTCTAAGCCATCTAGTGAATATCTATAAACCATCTAGTGAACATCTATAAACCATCTAGTGAACATCTATAAACCATCTAGTGAACATCTATTAACCATCTATAAACCATCTAGTGAACATCTATAAACCATCTATTAACCATCTATAAACCATCTAGTGAACATCTATAAACCATCTAGTGAACATCTATAAACCATCAAGTGAACATCTAATAACCATCTATAAACCATCTAGTGAACATCTATAAACCATCTAGTGAACATCTATAAACCATCTAATGAACATCTATTAACCATCTATAAACCATCTAGTGAACATCTATAAACCATCTAGTGAACATCTATAAACCATCTAGTGAACATCTATAAACCAGGTATAAACCATCTATAAACCATCTAGTGAACATCTATTAACCATCTATTAATCATCTAGTCAACATCTATAAACCATCTAGTGAACATCTATAAACCATCTATAAACCATCTAGTGAACATCTATAAACATCTATAAACCATCTATAAACTATCTAGTGAACATCTATAAACATCTATAAACCATCTATTAACCATCTATAAACCATCTATTAACCATCTGTAAACCATCTATAAACCATCTTGTGAACATCTATAAAACATCTAGTGAACATCTATAAACCATCTATAAACCATCGACTGAACATCTATAAACCATCTAGTAAACATCTAGTGAACATCTATAACCGTCTAGTGAACATCTATGAACCATCTATAAACCATCTATAAACCATCAATAAACCATCTAGTGAACATCTATTAACCATCTATAAACCATCTAGTGAACATCTGCAAACCATCTAGTGAACATCTATAAACCATCTATTGAACATCTATAAACCATCTATAAACCATCTATAAACCATCTACTGAACATCTATAAACCTTCTAGTGAACATGTATAAACCGTCTAGTGAACATCTATAAACCATCTATAAACCATCTTGTGAACATCTATAAACCCATCTATAAACCATCTATAATCCATCTAGTGAACATCTATAAACCATCAATAAACCATCTAGTGTACATCTATAAACCATCTAGTGAACATCTATAAACCATCTAGTGAACATCTATAAACAATCTAGTGAACATCTATAAACCATCTATAAACCATCTATAAACCATCTATAAACCATCTAGTGAACATCTATAAAACATCTAAAACCATCTAGTGAACATCTATAAACCATCTAGAGAACATCTATAAACCATCTATAAACCATCTAGTGAACATCTATAAACCATCTATAAACCATCTATAAACCATCTAGTGAACATCTAAAAACCATCAAGTGAACATCTATAAACCATCTGGTGAACATCTATAAACCATCTAGTGAACATCTATAAACCATCTATAAACCATCTATAAACCATCTATAAACCATCTATAAACTATCAATAAACCATCTAGTGTACATCTATAAACCATCTAGTGAACATCTATAAACCATCTAGTGAACATCTATAAACCATCTATTGAAAATCTATAAACCATCTATAAACCATCTCGTGAACATCTATAAACCATCTAGTGAACATCTATAAACCAGCTGGTGAACATCTATAAACCATCTAGTGAACATCTATAAACCATCTATAAACCATCTATAAACCATCCAGTGAACATCTATAAACCATCTATAAACCATCTAGTGAACATCTATAAACCATCTAGTAAACCATCTATAAACCATCTGGTGAACATCTATAAACCATCTAGTGAACATCTATAAACCATCTATAAACTATCTATAAACCATCTAGTGAACATCTATAAACCATCTAGTGAACATCTATAAATCATCTAGTGAACATCTATAAACCATCTATAAACCATCTAGTGAACATATATAAACCATCTAGTGAACATCTATAACCGTCTAGTGAACATCTACAAACATCTATAAACCATCTATAAACCATCTATAAACCATCTAGTGAACATCTATAAAACATCTAAAACCATCTAGTGAACATCTATAAACCATCTAGTGAACATCTATAAACCATCTAGTGAACATCTATTAACCATCTATAAACCATCTAGTGAACATCTATAAACCATCTATTAACCATCTATAAACCATCTAGTGAACATCTATAAACCATCTAGTGAACATCTATAAACCAGATATAAACCATCTATTAACCATCTATAAACCATCTAGTGAACATCTATAAACCATCTAGTGAACATCTATAAACCATCTATAAACCATCTAGTGAACATCTATAAACCATCTATAAACTATCTAGTGAACATCTATAAACATCTATAAACCATCTATTAACCATCTATAAACCATCTATTAACCATCTGTAAACCATCTATAAACCATCTTGTGAACATCTATAAAACATCTAGTGAACATCTATAAACCATGTATAAACCATCTACTGAACATCTATAAACCATGTAGTGAACATCTAGTGAACATCTATAAACCATCTAGTGAACATCTATAAACCATCTATAAACCATCTACTGAACATCTATAAACCATCTAGTGAACATCTAGTGAACATCTATAACCGTCTAGTGAACATCTATGAACCATCTATAAACCATCTATAAACCATCAATAAACCATCTAGTGAACATCTATTAACCATCTATAAACCATCTAGTGAACATCTATTAACCATCTATAAACCATCTAGTGAACATCTACAAACCATCTAGTGAACATCTATAAACCATCTACTGAACATCTATAAACCGTCTAGTGAGCATGTATAAACCGTCTAGTGAACATCTATAAACCATCTAAAAACCGTCTTGTGAACATCTATAAACCATCTAGTGAACATCTATAAACCATCTAGTGAACATCTATAAACCATCTATAAACCATCTAGTGAACATCTATAAAACATCTAAAACCATCTAGTGAACATCTATAAACCATCTAGAGAACATCTATAAACCATCTATAAACCATCTAGTGAACATCTATAAACCATCTATAAACCATCTATAAACCATCTAGTGAACATCTATAAACCATCTAGTGAACATCTATAAACCATCTGGTGAACATCTATAAACCATCTATAAACCATCTATAAACCATCTATAAACTATCAATAAACCATCTAGTGTACATCTATAAACCATCTAGTGAACATCAATAAACCATCTAGTGAACATCTATAAACCATCTATTGAAAATCTATAAACCATCTATAAACCATCTAGTGAACATCTATAAACCATCTGGTGAACATCTATAAACCATCTAGTGAACATCTATAAACCATCTATAAACCATCTATAAACCTTCCAGTGAACATCTATAAACCATCTATAAACCATCTAGTGAACATCTATAAACCATCTAGCGAACATCTATAATTCATCTAGTGAACATCTATAAACCATCTATAAACCATCTAGTGAACATATATAAACCATTGAGTGAACATCTATAACCGTCTAGTGAACATCTACAAACATCTATAAACCATCTATAAACCATCTATTAACCATCTATAAACCGTCTAGTGGACATCCATAAACCATCTATAAACCATCTATAAACCATCTAGTGAACATCTATTAACCATCTATTAATCATCTAGTCAACATCTATAAACCATCTAGTGAACATCTATAAACCATCTATAAACCATCTAGTGAACATCTATAAACATCTATAAACCATCTATATACTATCTAGTGAATATCTATAAACATCTATAAACCATCTATTAACCATCTATAAACCATCTATTAACCATCTGTAAACCATCTATAAACCATCTTGTGAACATCTATAAAACATCTTGTGAACATCTATAAACCATCTATAAACCATCGACTGAACATCTATAAACCATCTAGTGAACATCTAGTGAACATCTATAAACCATCTAGTGAACATCTATAAACCATCTATAAACCTTCTACTGAACATCTATAAACCATCTAGTAAACATCTAGTGAACATCTATAACCGTCTAGTGAACATCTATGAACCATCTATAAACCATCTATAAACCATCAATAAACCATCTAGTGAACATCTATTAACCATCTATAAACCATCTAGTGAACATCTGCAAACCATCTAGTGACCATCTATAAACCATCTATAAACCATCTACTGAACATCTATAAACCGTCTAGTGAACATGTATAAACCGTCTAGTGAACATCTATAAACCATCTATAAACCGTCTTGTGAACATCTATAAACCATCTATAAACCATCTATAATCCATCTAGTGAACATCTATAAACCATCAATAAACCATCTAGTGTACATCTATAAACCATCTAGTGAACATCTATAAACCATCTAGTGAACATCTATAAACAATCTAGTGAACATCTATAAACCATCTAGTAAACTATCTATAAACCATCTGGTGAACATCTATAAACCATCTAGTGAACATCTATAAACCATCTATAAACCATCTAGTGAACATCTATAAAACATCTAAAACCATCTAGTGAACATCTATAAACCATCTAGAGAACATCTATAAACCATCTATAATCCATCTTGTGAACATCTATAAAACATCTAGTGAACATCTATAAACCATCTATAAACCATCGACTGAACATCTATAAACCATCTAGTGAACATCTAGTGAACATCTATAAACCATCTAGTGAACATCTATAAACCATCTATAAACCATCTACTGAACATCTATAAACCATCTAGTAAACATCTAGTGAACATCTATAACCGTCTAGTGAACATCTATGAACCATCTATAAACCATCTATAAACCATCAATAAACCATCTAGTGAACATCTATTAACCATCTATAAACCATCTAGTGAACATCTGCAAACCATCTAGTGAACATCTATAAACCATCTATTGAACATCTATAAACCATCTATAAACCATCTATAAACCATCTACTGAACATCTATAAACCGTCTAGTGAACATGTATAAACCGTCTAGTGAACATCTATAAACCATCTATAAACCATCTATAATCCATCTAGTGAACATCTATAAACCATCAATAAACCATCTAGTGTACATCTATAAACCATCTAGTGAACATCTATAAACCATCTAGTGAACATCTATAAACAATCTAGTGAACATCTATAAACCATCTATAAACCATCTAGTGAACATCTATAAACCATCTAGTAAACCATCTATAAACCATCTGGTGAACATCTATAAACCATCTATAAACCATCTATAAACCATCTAGTGAACATCTATAAACCATCTAGTGAACATCTATAAACCATCTATAAACCATCTAGTGAACATCTATAAAACATCTAAAACCATCTAGTGAACATCTATAAACCATCTAGAGAACATCTATAAACCATCTATAAACCATCTAGTGAACATCTATAAACCATCTATAAACCATCTATAAACCATCTAGTGAACATCTATAAACCATCTAGTGAACATCTATAAACCATCTGGTGAACATCTATAATCCATCTAGTGAACATCTATAAACCATCTATAAACCATCTATAAACCATCTATAAACTATCAATAAACCATCTAGTGTACATCTATAAACCATCTAGTGAACATCAATAAACCATCTAGTGAACATCTATAAACCATCTATTGAAAATCTATAAACCATCTATAAACCATCTAGTGAACATCTATAAACCATCTGGTGAACATCTATAAACCATCTAGTGAACATCTATATACCATCTATAAACCATCTATAAACCATCCAGTGAACATCTATAAACCATCTATAAACCATCTAGTGAACATCTATAAACCATCTAGCGAACATCTATAATTCATCTAGTGAACATCTATAAACCATCTATAAACCATCTAGTGAACATATATAAACCATTGAGTGAACATCTATAACCGTCTAGTGAACATCTACAACCATCTATAAACCATCTATAAACCATCTAGTGAACATCTATTAACCATCTATTAATCATCTAGTCAACATCTATAAACCATCTAGTGAACATCTATAAACCATCTATAAACCATCTAGTGAACATCTATAAACATCTATAAACCATCTATAAACTATCTAGTGAATATCTATAAACATCTATAAACCATCTATTAACCATCTATAAACCATCTATTAACCATCTGTAAACCATCTATAAACCATCTTGTGAACATCTATAAAACATCTAGTGAACATCTATAAACCATCTATAAACCATCGACTGAACATCTATAAACCATCTAGTGAACATCTAGTGAACATCTATAAACCATCTAGTGAACATCTATAAACCATCTATAAACCATCTACTGAACATCTATAAACCATCTAGTAAACATCTAGTGAACATCTATAACCGTCTAGTGAACATCTATGAACCATCTATAAACCATCTATAAACCATCAATAAACCATCTAGTGAACATCTATTAACCATCTATAAACCATCTAGTGAACATCTGCAAACCATCTAGTGAACATCTACAAACCATCTATTGAACATCTATAAACCATCTATAAACCATCTATAAACCATCTACTGAACATCTATAAACCGTCTAGTGAACATGTATAAACCGTCTAGTCAACATCTATAAACCATCTATAAACCGTCTTGTGAACATCTATAAACCATCTATAAACCATCTATAATCCATCTAGTGAACATCTATAAACCATCAATAAACCATCTAGTGTACATCTATAAACCATCTAGTGAACATCTATAAACCATCTAGTGAACATCTATAAACAATCTAGTGAACATCTATAAACCATCTAGTAAACTATCTATAAACCATCTGGTGAACATCTATAAACCATCTAGTGAACATCTATAAACCATCTATAAACCATCTAGTGAACATCTATAAAACATCTAAAACCATCTAGTGAACATCTATAAACCATCTAGAGAACATCTATAAACCATCTATAAACCATCTTGTGAACATCTATAAAACATCTAGTGAACATCTAGAAACCATCTATAAACCATCGACTGAACATCTATAAACCATCTAGTGAACATCTAGTGAACATCTATAAACCATCTAGTGAACATCTATAAACCATCTATAAACCATCTACTGAACATCTATAAACCATCTAGTAAACATCTAGTGAACATCTATAACCGTCTAGTGAACATCTATGAACCATCTATAAACCATCTATAAACCATCAATAAACCATCTAGTGAACATCTATTAACCATCTATAAACCATCTAGTGAACATCTGCAAACCATCTAGTGAACATCTATAAACCATCTATTGAACATCTATAAACCATCTATAAACCATCTATAAACCATCTACTGAACATCTATAAACCGTCTAGTGAACATGTATAAACCGTCTAGTGAACATCTATAAACCATCTATAAATCGTCTTGTGAACATCTATAAACCATCTATAAACCATCTATAATCAATCTAGTGAACATCTATAAACCATCAATAAACCATCTAGTGTACATCTATAAACCATCTAGTGAACATCTATAAACCATCTAGTGAACATCTATAAACAATCTAGTGAACATCTATAAACCATCTATAAACCATCTAGTGGACATCTATAAACCATCTAGTAAACCATCTATAAACCATCTGGTGAACATCTATAAACCATCTAGTGAACATCTATAAACCATCTATAAACCATCTAGTGAACATCTATAAAACATCTAAAACCATCTAGTGAACATCTATAAACCATCTAGAGAACATCTATAAACCATCTATAAACCATCTAGTGAACATCTATAAACCATCTATAAACCATCTATAAACCATCTAGTGAACATCTATAAACCATCTAGTGAACATCTATAAACCATCTGGTGAACATCTATAATCCATCTAGTGAACATCTATAAACCATCTATAAACCATCTATAAACCATCTATAAACTATCAATAAACCATCTAGTGTACATCTATAAACCATCTAGTGAACATCAATAAACCATCTAGTGAACATCTATAAACCATCTATTGAAAATCTATAAACCATCTATAAACCATCTAGTGAACATCTATAAACCATCTGGTGAACATCTATAAAACATCTAGTGAACATCTATAAACCATCTATAAACCATCTATAAACCATCCAGTGAACATCTATAAACCATCTATAAACCATCTAGTGAACATCTATAAACCATCTATAAACCATCTAGTGAACATATATAAACCATTGAGTGAACATCTATAACCGTCTAGTGAACATCTACAAACATCTATAAACCATCTATAAACCGTCTAGTGGACATCTATAAACCATCTATAAACCATCTATAAACCATCTAGTGAACATCTATTAACCATCTATTAATCATCTAGTCAACATCTATAAACCATCTAGTGAACATCTATAAACCATCTATAAACCATCTAGTGAACATCTATAAACATCTATAAACCATCTATAAACTATCTAGTGAATATCTATAAACATCTATAAACCATCTATTAACCATCTATAAACCATCTATTAACCATCTGTAAACCATCTATAAACCATCTTGTGAACATCTATAAAACATCTAGTGAACATCTATAAACCATCTATAAACCATCGACTGAACATCTATAAACCATCTAGTGAACATCTAGTGAACATCTATAAACCATCTAGTGAACATCTATAAACCATCTATAAACCATCTACCGAACATCTATAAACCATCTAGTAAACATCTAGTGAACATCTATAACCGTCTAGTGAACATCTATGAACCATCTATAAACCATCTATAAACCATCAATAAACCATCTAGTGAACATCTATTAACCATCTATAAACCATCTAGTGAACATCTGCAAACCATCTAGTGAACATCTATAAACCATCTATTGAACATCTATAAACCATCTATAAACCATCTATAAACCATCTACTGAACATCTATAAACCGTCTAGTGAACATGTATAAACCGTCTAGTGAACATCTATAAACCATCTATAAACCATCTTGTGAACATCTATAAACCATCTATAAACCATCTATAATCCATCTAGTGAACATCTATAAACCATCAATAAACCATCTAGTGTACATCTATAAACCATCTAGTGAACATCTATAAACCATCTAGTGAACATCTATAAACAATCTAGTGAACATCTATAAACCATCTATAAAACATCTAGTGAACATCTATAAACCATCTAGTAAACCATCTATAAACCATCTGGTGAACATCTATAAACCATCTAGTGAACATCTATAAATCATCTAGTGAACATCTATAAACCATCTATAAACCATCTAGTGAACATCTATAACCGTCTAGTGAACATCTACAAACATCTATAAACCATCTATAAACCATCTATAAACCATCTAGTGAACATCTATAAAACATCTAAAACCATCTAGTGAACATCTATAAACCATCTAGAGAACATCTATAAACCATCTATAAACCATCTAGTGAACATCTATAAACCATCTATAAACCATCTATAAACCATCTAGTTAACATCTATAAACCATCTATTAACCATCTATAAACCATCTAGTGAACATCTATAAACCATCTAGTGAACATCTATAAACCATCAAGTGAACATCTAATAACCATCTATAAACAGTCTAGTGAACATCTATAAACCATCTATAAACATCTATAAACCATCTATTAACCATCTATAAACATCTATAAGCCATCTAGTGAATATCTATAAACCATCTAGTGAACATCTGTAAACCATCTAGTGAACATCTATAAACCATCTAGTGAACATCTATTAACCATCTATAAACCATCTAGTGAACATCTATAACCCATCTATTAACCATCTATAAACATCTCTAAGCCATCTAGTGAATATCTATAAACCATCTAGTGAACATCTATAAACCATCTAGTGAACATCTATAAACCATCTAGTGAACATCTATTAACCATCTATAAACCATCTAGTGAACATCTATAAACCATCTAGTGAACATCTATAAACCAGGTATAAACCATCTATAAACCATCTAGTGAACATCTATTAACCATCTATTAATCATCTAGTCAACATCTATAAACCATCTAGTGAACATCTATAAACCATCTATAAACCATCTAGTGAACATCTATAAACCATCTATAAACTATCTAGTGAACATCTATAAACATCTATAAACCATCTATTAACCATCTATAAACCATCTATTAACCATCTGTAAACCATCTATAAACCATCTTGTGAACATCTATAAAACATCTAGTGAACATCTATAAACCATCTATAAACCATCGACTGAACATCTATAAACCATCTAGTGAACATCTAGTGAACATCTATAAACCATCTAGTGAACATCTATAAACCATCTATAAACCATCTACCGAACATCTATAAACCATCTAGTAAACATCTAGTGAACATCTATAACCGTCTAGTGAACATCTATGAACCATCTATAAACCATCTATAAACCATCAATAAACCATCTAGTGAACATCTATTAACCATCTATAAACCATCTAGTGAACATCTGCAAACCATCTAGTGAACATCTATAAACCATCTATTGAACATCTATAAACCATCTATAAACCATCTATAAACCATCTACTGAACATCTATAAACCGTCTAGTGAACATGTATAAACCGTCTAGTGAACATCTATAAACCATCTATAAACCATCTTGTGAACATCTATAAACCATCTATAAACCATCTATAATCCATCTAGTGAACATCTATAAACCATCAATAAACCATCTAGTGTACATCTATAAACCATCTAGTGAACATCTATAAACCACCTAGTGAACATCTATAAACAATCTAGTGAACATCTATAAACCATCTATAAAACATCTAGTGAACATCTATAAATCATCTAGTAAACCATCTATAAACCATCTGGTGAACATCTATAAACCATCTAGTGAACATCTATAAATCATCTAGTGAACATCTATAAACCATCTATAAACCATCTAGTGAACATCTATAACCGTCTAGTGAACATCTACAAACATCTATAAACCATCTATAAACCATCTATAAACCATCTAGTGAACATCTATAAAACATCTAAAACCATCTAGTGAACATCTATAAACCATCTAGAGAACATCTATAAACCATCTATAAACCATCTAGTGAACATCTATAAACCATCTATAAACCATCTATAAACCATCTAGTTAACATCTATAAACCATCTATTAACCATCTATAAAACATCTAGTGAACATCTATAAATCATCTAGTAAACCATCTATAAACCATCTGGTGAACATCTATAAACCATCTATTAACCATCTATAAACCATCTATTAACCATCTGTAAACCATCTATAAACCATCTTGTGAACATCTATAAAACATCTAGTGAACATCTATAAACCATCTATAAACCATCGACTGAACATCTATAAACCATCTAGTGAACATCTAGTGAACATCTATAAACCATCTAGTGAACATCTATAAACCATCTATAAACCATCTACTGAACATCTATAAACCATCTAGTAAACATCTAGTGAACATCTATAACCGTCTAGTGAACATCTATGAACCATCTATAAACCATCTATAAACCATCAATAAACCATCTAGTGAACATCTATTAACCATCTATAAACCATCTAGTGAACATCTGCAAACCATCTAGTGAACATCTACAAACCATCTATTGAACATCTATAAACCATCTATAAACCATCTATAAACCATCTACTGAACATCTATAAACCGTCTAGTGAACATGTATAAACCGTCTAGTCAACATCTATAAACCATCTATAAACCGTCTTGTGAACATCTATAAACCATCTATAAACCATCTATAATCCATCTAGTGAACATCTATAAACCATCAATAAACCATCTAGTGTACATCTATAAACCATCTAGTGAACATCTATAAACCATCTAGTGAACATCTATAAACAATCTAGTGAACATCTATAAACCATCTAGTAAACTATCTATAAACCATCTGGTGAACATCTATAAACCATCTAGTGAACATCTATAAACCATCTATAAACCATCTAGTGAACATCTATAAAACATCTAAAACCATCTAGTGAACATCTATAAACCATCTAGAGAACATCTATAAACCATCTATAAACCATCTTGTGAACATCTATAAAACATCTAGTGAACATCTAGAAACCATCTATAAACCATCGACTGAACATCTATAAACCATCTAGTGAACATCTAGTGAACATCTATAAACCATCTAGTGAACATCTATAAACCATCTATAAACCATCTACTGAACATCTATAAACCATCTAGTAAACATCTAGTGAACATCTATAACCGTCTAGTGAACATCTATGAACCATCTATAAACCATCTATAAACCATCAATAAACCATCTAGTGAACATCTATTAACCATCTATAAACCATCTAGTGAACATCTGCAAACCATCTAGTGAACATCTATAAACCATCTATTGAACATCTATAAACCATCTATAAACCATCTATAAACCATCTACTGAACATCTATAAACCGTCTAGTGAACATGTATAAACCGTCTAGTGAACATCTATAAACCATCTATAAATCGTCTTGTGAACATCTATAAACCATCTATAAACCATCTATAATCAATCTAGTGAACATCTATAAACCATCAATAAACCATCTAGTGTACATCTATAAACCATCTAGTGAACATCTATAAACCATCTAGTGAACATCTATAAACAATCTAGTGAACATCTATAAACCATCTATAAACCATCTAGTGGACATCTATAAACCATCTAGTAAACCATCTATAAACCATCTGGTGAACATCTATAAACCATCTAGTGAACATCTATAAACCATCTATAAACCATCTAGTGAACATCTATAAAACATCTAAAACCATCTAGTGAACATCTATAAACCATCTAGAGAACATCTATAAACCATCTATAAACCATCTAGTGAACATCTATAAACCATCTATAAACCATCTATAAACCATCTAGTGAACATCTATAAACCATCTAGTGAACATCTATAAACCATCTGGTGAACATCTATAATCCATCTAGTGAACATCTATAAACCATCTATAAACCATCTATAAACCATCTATAAACTATCAATAAACCATCTAGTGTACATCTATAAACCATCTAGTGAACATCAATAAACCATCTAGTGAACATCTATAAACCATCTATTGAAAATCTATAAACCATCTATAAACCATCTAGTGAACATCTATAAACCATCTGGTGAACATCTATAAAACATCTAGTGAACATCTATAAACCATCTATAAACCATCTATAAACCATCCAGTGAACATCTATAAACCATCTATAAACCATCTAGTGAACATCTATAAACCATCTATAAACCATCTAGTGAACATATATAAACCATTGAGTGAACATCTATAACCGTCTAGTGAACATCTACAAACATCTATAAACCATCTATAAACCGTCTAGTGGACATCTATAAACCATCTATAAACCATCTATAAACCATCTAGTGAACATCTATTAACCATCTATTAATCATCTAGTCAACATCTATAAACCATCTAGTGAACATCTATAAACCATCTATAAACCATCTAGTGAACATCTATAAACATCTATAAACCATCTATAAACTATCTAGTGAATATCTATAAACATCTATAAACCATCTATTAACCATCTATAAACCATCTATTAACCATCTGTAAACCATCTATAAACCATCTTGTGAACATCTATAAAACATCTAGTGAACATCTATAAACCATCTATAAACCATCGACTGAACATCTATAAACCATCTAGTGAACATCTAGTGAACATCTATAAACCATCTAGTGAACATCTATAAACCATCTATAAACCATCTACCGAACATCTATAAACCATCTAGTAAACATCTAGTGAACATCTATAACCGTCTAGTGAACATCTATGAACCATCTATAAACCATCTATAAACCATCAATAAACCATCTAGTGAACATCTATTAACCATCTATAAACCATCTAGTGAACATCTGCAAACCATCTAGTGAACATCTATAAACCATCTATTGAACATCTATAAACCATCTATAAACCATCTATAAACCATCTACTGAACATCTATAAACCGTCTAGTGAACATGTATAAACCGTCTAGTGAACATCTATAAACCATCTATAAACCATCTTGTGAACATCTATAAACCATCTATAAACCATCTATAATCCATCTAGTGAACATCTATAAACCATCAATAAACCATCTAGTGTACATCTATAAACCATCTAGTGAACATCTATAAACCATCTAGTGAACATCTATAAACAATCTAGTGAACATCTATAAACCATCTATAAAACATCTAGTGAACATCTATAAACCATCTAGTAAACCATCTATAAACCATCTGGTGAACATCTATAAACCATCTAGTGAACATCTATAAATCATCTAGTGAACATCTATAAACCATCTATAAACCATCTAGTGAACATCTATAACCGTCTAGTGAACATCTACAAACATCTATAAACCATCTATAAACCATCTATAAACCATCTAGTGAACATCTATAAAACATCTAAAACCATCTAGTGAACATCTATAAACCATCTAGAGAACATCTATAAACCATCTATAAACCATCTAGTGAACATCTATAAACCATCTATAAACCATCTATAAACCATCTAGTTAACATCTATAAACCATCTATTAACCATCTATAAACCATCTAGTGAACATCTATAAACCATCTAGTGAACATCTATAAACCATCAAGTGAACATCTAATAACCATCTATAAACAGTCTAGTGAACATCTATAAACCATCTATAAACATCTATAAACCATCTATTAACCATCTATAAACATCTATAAGCCATCTAGTGAATATCTATAAACCATCTAGTGAACATCTGTAAACCATCTAGTGAACATCTATAAACCATCTAGTGAACATCTATTAACCATCTATAAACCATCTAGTGAACATCTATAACCCATCTATTAACCATCTATAAACATCTCTAAGCCATCTAGTGAATATCTATAAACCATCTAGTGAACATCTATAAACCATCTAGTGAACATCTATAAACCATCTAGTGAACATCTATTAACCATCTATAAACCATCTAGTGAACATCTATAAACCATCTAGTGAACATCTATAAACCAGGTATAAACCATCTATAAACCATCTAGTGAACATCTATTAACCATCTATTAATCATCTAGTCAACATCTATAAACCATCTAGTGAACATCTATAAACCATCTATAAACCATCTAGTGAACATCTATAAACCATCTATAAACTATCTAGTGAACATCTATAAACATCTATAAACCATCTATTAACCATCTATAAACCATCTATTAACCATCTGTAAACCATCTATAAACCATCTTGTGAACATCTATAAAACATCTAGTGAACATCTATAAACCATCTATAAACCATCGACTGAACATCTATAAACCATCTAGTGAACATCTAGTGAACATCTATAAACCATCTAGTGAACATCTATAAACCATCTATAAACCATCTACCGAACATCTATAAACCATCTAGTAAACATCTAGTGAACATCTATAACCGTCTAGTGAACATCTATGAACCATCTATAAACCATCTATAAACCATCAATAAACCATCTAGTGAACATCTATTAACCATCTATAAACCATCTAGTGAACATCTGCAAACCATCTAGTGAACATCTATAAACCATCTATTGAACATCTATAAACCATCTATAAACCATCTATAAACCATCTACTGAACATCTATAAACCGTCTAGTGAACATGTATAAACCGTCTAGTGAACATCTATAAACCATCTATAAACCATCTTGTGAACATCTATAAACCATCTATAAACCATCTATAATCCATCTAGTGAACATCTATAAACCATCAATAAACCATCTAGTGTACATCTATAAACCATCTAGTGAACATCTATAAACCATCTAGTGAACATCTATAAACAATCTAGTGAACATCTATAAACCATCTATAAAACATCTAGTGAACATCTATAAATCATCTAGTAAACCATCTATAAACCATCTGGTGAACATCTATAAACCATCTAGTGAACATCTATAAATCATCTAGTGAACATCTATAAACCATCTATAAACCATCTAGTGAACATCTATAACCGTCTAGTGAACATCTACAAACATCTATAAACCATCTATAAACCATCTATAAACCATCTAGTGAACATCTATAAAACATCTAAAACCATCTAGTGAACATCTATAAACCATCTAGAGAACATCTATAAACCATCTATAAACCATCTAGTGAACATCTATAAACCATCTATAAACCATCTATAAACCATCTAGTTAACATCTATAAACCATCTATTAACCATCTATAAACCATCTAGTGAACATCTATAAACCATCTAGTGAACATCTATAAACCATCAAGTGAACATCTAATAACCATCTATAAACAGTCTAGTGAACATCTATAAACCATCTATAAACATCTATAAACCATCTATTAACCATCTATAAACATCTATAAGCCATCTAGTGAATATCTATAAACCATCTAGTGAACATCTGTAAACCATCTAGTGAACATCTATAAACCATCTAGTGAACATCTATTAACCATCTATAAACCATCTAGTGAACATCTATAACCCATCTATTAACCATCTATAAACATCTCTAAGCCATCTAGTGAATATCTATAAACCATCTAGTGAACATCTATAAACCATCTAGTGAACATCTATAAACCATCTAGTGAACATCTATTAACCATCTATAAACCATCTAGTGAACATCTATAAACCATCTAGTGAACATCTATAAACCAGGTATAAACCATCTATAAACCATCTAGTGAACATCTATTAACCATCTATTAATCATCTAGTCAACATCTATAAACCATCTAGTGAACATCTATAAACCATCTATAAACCATCTAGTGAACATCTATAAACCATCTATAAACTATCTAGTGAACATCTATAAACATCTATAAACCATCTATTAACCATCTATAAACCATCTATTAACCATCTGTAAACCATCTATAAACCATCTTGTGAACATCTATAAAACATCTAGTGAACATCTATAAACCATCTAGTGAACATCTATAAACCATCTAGTGAACATCTATTAACCATCTATAAACCATCTAGTGAACATCTATAAACCATCTAGTGAACATCTATAAACCAGGTATAAACCATCTATAAACCATCTAGTGAACATCTATTAACCATCTATTAATCATCTAGTCAACATCTATAAACCATCTAGTGAACATCTATAAACCATCTATAAACCATCTAGTGAACATCTTTAAACCATCTATAAACTATCTAGTGAACATCTATAAACATCTATAAACCATCTATTAACCATCTATAAACCATCTATTAACCATCTGTAAACCATCTATAAACCATCTTGTGAACATCTATAAAACATCTAGTGAACATCTATAAACCATCTATAAACCATCGACTGAACATCTATAAACCATCTAGTAAACATCTAGTGAACATCTATAACCGTCTAGTGAACATCTATGAACCATCTATAAACCATCTATAAACCATCAATAAACCATCTAGTGAACATCTATTAACCATCTATAAACCATCTAGTGAACATCTGCAAACCATCTAGTGAACATCTATAAACCATCTATTGAACATCTATAAACCATCTATAAACCATCTATAGACCATCTACTGAACATCTATAAACCTTCTAGTGAACATGTATAAACCGTCTAGTGAACATCTATAAACCATCTATAAACCATCTTGTGAACATCTATAAACCATCTATAAACCATCTATAATCCATCTAGTGAACATCTATAAACCATCAATAAACCATCTAGTGTACATCTATAAACCATCTAGTGAACATCTATAAACCATCTAGTGAACATCTATAAACAATCTAGTGAACATCTATAAACCATCTATAAATCATCTATAAACCATCTATAAACCATCTAGAGAACATCTATAAACCATCTATAAACCATCTAGTGAACATCTATAAACCATCTATAAACCATCTATAAACCATCTAGTGAACATCTAAAAACCATCAAGTGAACATCTATAAACCATCTGGTGAACATCTATAAACCATCTAGTGAACATCTATAAACCATCTATAAACCATCTATAAACCATCTATAAACCATCTATAAACTATCAATAAACCATCTAGTGTACATCTATAAACCATCTAGTGAACATCTATAAACCATCTAGTGAACATCTATAAACCATCTATTGAAAATCTATAAACCATCTATAAACCATCTCGTGAACATCTATAAACCATCTAGTGAACATCTATAAACCAGCTGGTGAACATCTATAAACCATCTAGTGAACATCTATAAACCATCTATAAACCATCTATAAACCATCCAGTGAACATCTATAAACCATCTATAAACCATCTAGTGAACATCTATAAACCATCTAGTAAACCATCTATAAACCATCTGGTGAACATCTATAAACCATCTAGTGAACATCTATAAATCATCTAGTGAACATCTATAAACCATCTATAAACCATCTAGTGAACATATATAAACCATCTAGTGAACATCTATAACCGTCTAGTGAACATCTACAAACATCTATAAACCATCTATAAACCATCTATAAACCATCTAGTGAACATCTATAAAACATCTAAAACCATCTAGTGAACATCTATAAACCATCTAGTGGACATCTATAAACCATCTAGTGAACATCTATTAACCATCTATAAACCATCTAGTGAACATCTATAAACCATCTATTAACCATCTATAAACCATCTAGTGAACATCTATAAACCATCTAGTGAACATCTATAAACCAGATATAAACCATCTATTAACCATCTATAAACCATCTAGTGAACATCTATAAACCATCTAGTGAACATCTACAAACCATCTATAAACCATCTAGTGAACATCTATAAACCATCTATAAACTATCTAGTGAACATCTATAAACATCTATAAACCATCTATTAACCATCTATAAACCATCTATTAACCATCTGTAAACCATCTATAAACCATCTTGTGAACATCTATAAAACATCTAGTGAACATCTATAAACCATGTATAAACCATCTACTGAACATCTATAAACCATCTAGTGAACATCTAGTGAACATCTATAAACCATCTAGTGAACATCTATAAACCATCTATAAACCATCTACTGAACATCTATAAACCATCTAGTGAACATCTAGTGAACATCTATAACCGTCTAGTGAACATCTATGAACCATCTATAAACCATCTATAAACCATCAATAAACCATCTAGTGAACATCTATTAACCATCTATAAACCATCTAGTGAACATCTATTAACCATCTATAAACCATCTAGTGAACATCTACAAACCATCTAGTGAACATCTATAAACCATCTACTGAACATCTATAAACCGTCTAGTGAGCATGTATAAACCGTCTAGTGAACATCTATAAACCATCTAAAAACCGTCTTGTGAACATCTATAAACCATCTAGTGAACATCTATAAACCATCTAGTGAACATCTATAAACCATCTATAAACCATCTACTGAACATCTATAAACCATCTAGTGAACATCTAGTGAACATCTATAACCGTCTAGTGAACATCTATGAACCATCTATAAACCATCTATAAACCATCAATAAACCATCTAGTGAACATCTATTAACCATCTATAAACCATCTAGTGAACATCTATTAACCATCTATAAACCATCTAGTGAACATCTACAAACCATCTAGTGAACATCTATAAACCATCTACTGAACATCTATAAACCGTCTAGTGAGCATGTATAAACCGTCTAGTGAACATCTATAAACCATCTAAAAACCGTCTTGTGAACATCTATAAACCATCTAGTGAACATCTATAAACCATCTAGTGAACATCTATAAACCATCTATAAACCATCTAGTGAACATCTATAAAACATCTAAAACCATCTAGTGAACATCTATAAACCATCTAGAGAACATCTATAAACCATCTATAAACCATCTAGTGAACATCTATAAACCATCTATAAACCATCTATAAACCATCTAGTGAACATCTATAAACCATCTAGTGAACATCTATAAACCATCTAGTGAACATCTATTAACCATCTATAAACCATCTAGTGAACATCTATAAACCATCTATTAACCATCTATAAACCATCTAGTGAACATCTATAAACCATCTAGTGAACATCTATAAACCAGATATAAACCATCTATTAACCATCTATAAACCATCTAGTGAACATCTATAAACCATCTAGTGAACATCTATAAACCATCTATAAACCATCTAGTGAACATCTATAAACCATCTATAAACTATCTAGTGAACATCTATAAACATCTATAAACCATCTATTAACCATCTATAAACCATCTATTAACCATCTGTAAACCATCTATAAACCATCTTGTGAACATCTATAAAACATCTAGTGAACATCTATAAACCATGTATAAACCATCTACTGAACATCTATAAACCATCTAGTGAACATCTAGTGAACATCTATAAACCATCTAGTGAACATCTATAAACCATCTATAAACCATCTACTGAACATCTATAAACCATCTAGTGAACATCTAGTGAACATCTATAACCGTCTAGTGAACATCTATGAACCATCTATAAACCATCTATAAACCATCAATAAACCATCTAGTGAACATCTATTAACCATCTATAAACCATCTAGTGAACATCTACAAACCATCTAGTGAACATCTATAAACCATCTACTGAACATCTATAAACCGTCTAGTGAGCATGTATAAACCGTCTAGTGAACATCTATAAACCATCTAAAAACCGTCTTGTGAACATCTATAAACCATCTAGTGAACATCTATAAACCATCTAGTGAACATCTATAAACCATCTATAAACCATCTAGTGAACATCTATAAAACATCTAAAACCATCTAGTGAACATCTATAAACCATCTAGAGAACATCTATAAACCATCTATAAACCATCTAGTGAACATCTATAAACCATCTATAAACCATCTATAAACCATCTAGTGAACATCTATAAACCATCTAGTGAACATCTATAAACCATCTGGTGAACATCTATAAACCATCTATAAACCATCTATAAACCATCTATAAACTATCAATAAACCATCTAGTGTACATCTATAAACCATCTAGTGAACATCAATAAACCATCTAGTGAACATCTATAAACCATCTATTGAAAATCTATAAACCATCTATAAACCATCTAGTGAACATCTATAAACCATCTGGTGAACATCTATAAACCATCTAGTGAACATCTATAAACCATCTATAAACCATCTATAAACCTTCCAGTGAACATCTATAAACCATCTATAAACCATCTAGTGAACATCTATAAACCATCTAGCGAACATCTATAATTCATCTAGTGAACATCTATAAACCATCTATAAACCATCTAGTGAACATATCTAAACCATTGATTGAACATCTATAACCGTCTAGTGAACATCTACAAACATCTATAAACCATCTATAAACCATCTATTAACCATCTATAAACCGTCTAGTGGACATCCATAAACCATCTATAAACCATCTATAAACCATCTAGTGAACATCTATTAACCATCTATTAATCATCTAGTCAACATCTATAAACCATCTAGTGAACATCTATAAACCATCTATAAACCATCTAGTGAACATCTATAAACATCTATAAACCATCTATATACTATCTAGTGAATATCTATAAACATCTATAAACCATCTATTAACCATCTATAAACCATCTATTAACCATCTGTAAACCATCTATAAACCATCTTGTGAACATCTATAAAACATCTTGTGAACATCTATAAACCATCTATAAACCATCGACTGAACATCTATAAACCATCTAGTGAACATCTAGTGAACATCTATAAACCATCTAGTGAACATCTATAAACCATCTATAAACCATCTACTGAACATCTATAAACCATCTAGTAAACATCTAGTGAACATCTATAACCGTCTAGTGAACATCTATGAACCATCTATAAACCATCTATAAACCATCAATAAACCATCTAGTGAACATCTATTAACCATCTATAAACCATCTAGTGAACATCTGCAAACCATCTAGTGACCATCTATAAACCATCTATAAACCATCTACTGAACATCTATAAACCGTCTAGTGAACATGTATAAACCGTCTAGTGAACATCTATAAACCATCTATAAACCGTCTTGTGAACATCTATAAACCATCTATAAACCATCTATAATCCATCTAGTGAACATCTATAAACCATCAATAAACCATCTAGTGTACATCTATAAACCATCTAGTGAACATCTATAAACCATCTAGTGAACATCTATAAACAATCTAGTGAACATCTATAAACCATCTAGTAAACTATCTATAAACCATCTGGTGAACATCTATAAACCATCTAGTGAACATCTATAAACCATCTATAAACCATCTAGTGAACATCTATAAAACATCTAAAACCATCTAGTGAACATCTATAAACCATCTAGAGAACATCTATAAACCATCTATAATCCATCTTGTGAACATCTATAAAACATCTAGTGAACATCTATAAACCATCTTTAAACCATCGACTGAACATCTATAAACCATCTAGTGAACATCTAGTGAACATCTATAAACCATCTAGTGAACATCTATAAACCATCTATAAACCATCTACTGAACATCTATAAACCATCTAGTAAACATCTAGTGAACATCTATAACCGTCTAGTGAACATCTATGAACCATCTATAAACCATCTATAAACCATCAATAAACCATCTAGTGAACATCTATTAACCATCTATAAACCATCTAGTGAACATCTGCAAACCATCTAGTGAACATCTATAAACCATCTATTGAACATCTATAAACCATCTATAAACCATCTATAAACCATCTACTGAACATCTATAAACCGTCTAGTGAACATGTATAAACCGTCTAGTGAACATCTATAAACCATCTATAAACCATCTATAATCCATCTAGTGAACATCTATAAACCATCAATAAACCATCTAGTGTACATCTATAAACCATCTAGTGAACATCTATAAACCATCTAGTGAACATCTATAAACAATCTAGTGAACATCTATAAACCATCTATAAACCATCTAGTGAACATCTATAAACCATCTAGTAAACCATCTATAAACCATCTGGTGAACATCTATAAACCATCTATAGACCATCTATAAACCATCTAGTGAACATCTATAAACCATCTAGTGAACATCTATAAACCATCTATAAACCATCTAGTGAACATCTATAAAACATCTAAAACCATCTAGTGAACATCTATAAACCATCTAGAGAACATCTATAAACCATCTATAAACCATCTAGTGAACATCTATAAACCATCTATAAACCATGTATAAACCATCTAGTGAACATCTATAAACCATCTAGTGAACATCTATAAACCATCTAGTGAACATCTATAAACCATCTATAAACCATCTATAAACCATCTATAAACTATCAATAAACCATCTAGTGTACATCTATAAACCATCTAGTGAACATCTATAAACCATCTATTGAAAATCTATAAACCATCTATAAACCATCTAGTGAACATCTATAAACCATCTGGTGAACATCTATAAACCATCTATTGAAAATCTATAAACCATCTATAAACCATCTAGTGAACATCTATAAACCATCTGGTGAACATCTATAAACCATCTAGTGAACATCTATATACCATCTATAAACCATCTATAAACCATCCAGTGAACATCTATAAACCATCTATAAACCATCTAGTGAACATCTATAAACCATCTAGCGAACATCTATAATTCATCTAGTGAACATCTATAAACCATCTATAAACCATCTAGTGAACATATATAAACCATTGAGTGAACATCTATAACCGTCTAGTGAACATCTACAACCATCTATAAACCATCTATAAACCATCTAGTGAACATCTATTAACCATCTATTAATCATCTAGTCAACATCTATAAACCATCTAGTGAACATCTATAAACCATCTATAAACCATCTAGTGAACATCTATAAACATCTATAAACCATCTATAAACTATCTAGTGAATATCTATAAACATCTATAAACCATCTATTAACCATCTATAAACCATCTATTAACCATCTGTAAACCATCTATAAACCATCTTGTGAACATCTATAAAACATCTAGTGAACATCTATAAACCATCTATAAACCATCGACTGAACATCTATAAACCATCTAGTGAACATCTAGTGAACATCTATAAACCATCTAGTGAACATCTATAAACCATCTATAAACCATCTACTGAACATCTATAAACCATCTAGTAAACATCTAGTGAACATCTATAACCGTCTAGTGAACATCTATGAACCATCTATAAACCATCTATAAACCATCAATAAACCATCTAGTGAACATCTATTAACCATCTATAAACCATCTAGTGAACATCTGCAAACCATCTAGTGAACATCTACAAACCATCTATTGAACATCTATAAACCATCTATAAACCATCTATAAACCATCTACTGAACATCTATAAACCGTCTAGTGAACATGTATAAACCGTCTAGTCAACATCTATAAACCATCTATAAACCGTCTTGTGAACATCTATAAACCATCTATAAACCATCTATAATCCATCTAGTGAACATCTATAAACCATCAATAAACCATCTAGTGTACATCTATAAACCATCTAGTGAACATCTATAAACCATCTAGTGAACATCTATAAACAATCTAGTGAACATCTATAAACCATCTAGTAAACTATCTATAAACCATCTGGTGAACATCTATAAACCATCTAGTGAACATCTATAAACCATCTATAAACCATCTAGTGAACATCTATAAAACATCTAAAACCATCTAGTGAACATCTATAAACCATCTAGAGAACATCTATAAACCATCTATAAACCATCTTGTGAACATCTATAAAACATCTAGTGAACATCTAGAAACCATCTATAAACCATCGACTGAACATCTATAAACCATCTAGTGAACATCTAGTGAACATCTATAAACCATCTAGTGAACATCTATAAACCATCTATAAACCATCTACTGAACATCTATAAACCATCTAGTAAACATCTAGTGAACATCTATAACCGTCTAGTGAACATCTATGAACCATCTATAAACCATCTATAAACCATCAATAAACCATCTAGTGAACATCTATTAACCATCTATAAACCATCTAGTGAACATCTGCAAACCATCTAGTGAACATCTATAAACCATCTATTGAACATCTATAAACCATCTATAAACCATCTATAAACCATCTACTGAACATCTATAAACCGTCTAGTGAACATGTATAAACCGTCTAGTGAACATCTATAAACCATCTATAAACCGTCTTGTGAACATCTATAAACCATCTATAAACCATCTATAATCAATCTAGTGAACATCTATAAACCATCAATAAACCATCTAGTGTACATCTATAAACCATCTAGTGAACATCTATAAACCATCTAGTGAACATCTATAAACAATCTAGTGAACATCTATAAACCATCTATAAACCATCTAGTGGACATCTATAAACCATCTAGTAAACCATCTATAAACCATCTGGTGAACATCTATAAACCATCTAGTGAACATCTATAAACCATCTATAAACCATCTAGTGAACATCTATAAAACATCTAAAACCATCTAGTGAACATCTATAAACCATCTAGAGAACATCTATAAACCATCTATAAACCATCTAGTGAACATCTATAAACCATCTATAAACCATCTATAAACCATCTAGTGAACATCTATAAACCATCTAGTGAACATCTATAAACCATCTGGTGAACATCTATAATCCATCTAGTGAACATCTATAAACCATCTATAAACCATCTATAAACCATCTATAAACTATCAATAAACCATCTAGTGTACATCTATAAACCATCTAGTGAACATCAATAAACCATCTAGTGAACATCTATAAACCATCTATTGAAAATCTATAAACCATCTATAAACCATCTAGTGAACATCTATAAACCATCTGGTGAACATCTATAAACCATCTAGTGAACATCTATGAACCATCTATAAACCATCTATAAACCATCAATAAACCATCTAGTGAACATCTATTAACCATCTATAAACCATCTAGTGAACATCTGCAAACCATCTAGTGAACATCTATAAACCATCTATTGAACATCTATAAACCATCTATAAACCATCTATAAACCATCTACTGAACATCTATAAACCGTCTAGTGAACATGTATAAACCGTCTAGTGAACATCTATAAACCATCTATAAACCGTCTTGTGAACATCTATAAACCATCTATAAACCATCTATAATCAATCTAGTGAACATCTATAAACCATCAATAAACCATCTAGTGTACATCTATAAACCATCTAGTGAACATCTATAAACCATCTAGTGAACATCTATAAACAATCTAGTGAACATCTATAAACCATCTATAAACCATCTAGTGGACATCTATAAACCATCTAGTAAACCATCTATAAACCATCTGGTGAACATCTATAAACCATCTAGTGAACATCTATAAACCATCTATAAACCATCTAGTGAACATCTATAAAACATCTAAAACCATCTAGTGAACATCTATAAACCATCTAGAGAACATCTATAAACCATCTATAAACCATCTAGTGAACATCTATAAACCATCTATAAACCATCTATAAACCATCTAGTGAACATCTATAAACCATCTAGTGAACATCTATAAACCATCTGGTGAACATCTATAATCCATCTAGTGAACATCTATAAACCATCTATAAACCATCTATAAACCATCTATAAACTATCAATAAACCATCTAGTGTACATCTATAAACCATCTAGTGAACATCAATAAACCATCTAGTGAACATCTATAAACCATCTATTGAAAATCTATAAACCATCTATAAACCATCTAGTGAACATCTATAAACCATCTGGTGAACATCTATAAACCATCTAGTGAACATCTATAAACCATCTATAAACCATCTATAAACCATCCAGTGAACATCTATAAACCATCTATAAACCATCTAGTGAACATCTATAAACCATCTATAAACCATCTAGTGAACATATATAAACCATTGAGTGAACATCTATAACCGTCTAGTGAACATCTACAAACATCTATAAACCATCTATAAACCGTCTAGTGGACATCTATAAACCATCTATAAACCATCTATAAACCATCTAGTGAACATCTATTAACCATCTATTAATCATCTAGTCAACATCTATAAACCATCTAGTGAACATCTATAAACCATCTATAAACCATCTAGTGAACATCTATAAACATCTATAAACCATCTATAAACTATCTAGTGAATATCTATAAACATCTATAAACCATCTATTAACCATCTATAAACCATCTATTAACCATCTGTAAACCATCTATAAACCATCTTGTGAACATCTATAAAACATCTAGTGAACATCTATAAACCATCTATAAACCATCGACTGAACATCTATAAACCATCTAGTTAACATCTAGTGAACATCTATAAACCATCTAGTGAACATCTATAAACCATCTATAAACCATCTACCGAACATCTATAAACCATCTAGTAAACATCTAGTGAACATCTATAACCGTCTAGTGAACATCTATGAACCATCTATAAACCATCTATAAACCATCAATAAACCATCTAGTGAACATCTATAACCGTCTAGTGAACATCTATGAACCATCTATAAACCATCTATAAACCATCAATAAACCATCTAGTGAACATCTATTAACCATCTATAAACCATCTAGTGAACATCTGCAAACCATCTAGTGAACACCTATAAACCATCTATTGAACATCTATAAACCATCTATAAACCATCTATAAACCATCTACTGAACATCTATAAACCGTCTAGTGAACATGTATAAACCGTCTAGTGAACATCTATAAACCATCTATAAACCATCTTGTGAACATCTATAAACCATCTATAAACCATCTATAATCCATCTAGTGAACATCTATAAACCATCAATAAACCATCTAGTGTACATCTATAAACCATCTAGTGAACATCTATAAACCATCTAGTGAACATCTATAAACAATCTAGTGAACATCTATAAACCATCTATAAAACATCTAGTGAACATCTATAAACCATCTAGTAAACCATCTATAAACCATCTGGTGAACATCTATAAACCATCTAGTGAACATCTATAAATCATCTAGTGAACATCTATAAACCATCTATAAACCATCTAGTGAACATCTATAACCGTCTAGTGAACATCTACAAACATCTATAAACCATCTATAAACCATCTATAAACCATCTAGTGAACATCTATAAAACATCTAAAACCATCTAGTGAACATCTATAAACCATCTAGAGAACATCTATAAACCATCTATAAACCATCTAGTGAACATCTATAAACCATCTATAAACCATCTATAAACCATCTAGTGAACATCTATAAACCATCTAGTGAACATCTATAAACCATCTAGTGAACATCTATAAACCATCAAGTGAACATCTAATAACCATCTATAAACAGTCTAGTGAACATCTATAAACCATCTATAAACATCTATAAACCATCTATTAACCATCTATAAACATCTATAAGCCATCTAGTGAATATCTATAAACCATCTAGTGAACATCTGTAAACCATCTAGTGAACATCTATAAACCATCTAGTGAACATCTATTAACTATCTATAAACCATCTAGTGAACATCTATAACCCATCTATTAACCATCTATAAACATCTCTAAGCCATCTAGTGAATATCTATAAACCATCTAGTGAACATCTATAAACCATCTAGTGAACATCTATAAACCATCTAGTGAACATCTATTAACCATCTATAAACCATCTAGTGAACATCTATAAACCATCTAGTGAACATCTATAAACCAGGTATAAACCATCTATAAACCATCTAGTGAACATCTATTAACCATCTATTAATCATCTAGTCAACATCTATAAACCATCTAGTGAACATCTATAAACCATCTATAAACCATCTAGTGAACATCTATAAACCATCTATAAACTATCTAGTGAACATCTATAAACATCTATAAACCATCTATTAACCATCTATAAACCATCTATTAACCATCTGTAAACCATCTATAAACCATCTTGTGAACATCTATAAAACATCTAGTGAACATCTATAAACCATCTATAAACCATCAACTGAACATCTATAAACCATCTAGTAAACATCTAGTGAACATCTATAACCGTCTAGTGAACATCTATGAACCATCTATAAACCATCTATAAACCATCAATAAACCATCTAGTGAACATCTATTAACCATCTATAAACCATCTAGTGAACATCTGCAAACCATCTAGTGAACATCTATAAACCATCTATTGAACATCTATAAACCATCTATAAACCATCTATAAACCATCTACTGAACATCTATAAACCTTCTAGTGAACATGTATAAACCGTCTAGTGAACATCTATAAACCATCTATAAACCATCTTGTGAACATCTATAAACCATCTATAAACCATCTATAATCCATCTAGTGAACATCTATAAACCATCAATAAACCATCTAGTGTACATCTATAAACCATCTAGTGAACATCTATAAACCATCTAGTGAACATCTATAAACAATCTAGTGAACATCTATAAACCATCTATAAACCATCTATAAACCATCTATAAACCATCTAGAGAACATCTATAAACCATCTATAAACCATCTAGTGAACATCTATAAACCATCTATAAACCATCTATAAACCATCTAGTGAACATCTAAAAACCATCAAGTGAACATCTATAAACCATCTGGTGAACATCTATAAACCATCTAGTGAACATCTATAAACCATCTATAAACCATCTATAAACCATCTATAAACCATCTATAAACTATCAATAAACCATCTAGTGTACATCTATAAACCATCTAGTGAACATCTATAAACCATCTAGTGAACATCTATAAACCATCTATTGAAAATCTATAACCATCTATAAACCATCTCGTGAACATCTATAAACCATCTAGTGAACATCTATAAACCAGCTGGTGAACATCTATAAACCATCTAGTGAACATCTATAAACCATCTATAAACCATCTATAAACCATCCAGTGAACATCTATAAACCATCTATAAACCATCTAGTGAACATCTATAAACCATCTAGTAAACCATCTATAAACCATCTGGTGAACATCTATAAACCATCTAGTGAACATCTATAAATCATCTAGTGAACATCTATAAACCATCTATAAACCATCTAGTGAACATATATAAACCATCTAGTGAACATCTATAACCGTCTAGTGAACATCTACAAACATCTATAAACCATCTATAAACCATCTATAAACCATCTAGTGAACATCTATAAAACATCTAAAACCATCTAGTGAACATCTATAAACCATCTAGTGGACATCTATAAACCATCTAGTGAACATCTATTAACCATCTATAAACCATCTAGTGAACATCTATAAACCATCTATTAACCATCTATAAACCATCTAGTGAACATCTATAAACCATCTAGTGAACATCTATAAACCAGATATAAACCATCTATTAACCATCTATAAACCATCTAGTGAACATCTATAAACCATCTAGTGAACATCTACAAACCATCTATAAACCATCTAGTGAACATCTATAAACCATCTATAAACTATCTAGTGAACATCTATAAACATCTATAAACCATCTATTAACCATCTATAAACCATCTATTAACCATCTGTAAACCATCTATAAACCATCTTGTGAACATCTATAAAACATCTAGTGAACATCTATAAACCATGTATAAACCATCTACTGAACATCTATAAACCATCTAGTGAACATCTAGTGAACATCTATAAACCATCTAGTGAACATCTATAAACCATCTATAAACCATCTACTGAACATCTATAAACCATCTAGTGAACATCTAGTGAACATCTATAACCGTCTAGTGAACATCTATGAACCATCTATAAACCATCTATAAACCATCAATAAACCATCTAGTGAACATCTATTAACCATCTATAAACCATCTAGTGAACATCTATTAACCATCTATAAACCATCTAGTGAACATCTACAAACCATCTAGTGAACATCTATAAACCATCTACTGAACATCTATAAACCGTCTAGTGAGCATGTATAAACCGTCTAGTGAACATCTATAAACCATCTAAAAACCGTCTTGTGAACATCTATAAACCATCTAGTGAACATCTATAAACCATCTAGTGAACATCTATAAACCATCTATAAACCATCTAGTGAACATCTATAAAACTTCTAAAACCATCTAGTGAACATCTATAAACCATCTAGAGAATATCTATAAACCATCTATAAACCATCTAGTGAACATCTATAAACCATCTATAAACCATCTATAAACCATCTAGTGAACATCTATAAACCATCTAGTGAACATCTATAAACCATCTGGTGAACATCTATAAACCATCTATAAACCATCTATAAACCATCTATAAACTATCAATAAACCATCTAGTGTACATCTATAAACCATCTAGTGAACATCAATAAACCATCTAGTGAACATCTATAAACCATCTATTGAAAATCTATAAACCATCTATAAACCATCTAGTGAACATCTATAAACCATCTGGTGAACATCTAGAAACCATCTAGTGAACATCTATAAACCATCTATAAACCATCTATAAACCATCCAGTGAACATCTATAAACCATCTATAAACCATCTAGTGAACATCTATAAACCATCTAGCGAACATCTATAATTCATCTAGTGAACATCTATAAACCATCTATAAACCATCTAGTGAACATATATAAACCATTGAGTGAACATCTATAACCGTCTAGTGAACATCTACAAACATCTATAAACCATCTATAAACCATCTATTAACCATCTATAAACCGTCTAGTGGACATCCATAAACCATCTATAAACCATCTATAAACCATCTAGTGTACATCTATTAACCATCTATTAATCATCTAGTCAACATCTATAAACCATCTAGTGAACATCTATAAACCATCTATAAACCATCTAGTGAACATCTATAAACATCTATAAACCATCTATAAACTATCTAGTGAATATCTATAAACATCTATAAACCATCTATTAACCATCTATAAACCATCTATTAACCATCTGTAAACCATCTATAAACCATCTTGTGAACATCTATAAAACATCTAGTGAACATCTATAAACCATCTATAAACCATCGACTGAACATCTATAAACCATCTAGTGAACATCTAGTGAACATCTATAAACCATCTAGTGAACATCTATAAACCATCTATAAACCATCTACTGAACATCTATAAACCATCTAGTAAACATCTAGTGAACATCTATAACCGTCTAGTGAACATCTATGAACCATCTATAAACCATCTATAAACCATCAATAAACCATCTAGTGAACATCTATTAACCATCTATAAACCATCTAGTGAACATCTGCAAACCATCTAGTGAACATCTACAAACCATCTATTGAACATCTATAAACCATCTATAAACCATCTACTGAACATCTATAAACCGTCTAGTGAACATGTATAAACCGTCTAGTGAACATCTATAAACCATCTATAAACCGTCTTGTGAACATCTATAAACCATCTATAAACCATCTATAATCCATCTAGTGAACATCTATAAACCATCAATAAACCATCTAGTGTACATCTATAAACCATCTAGTGAACATCTATAAACCATCTAGTGAACATCTATAAACAATCTAGTGAACATCTATAAACCATCTAGTAAACTATCTATAAACCATCTGGTGAACATCTATAAACCATCTAGTGAACATCTATAAACCATCTATAAACCATCTAGTGAACATCTATAAAACATCTAAAACCATCTAGTGAACATCTATAAACCATCTAGAGAACATCTATAAACCATCTATAAACCATCTTGTGAACATCTATAAAACATCTAGTGAACATCTATAAACCATCTATAAACCATCGACTGAACATCTATAAACCATCTAGTGAACATCTAGTGAACATCTATAAACCATCTAGTGAACATCTATAAACCATCTATAAACCATCTACTGAACATCTATAACCGTCTAGTGAACATCTATGAACCATCTATAAACCATCTATAAACCATCAATAAACCATCTAGTGAACATCTATTAACCATCTATAAACCATCTAGTGAACATCTGCAAACCATCTAGTGAACATCTATAAACCATCTATTGAACATCTATAAACCATCTATAAACCATCTATAAACCATCTACTGAACATCTATAAACCGTCTAGTGAACATGTATAAAAAGTCTAGTGAACATCTATAAACCATCTATAAACCATCTATAATCCATCTAGTGAACATCTATAAACCATCAATAAACCATCTAGTGTACATCTATAAACCATCTAGTGAACATCTATAAACCATCTAGTGAACATCTATAAACAATCTAGTGAACATCTATAAACCATCTATAAACCATCTAGTGAACATCTATAAACCATCTAGTAAACCATCTATAAACCATCTGGTGAACATCTATAAACCATCTAGTGAACATCTATAAAACATCTAAAACCATCTAGTGAACATCTATGAACCATCTAGAGAACATCTATAAACCATCTATAAACCATCTAGTGAACATCTATAAACCATCTATAAACCATCTATAAACCATCTAGTGAACATCTATAAACCATCTAGTGAACATCTATAAACCATCTGGTGAACATCTATAATCCATCTAGTGAACATCTATAAACCATCTAGTGAACATCAATAAACCATCTAGTGAACATCTATAAACCATCTATTGAAAATCTATAAACCGTCTATAAACCATCTAGTGAACATCTATAAACCATCTGGTGAACATCTATAAACCATCTGGTGAACATCTATAAACCATCTAGAGAACATCTATAAACCATCTATAAACCATCTAGTGAACATCTATAAACCATCTATAAACCATCTATAAACCATCTATTGAACATCTATAAACCATCTAGCGAACATCTATAATTCATCTAGTGAACATCTATAAACCATCTATAAACCATCTAGTGAACATATATAAACCATTGAGTGAACATCTATAACCGTCTAGTGAACATCTACAAACATCTATAAACCATCTATAAACCGTCTAGTGGACATCTATAAACCATCTATAAACCATCTATAAACCATCTAGTGAACATCTATTAACCATCTATTAATCATCTAGTCAACATCTATAAACCATCTAGTGAACATCTATAAACCATCTATAAACCATCTAGTGAACATCTATAAACATCTATAAACCATCTATAAACTATCTAGTGAATATCTATAAACATCTATAAACCATCTATTAACCATCTATAAACCATCTATTAACCATCTGTAAACCATCTATAAACCATCTTGTGAACATCTATAAAACATCTAGTGAACATCTATAAACCATCTATAAACCATCGACTGAACATCTATAAACCATCTAGTGAACATCTAGTGAACATCTATAAACCATCTATAAACCATCTACTGAACATCGATAAACCATCTAGTAAACATCTAGTGAACATCTATAACCGTCTAGTGAACATCTATGAACCATCTATAAACCATCTATAAACCATCAATAAACAATCTAGTGAACATCTATTAACCATCTATAAACCATCTAGTGAACATCTGCAAACCATCTAGTGAACATCTATAAACCATCTATTGAACATCTATAAACCATCTATAAACCATCTATAAACCATCTACTGAACATCTATAAACCGTCTAGTGAACATGTATAAACCGTCTAGTGAACATCTATAAACCATCTATAAACCGTCTTGTGAACATCTATAAACCATCTATAAACCATCTATAATCCATCTAGTGAACATCTATAAACCATCAATAAACCATCTAGTGTACATCTATAAACCATCTAGTGAACATCTATAAACCATCTAGTGAACATCTATAAACAATCTAGTGAACATCTATAAACCATCTATAAACCATCTAGTGAACATCTATAAACCATCTAGTAAACCATCTATAAACCATCTGGTGAACATCTATAAACCATCTAGTGAACATCTATAAACCATCTATAAACTATCTATAAACCATCTAGTGAACATCTATAAACCATCTAGTGAACATCTATAAATCATCTAGTGAACATCTATAAACCATCTATAAACCATCTAGTGAACATATATAAACCATCTAGTGAACATCTATAACCGTCTAGTGAACATCTACAAACATCTATAAACCATCTATAAACCATCTATAAACCATCTAGAGAACATCTATAAACCATCTATAAACCATCTAGTGAACATCTATAAACCATCTATTAACCATCTATAAACCATCTAGTGAACATCTATAAACCATCTAGTGAACATCTATAAACCATCTAGTGAACATCTATAAACCATCTATTGAAAATCTATAAACCATCTATAAACCATCTCGTGAACATCTATAAACCATCTAGTGAACATCTATAACCGTCTAGTGAACATCTACAAACATCTATAAACCATCTATAAACCATCTATTAACCATCTATAAACCGTCTAGTGGACATCTATAAACCATCTATAAACCATCTATAAACCATCTAGTGAACATCTATTAACCATCTATTAATCATCTAGTCAACATCTATAAACCATCTAGTGAACATCTATAAACCATCTATAAACCATCTAGTGAACATCTATAAACATCTATAAACCATCTATAAACTATCTAGTGAATATCTATAAACATCTATAAACCATCTATTAACCATCTATAAACCATCTATTAACCATCTGTAAACCATCTATAAACCATCTTGTGAACATCTATAAAACATCTAGTGAACATCTATAAACCATCTATAAACCATCGACTGAACATCTATAAACCATCTAGTGAACATCTAGTGAACATCTATAAACCATCTAGTGAACATCTATAAACCATCTATAAACCATCTACTGAACATCTATAAACCATCTAGTAAACATCTAGTGAACATCTATAACCGTCTAGTGAACATCTATGAACCATCTATAAACCATCTATAAACCATCAATAAACCATCTAGTGAACATCTATTAACCATCTATAAACCATCTAGTGCACATCTGCAAACCATCTAGTGAACATCTATAAACCATCTATTGAACATCTATAAACCATCTATAAACCATCTATAAACCATCTACTGAACATCTATAAACCGTCTAGTGAACATGTATAAACCGTCTAGTGAACATCTATAAACCATCTATAAACCATCTTGTGAACATCTATAAACCATCTATAAACCATCTATAATCCATCTAGTGAACATCTATAAACCATCAATAAACCATCTAGTGTACATCTATAAACCATCTAGTGAACATCTATAAACCATCTAGTGAACATCTATAAACAATCTAGTGAACATCTATAAACCATCTATAAAACATCTAGTGAACATCTATAAACCATCTAGTAAACCATCTATAAACCATCTGGTGAACATCTATAAACCATCTAGTGAACATCTATAAATCATCTAGTGAACATCTATAAACCATCTATAAACCATCTAGTGAACATCTATAACCGTCTAGTGAACATCTACAAACATCTATAAACCATCTATAAACCATCTATAAACCATCTAGTGAACATCTATAAAACATCTAAAACCATCTAGTGAACATCTATAAACCATCTAGAGAACATCTATAAACCATCTATAAACCATCTAGTGAACATCTACAAACCATCTATAAACCATCTATAAACCATCTAGTGAACATCTATAAACCATCTAGTGAACATCTATAAACCATCTAGTGAACATCTATAAACCATCTAGTGAACATCTATTAACCATCTATAAACCATCTAGTGAACATCTATAACCCATATATTAACCATCTATAAACATCTCTAAGCCATCTAGTGAATATCTATAAACCATCTAGTGAACATCTATAAACCATCTAGTGAACATCTATAAACCATCTAGTGAACATCTATTAACCATCTATAAACCATCTAGTGAACATCTATAAACCATCTAGTGAACATCTATAAACCAGGTATAAACCATCTATAAACCATCTAGTGAACATCTATTAACCATCTATTAATCATCTAGTCAACATCTATAAACCATCTAGTGAACATCTATAAACCATCTATAAACCATCTAGTGAACATCTATAAACATCTATAAACCATCTATAAACTATCTAGTGAACATCTATAAACATCTATAAACCATCTATTAACCATCTATAAACCATCTATTAACCATCTGTAAACCATCTATAAACCATCTTGTGAACATCTATAAAACATCTAGTGAACATCTATAAACCATCTATAAACCATCGACTGAACATCTATAAACCATCTAGTAAACATCTAGTGAACATCTATAACCGTCTAGTGAACATCTATGAACCATCTATAAACCATCTATAAACCATCAATAAACCATCTAGTGAACATCTATTAACCATCTATAAACCATCTAGTGAACATCTGCAAACCATCTAGTGAACATCTATAAACCATCTATTGAACATCTATAAACCATCTATAAACCATCTATAAACCATCTACTGAACATCTATAAACCTTCTAGTGAACATGTATAAACCGTCTAGTGAACATCTATAAACCATCTATAAACCATCTTGTGAACATCTATAAACCATCTATAAACCATCTATAATCCATCTAGTGAACATCTATAAACCATCAATAAACCATCTAGTGTACATCTATAAACCATCTAGTGAACATCTATAAACCATCTAGTGAACATCTATAAACAATCTAGTGAACATCTATAAACCATCTATAAACCATCTATAAACCATCTATAAACCATCTAGTGAACATCTATAAAACATCTAAAACCATCTAGTGAACATCTATAAACCATCTAGAGAACATCTATAAACCATCTATAAACCATCTAGTGAACATCTATAAACCATCTATAAACCATCTATAAACCATCTAGTGAACATCTAAAAACCATCAAGTGAACATCTATAAACCATCTGGTGAACATCTATAAACCATCTAGTGAACATCTATAAACCATCTATAAACCATCTATAAACCATCTATAAACTATCAATAAACCATCTAGTGTACATCTATAAACCATCTAGTGAACATCTATAAACCATCTAGTGAACATCTATAAACCATCTATTGAAAATCTATAAACCATCTATAAACCATCTCGTGAACATCTATAAACCATCTAGTGAACATCTATAAACCAGCTGGTGAACATCTATAAACCATCTAGTGAACATCTATAAACCATCTATAAACCATCTATAAACCATCCAGTGAACATCTATAAACCATCTATAAACCATCTAGTGAACATCTATAAACCATCTAGTAAACCATCTATAAACCATCTGGTGAACATCTATAAACCATCTAGTGAACATCTATAAAACATCTATAAACTATCTATAAACCATCTAGTGAACATCTATAAACAATCTAGTCAACATCTATAAATCATCTAGTGAACATCTATAAACCATCTATAAACCATCTAGTGAACATATATAAACCATCTAGTGAACATCTATAACCGTCTAGTGAACATCTACAAACATCTATAAACCATCTATAAACCATCTATAAACCATCTAGTGAACATCTATAAAACATCTAAAACCATCTAGTGAACATCTATAAACCATCTAGTGGACATCTATAAACCATCTAGTGAACATCTATTAACCATCTATAAACCATCTAGTGAACATCTATAAACCATCTATTAACCATCTATAAACCATCTAGTGAACATCTATAAACCATCTAGTGAACATCTATAAACCAGATATAAACCATCTATTAACCATCTATAAACCATCTAGTGAACATCTATAAACCATCTAGTGAACATCTACAAACCATCTATAAACCATCTAGTGAACATCTATAAACCATCTATAAACTATCTAGTGAACATCTATAAACATCTATAAACCATCTATTAACCATCTATAAACCATCTATTAACCATCTGTAAACCATCTATAAACCATCTTGTGAACATCTATAAAACATCTAGTGAACATCTATAAACCATGTATAAACCATCTACTGAACATCTATAAACCATCTATTGAACATCTAGTGAACATCTGTAAACCATCTAGTGAACATCTATAAACCATCTATAAACCATCTACTGAACATCTATAAACCATCTAGTGAACATCTAGTGAACATCTATAACCGTCTAGTGAACATCTATGAACCATCTATAAACCATCTATAAACCATCAATAAACCATCTAGTGAACATCTATTAACCATCTATAAACCATCTAGTGAACATCTATTAACCATCTATAAACCATCTAGTGAACATCTACAAACCATCTAGTGAACATCTATAAACCATCTACTGAACATCTATAAACCGTCTAGTGAGCATGTATAAACCGTCTAGTGAACATCTATAAACCATCTAAAAACCGTCTTGTGAACATCTATAAACCATCTAGTGAACATCTATAAACCATCTAGTGAACATCTATAAACCATCTATAAACCATCTAGTGAACATCTATAAAACATCTAAAACCATCTAGTGAACATCTATAAACCATCTAGAGAACATCTATAAACCATCTATAAACCATCTAGTGAACATCTATAAACCATCTATAAACCATCTATAAACCATCTAGTGAACATCTATAAACCATCTAGTGAACATCTATAAACCATCTGGTGAACATCTATAAACCATCTATAAACCATCTATAAACCATCTATAAACTATCAATAAACCATCTAGTGTACATCTATAAACCATCTAGTGAACATCAATAAACCATCTAGTGAACATCTATAAACCATCTATTGAAAATCTATAAACCATCTATAAACCATCTAGTGAACATCTATAAACCATCTGGTGAACATCTAGAAACCATCTAGTGAACATCTATAAACCATCTATAAACCATCTATAAACCATCCAGTGAACATCTATAAACCATCTATAAACCATCTAGTGAACATCTATAAACCATCTAGCGAACATCTATAATTCATCTAGTGAACATCTATAAACCATCTATAAACCATCTAGTGAACATATATAAACCATTGAGTGAACATCTATAACCGTCTAGTGAACATCTACAAACATCTATAAACCATCTATAAACCATCTATTAACCATCTATAAACCGTCTAGTGGACATCCATAAACCATCTATAAACCATCTATAAACCATCTAGTGAACATCTATTAACCATCTATTAATCATCTAGTCAACATCTATAAACCATCTAGTGAACATCTATAAACATCTATAAACCATCTATAAACTATCTAGTGAATATCTATAAACATCTATAAACCATCTATTAACCATCTATAAACCATCTATTAACCATCTGTAAACCATCTATAAACCATCTTGTGAACATCTATAAAACATCTAGTGAACATCTATAAACCATCTATAAACCATCGACTGAACATCTATAAACCATCTAGTGAACATCTAGTGAACATCTATAAACCATCTAGTGAACATCTATAAACCATCTATAAACCATCTACTGAACATCTATAAACCATCTAGTAAACATCTAGTGAACATCTATAACCGTCTAGTGAACATCTATGAACCATCTATAAACCATCTATAAACCATCAATAAACCATCTAGTGAACATCTATTAACCATCTATAAACCATCTAGTGAACATCTGCAAACCATCTAGTGAACATCTATAAACCATCTATTGAACATCTATAAACCATCTATAAACCATCTACTGAACATCTATAAACCGTCTAGTGAACATGTATAAACCGTCTAGTGAACATCTATAAACCATCTATAAACCGTCTTGTGAACATCTATAAACCATCTATAAACCATCTATAATCCATCTAGTGAACATCTATAAACCATCAATAAACCATCTAGTGTACATCTATAAACCATCTAGTGAACATCTATAAACCATCTAGTGAACATCTATAAACAATCTAGTGAACATCTATAAACCATCTAGTAAACTATCTATAAACCATCTGGTGAACATCTATAAACCATCTAGTGAACATCTATAAACCATCTATAAACCATCTAGTGAACATCTATAAAACATCTAAAACCATCTAGTGAACTATCTATAAACCATCTGGTGAACATCTATAAACCATCTAGAGAACATCTATAAACCATCTATAAACCATCTTGTGAACATCTATAAAACATCTAGTGAACATCTATAAACCATCTATAAACCATCGACTGAACATCTATAAACCATCTAGTGAACATCTAGTGAACATCTATAAACCATCTAGTGAACATCTATAAACCATCTATAAACCATCTACTGAACATCTATAACCGTCTAGTGAACATCTATGAACCATCTATAAACATCTATAAACCATCAATAAACCATCTAGTGAACATCTATTAACCATCTATAAACCATCTAGTGAACATCTGCAAACCATCTAGTGAACATCTATAAACCATCTATTGAACATCTATAAACCATCTATAAACCATCTATAAACCATCTACTGAACATCTATAAACCTTCTAGTGAACATGTATAAACCGTCTAGTGAACATCTATAAACCATCTATAAACCATCTATAATCCATCTAGTGAACATCTATAAACCATCAATAAACCATCTAGTGTACATCTATAAACCATCTAGTGAACATCTATAAACCATCTAGTGAACATCTATAAACAATCTAGTGAACATCTATAAACCATCTATAAACCATCTAGTGAACATCTATAAACCATCTAGTAAACCATCTATAAACCATCTGGTGAACATCTATAAACCATCTAGTGAACATCTATAAACCATCTATAAACCATCTAGTGAACATCTATAAAACATCTAAAACCATCTAGTGAACATCTATAAACCATCTAGAGAACATCTATAAACCATCTATAAACCATCTAGTGAACATCTATAAACCATCTATAAACCATCTATAAACCATCTAGTGAACATCTATAAACCATCTAGTGAACATCTATAAACCATCTGGTGAACATCTATAATCCATCTAGTGAACATCTATAAACCATCTAGTGAACATCAATAAACCATCTAGTGAACATCTATAAACCATCTATTGAAAATCTATAAACCATCTATAAACCATCTAGTGAACATCTATAAACCATCTGGTGAACATCTATAAACCATCTGGTGAACATCTATAAACCATCTAGAGAACATCTATAAACCATCTATAAACCATCTAGTGAACATCTATAAACCATCTATAAACCATCTATAAACCATCTAGTGAACATCTATAAACCATCTAGCGAACATCTATAATTCATCTAGTGAACATCTATAAACCATCTATAAACCATCTAGTGAACATATATAAACCATTGAGTGAACATCTATAACCGTCTAGTGAACATCTACAAACATCTATAAACCATCTATAAACCGTCTAGTGGACATCTATAAACCATCTATAAACCATCTATAAACCATCTAGTGAACATCTATTAACCATCTATTAATCATCTAGTCAACATCTATAAACCATCTAGTGAACATCTATAAACCATCTATAAACCATCTAGTGAACATCTATAAACATCTATAAACCATCTATAAACCATCAATAAACCATCTAGTGAACATCTATTAACCATCTATAAACCATCTAGTGAACATCTGCAAACCATCTAGTGAACATCTATAAACCATCTATTGAACATCTATAAACCATCTATAAACCATCTATAAACCATCTACTGAACATCTATAAACCGTCTAGTGAACATGTATAAACCGTCTAGTGAACATCTATAAACCATCTATAAACCATCTATAATCCATCTAGTGAACATCTATAAACCATCAATAAACCATCTAGTGTACATCTATAAACCATCTAGTGAACATCTATAAACCATCTAGTGAACATCTATAAACAATCTAGTGAACATCTATAAACCATCTATAAACCATCTAGTGAACATCTATAAACCATCTAGTAAACCATCTATAAACCATCTGGTGAACATCTATAAACCATCTAGTGAACATCTATAAACCATCTCTAAACCATCTAGTGAACATCTATAAAACATCTAAAACCATCTAGTGAACATCTATAAACCATCTAGAGAACATCTATAAACCATCTATAAACCATCTAGTGAACATCTATAAACCATCTATAAACCATCTATAAACCATCTAGTGAACATCTATAAACCATCTAGTGAACATCTATAAACCATCTGGTGAACATCTATAATCCATCTAGTGAACATCTATAAACCATCTAGTGAACATCAATAAACCATCTAGTGAACATCTATAAACCATCTATTGAAAATCTATAAACCATCTATAAACCATCTAGTGAACATCTATAAACCATCTGGTGAACATCTATAAACCATCTGGTGAACATCTATAAACCATCTAGAGAACATCTATAAACCATCTATAAACCATCTAGTGAACATCTATAAACCATCTAGCGAACATCTATAATTCATCTAGTGAACATCTATAAACCATCTATAAACCATCTAGTGAACATATATAAACCATTGAGTGAACATCTATAACCGTCTAGTGAACATCTACAAACATCTATAAACCATCTATAAACCGTCTAGTGGACATCTATAAACCATCTATAAACCATCTATAAACCATCTAGTGAACATCTATTAACCATCTATTAATCATCTAGTCAACATCTATAAACCATCTAGTGAACATCTATAAACCATCTATAAACCATCTAGTGAACATCTATAAACATCTATAAACCATCTATAAACTATCTAGTGAATATCTATAAACATCTATAAACCATCTATTAACCATCTATAAACCATCTATTAACCATCTGTAAACCATCTATAAACCATCTTGTGAACATCTATAAAACATCTAGTGAACATCTATAAACCATCTATAAACCATCGACTGAACATCTATAAACCATCTAGTGAACATCTAGTGAACATCTATAAACCATCTATAAACCATCTACTGAACATCGATAAACCATCTAGTAAACATCTAGTGAACATCTATAACCGTCTAGTGAACATCTATGAACCATCTATAAACCATCTATAAACCATCAATAAACCATCTAGTGAACATCTATTAACCATCTATAAACCATCTAGTGAACATCTGAAAACCATCTAGTGAACATCTATAAACCATCTATTGAACATCTATAAACCATCTATAAACCATCTATAAACCATCTACTGAACATCTATAAACCGTCTAGTGAACATGTATAAACCGTCTAGTGAACATCTATAAACCATCTATAAACCGTCTTGTGAACATCTATAAACCATCTATAAACCATCTATAATCCATCTAGTGAACATCTATAAACCATCAATAAACCATCTAGTGTACATCTATAAACCATCTAGTGAACATCTATAAACCATCTAGTGAACATCTATAAACAATCTAGTGAACATCTATAAACCATCTATAAACCATCTAGTGAACATCTATAAACCATCTAGTAAACCATCTATAAACCATCTGGTGAACATCTATAAACCATCTAGTGAACATCTATAAACCATCTATAAACTATCTATAAACCATCTAGTGAACATCTATAAACCATCTAGTGAACATCTATAAATCATCTAGTGAACATCTATAAACCATCTATAAACCATCTAGTGAACATATATAAACCATCTAGTGAACATCTATAACCGTCTAGTGAACATCTACAAACATCTATAAACCATCTATAAACCATCTATAAACCATCTAGAGAACATCTATAAACCATCTATAAACCATCTAGTGAACATCTATAAACCATCTATTAACCATCTATAAACCATCTAGTGAACATCTATAAACCATCTAGTGAACATCTATAAACCATCTAGTGAACATCTATAAACCATCTATTGAAAATCTATAAACCATCTATAAACCATCTCGTGAACATCTATAAACCATCTAGTGAACATCTATAACCGTCTAGTGAACATCTACAAACATCTATAAACCATCTATAAACCATCTATTAACCATCTATAAACCGTCTAGTGGACATCTATAAACCATCTATAAACCATCTATAAACCATCAAGTGAACATCTAATAACCATCTATAAACAGTCTAGTGAACATCTATAAACCATCTATAAACATCTATAAACCATCTATTAACCATCTATAAACATCTATAAGCCATCTAGTGGATATCTATAAACCATCTAGTGAACATCTGTAAACCATCTAGTGAACATCTATAAACCATCTAGTGAACATCTATTAACCATCTATAAACCATCTAGTGAACATCTATAACCCATCTATTAACCATCTATAAACATCTCTAAGCCATCTAGTGAATATCTATAAACCATCTAGTGAACATCTATAAACCATCTAGTGAACATCTATAAACCATCTAGTGAACATCTATTAACCATCTATAAACCATCTAGTGAACATCTATAAACCATCTAGTGAACATCTATAAACCAGGTATAAACCATCTATAAACCATCTAGTGAACATCTATTAACCATCTATTAATCATCTAGTCAACATCTATAAACCATCTAGTGAACATCTATAAACCATCTATAAACTATCTAGTGAACATCTATAAACATCTATAAACCATCTATTAACCATCTATAAACCATCTATTAACCATCTGTAAACCATCTATAAACCATCTTGTGAACATCTATAAAACATCTAGTGAACATCTATAAACCATCTATAAACCATCGACTGAACATCTATAAACCATCTAGTGAACATCTAGTGAACATCTATAAACCATCTAGTGAACATCTATAAACCATCTATAAACCATCTACTGAACATCTATAAACCATCTAGTAAACATCTAGTGAACATCTATAACCGTCTAGTGAACATCTATGAACCATCTATAAACCATCTATAAACCATCAATAAACCATCTAGTGAACATCTATTAACCATCTATAAACCATCTAGTGAACATCTGCAAACCATCTAGTGAACATCTATAAACCATCTATTGAACATCTATAAACCATCTATAAACCATCTATAAACCATCTACTGAACATCTATAAACCGTCTAGTGAACATGTATAAACCATCTTGTGAACATCTATAAACCATCTATAAACCATCTATAATCCATCTAGTGAACATCTATTAACCATCTATAAACCATCTAGTGAACATCTGCAAACCATCTAGTGAACATCTATAAACCATCTATTGAACATCTATAAACCATCTATAAACCATCTATAAACCATCTAGTGAACATCTATAAATCATCTAGTGAACATCTATAAACCATCTATAAACCATCTAGTGAACATATATAAACCATCTAGTGAACATCTATAACCGTCTAGTGAACATCTACAAACATCTATAAACCATCTATAAACCATCTATAAACCATCTAGAGAACATCTATAAACCATCTATAAACCATCTAGTGAACATCTATAAACCATCTATTAACCATCTATAAACCATCTAGTGAACATCTATAAACCATCTAGTGAACATCTATAAACCATCTAGTGAACATCTATAAACCATCTATTGAAAATCTATAAACCATCTATAAACCATCTCGTGAACATCTATAAACCATCTAGTGAACATCTATAACCGTCTAGTGAACATCTACAAACATCTATAAACCATCTATAAACCATCTATTAACCATCTATAAACCGTCTAGTGGACATCTATAAACCATCTATAAACCATCTATAAACCATCAAGTGAACATCTAATAACCATCTATAAACAGTCTAGTGAACATCTATAAACCATCTATAAACATCTATAAACCATCTATTAACCATCTATAAACATCTATAAGCCATCTAGTGGATATCTATAAACCATCTAGTGAACATCTGTAAACCATCTAGTGAACATCTATAAACCATCTAGTGAACATCTATTAACCATCTATAAACCATCTAGTGAACATCTATAACCCATCTATTAACCATCTATAAACATCTCTAAGCCATCTAGTGAATATCTATAAACCATCTAGTGAACATCTATAAACCATCTAGTGAACATCTATAAACCATCTAGTGAACATCTATTAACCATCTATAAACCATCTAGTGAACATCTATAAACCATCTAGTGAACATCTATAAACCAGGTATAAACCATCTATAAACCATCTAGTGAACATCTATTAACCATCTATTAATCATCTAGTCAACATCTATAAACCATCTAGTGAACATCTATAAACCATCTATAAACTATCTAGTGAACATCTATAAACATCTATAAACCATCTATTAACCATCTATAAACCATCTATTAACCATCTGTAAACCATCTATAAACCATCTTGTGAACATCTATAAAACATCTAGTGAACATCTATAAACCATCTATAAACCATCGACTGAACAACTATAAACCATCTAGTGAACATCTAGTGAACATCTATAAACCATCTAGTGAACATCTATAAACCATCTATAAACCATCTACTGAACATCTATAAACCATCTAGTAAACATCTAGTGAACATCTATAACCGTCTAGTGAACATCTATGAACCATCTATAAACCATCTATAAACCATCAATAAACCATCTAGTGAACATCTATTAACCATCTATAAACCATCTAGTGAACATCTGCAAACCATCTAGTGAACATCTATAAACCATCTATTGAACATCTATAAACCATCTATAAACCATCTATAAACCATCTACTGAACATCTATAAACCGTCTAGTGAACATGTATAAACCATCTTGTGAACATCTATAAACCATCTATAAACCATCTATAATCCATCTAGTGAACATCTATTAACCATCTATAAACCATCTAGTGAACATCTGCAAACCATCTAGTGAACATCTATAAACCATCTATTGAACATCTATAAACCATCTATAAACCATCTATAAACCATCTAGTGAACATCTATAAATCATCTAGTGAACATCTATAAACCATCTATAAACCATCTAGTGAACATATATAAACCATCTAGTGAACATCTATAACCGTCTAGTGAACATCTACAAACATCTATAAACCATCTATAAACCATCTATAAACCATCTAGAGAACATCTATAAACCATCTATAAACCATCTAGTGAACATCTATAAACCATCTATAAACCATCTATAAACCATCTAGTGAACATCTATAAACCATCTAGTGAACATCTATAAACCATCTAGTGAACATCTATAAACCATCTAGTGAACATCTATTAACCATCTATAAACCATCTAGTGAACATCTATAACCCATATATTAACCATCTATAAACATCTCTAAGCCATCTAGTGAATATCTATAAACCATCTAGTGTACATCTATAAACCATCTAGTGAACATCTATAAACCATCTAGTGAATATCTATTAACCATCTATAAACCATCTAGTGAACATCTATAAACCATCTATTAACCATCTATAAACCATCTAGTGAACATCTATAAACCATCTAGTGAACATCTATAAACCATCTAGTGAACATCTATAAACCATCTATAAACCATCTCGTGAACATCTATAAACCATCTAGTGAACATCTATAACCGTCTAGTGAACATCTACAAACATCTATAAACCATCTATAAACCATCTATTAACCATCTATAAACCGTCTAGTGGACATCTATAAACCATCTATAAACCATCTATAAACCATCAAGTGAACATCTAATAACCATCTATAAACAGTCTAGTGAACATCTATAAACCATCTATAAACATCTATAAACCATCTATTAACCATCTATAAACATCTATAAGCCATCTAGTGAATATCTATAAACCATCTAGTGAACATCTGTAAACCATCTAGTGAACATCTATAAACCATCTAGTGAACATCTATTAACCATCTATAAACCATCTAGTGAACATCTATAAACCATCTATTAACCATCTATAAACCATCTAGTGAACATCTATAAACCATCTAGTGAACATCTATAAACCATCTAGTGAACATCTATAAACCATCTATAAACCATCTCGTGAACATCTATAAACCATCTAGTGAACATCTATAACCGTCTAGTGAACATCTACAATTATCTATAAACCATCTATAAACCATCTATTAACCATCTATAAACCGTCTAGTGGACATCTATAAACCATCTATAAACCATCTATAAACCATCTAGTGAACATCTATAAACCATCTAGTGAACATCTATAAACCATCTAGTGAACATCTATTAACCATCTATAAACCATCTAGTGAACATCTATAAACCACCTAGTGAACATCTATAAACCAGGTATAAACCATCTATAAACCATCTAGTGAACATCTATTAAACATCTATTAATCATCTAGTCAACATCTATAAACCATCTAGTGAACATCTATAAACCATCTATAAACCATCTAGTGAACATCTATAAACATCTATAAACCATCTATAAACTATCTAGTGAACATCTATAACCGTCTAGTGAACATCTATGAACCATCTATAAACCATCTATAAACCATCAATAAACCATCTAGTGAACATCTATTAACCATCTATAAACCATCTAGTGAACATCTGCAAACCATCTAGTGAACATCTATAAACCATCTATTGAACATCTATAAACCATCTATAAACCATCTATAAACCATCTACTGAACATCTATAAACCGTCTAGTGAACATGTATAAACCGTCTTGTGAACATCTATAAACCATCTATAAACCATCTATAATCCATCTAGTGAACATCTATTAACCATCTATAAACCATCTAGTGAACATCTGCAAACCATCTAGTGAACATCTATAAACCATCTATTGAACATCTATAAACCATCTATAAACCATCTATAAACCATCTAGTGAACATCTATAAATCATCTAGTGAACATCTATAAACCATCTATAAACCATCTAGTGAACATATATAAACCATCTAGTGAACATCTATAACCGTCTAGTGAACATCTACAAACATCTATAAACCATCTATAAACCATCTATAAACCATCTAGAGAACATCTATAAACCATCTATAAACCATCTAGTGAACATCTATAAACCATCTATAAACCATCTATAAACCATCTAGTGAACATCTATAAACCATCTAGTGAACATCTATAAACCATCTAGTGAACATCTATAAACCATCTAGTGAACATCTATTAACCATCTATAAACCATCTAGTGAACATCTATAACCCATATATTAACCATCTATAAACATCTCTAAGCCATCTAGTGAATATCTATAAACCATCTAGTGTACATCTATAAACCATCTAGTGAACATCTATAAACCATCTAGTGAATATCTATTAACCATCTATAAACCATCTAGTGAACATCTATAAACCATCTATTAACCATCTATAAACCATCTAGTGAACATCTATAAACCATCTAGTGAACATCTATAAACCATCTAGTGAACATCTATAAACCATCTATAAACCATCTCGTGAACATCTATAAACCATCTAGTGAACATCTATAACCGTCTAGTGAACATCTACAATTATCTATAAACCATCTATAAACCATCTATTAACCATCTATAAACCGTCTAGTGGACATCTATAAACCATCTATAAACCATCTATAAACCATCAAGTGAACATCTAATAACCATCTATAAACAGTCTAGTGAACATCTATAAACCATCTATAAACATCTATAAACCATCTATTAACCATCTATAAACATCTATAAGCCATCTAGTGAATATCTATAAACCATCTAGTGAACATCTGTAAACCATCTAGTGAACATCTATAAACCATCTAGTGAACATCTATTAACCATCTATAAACCATCTAGTGAACATCTATAACCCAGCTATTAACCATCTATAAACATCTCTAAGCCATCTAGTGAATATCTATAAACCATCTAGTGAACATCTATAAACCATCTAGTGAACATCTATAAACCATCTAGTGAACATCTATTAACCATCTATAAACCATCTAGTGAACATCTATAAACCACCTAGTGAACATCTATAAACCAGGTATAAACCATCTATAAACCATCTAGTGAACATCTATTAAACATCTATTAATCATCTAGTCAACATCTATAAACCATCTAGTGAACATCTATAAACCATCTATAAACCATCTAGTGAACATCTATAAACATCTATAAACCATCTATAAACTATCTAGTGAACATCTATAAACATCTATAAACCATCTATTAACCATCTATAAACCATCTATTAACCATCTGTAAACCATCTATAAACCATCTTGTGAACATCTATAAAACATCTAGTGAACATCTATAAACCATCTATAAACCATCGACTGAACATCTATAAACCATCTAGTGAACATCTAGTGAACATCTATAAACCATCTAGTGAACATCTATAAACCATCTATAAACCATCTACTGAACATCTATAAACCATCTAGTAAACATCTAGTGAACATCTATAACTGTCTAGTGAACATCTATGAACCATCTATAAACCATCTATAACCATCAATAAACCATCTCGTGAACATCTATAAACCATCTAGTGAACATCTATAAACCATCTGGTGAACATCTATAAACCATCTAGTGAACATCTATAAACCATCTATAAACCATCTATAAACCATCCAGTGAACATCTATAAACCATCTATAAACCATCTATTAACCATCTAGTGAACATCTATAAACCATCTAGTGAACATCTATAAATCATCTAGTGAACATCTATAAACCATCTATAAACCATCTAGTGAACATATATAAACCATCTAGTGAACATCTATAACCGTCTAGTGAACATCTACAAACATCTATAAACCATCTATAAACCATCTAGTGAACATCTATAAAACATCTAAAACCATCTAGTGAACATCTATAAACCATCTAGTGAACATCTATAAACCATCTAGTGAACATCTATAAACCATCTATAAACCATCTAGTGAACATCTATAAACATCTATAAACCATCTATAAACTATCTAGTGAACATCTATAAACATCTATAAACCATCTATTAACCATCTAGTGAACATCTATAAACCATCTAGTGAACATCTATAAATCATCTAGTGAACATCTATAAACCATCTATAAACCATCTAGTGAACATATATAAACCATCTAGTGAACATCTATAACCGTCTAGTGAACATCTACAAACATCTATAAACCATCTATAAACCATCTAGTGAACATCTATAAAACATCTAAAACCATCTAGTGAACATCTATAAACCATCTAGTGAACATCTATAAACCATCTAGTGAACATCTATAAACCATCTATAAACCATCTAGTGAACATCTATAAACATCTATAAACCATCTATAAACTATCTAGTGAACATCTATAAACATCTATAAACCATCTATTAACCATCTATAAACCATCTATTAACCATCTGTAAACCATCTATAAACCATCTTGTGAACATCTATAAAACATCTAGTGAACATCTATAAACCATCTATAAACCATCGACTGAACATCTATAAACCATCTAGTGAACATCTAGTGAACATCTATAAACCATCTAGTGAACATCTATAAACCATCTATAAACCATCTACTGAACATCTATAAACCATCTAGTAAACATCTAGTGAACATCTTTAACTGTCTAGTGAACATCTATGAACCATCTATAAACCATCTATAAACCATCAATAAACCATCTCGTGAACATCTATAAACCATCTAGTGAACATCTATAAACCATCTGGTTAACATCTATAAACCATCTAGTGAACATCTATAAACCATCTATAAACCATCTATAAACCATCCAGTGAACATCTACAAACCATCTATAAACCATCTAGTGAACATCTATAAACCATCTAGTAAACCATCTATAAACCATCTGGTGAACATCTATAAACCATCTAGTGAACATCTATAAATCATCTAGTGAACATCTATAAACCATCTAGTGAACATATATAAACCATCTAGTGAACATCTATAACCGTCTATAAACCATCCAGTCAACATCTATAAACCATCTATAAACCATCTAGTGAACATCTATAAACCATCTAGTAAACCATCTATAAACCATCTGGTGAACATCTATAAACCATCTAGTGAACATCTATAAACCATCTATAAACTATCTATAAACCATCTAGTGAACATCTATAAACCATCTAGTGAACATCTATAAATCATCTAGTGAACATCTATAAACCATCTATAAACCATCTAGTGAACATATATAAACCATCTAGTGAACATCTATAACCGTCTAGTGAACATCTACAAACATCTATAAACCATCTATAAACCATCTATAAACCATCTAGTGAACATCTATAAAACATCTAAAACCATCTAGTGAACATCTATAAACCATCTAGTGAACATCTATAAACCATCTAGTGAACATCTATAAACCATCTATAAACCATCTAGTGAACATCTATAAACATCTATAAACCATCTATAAACTATCTAGTGAACATCTATAAACATCTATAAACCATCTATTAACCATCTATAAACCATCTATTAACCATCTGTAAACCATCTATAAACCATCTTGTGAACATCTATAAAACATCTAGTGAACATCTATAAACCATCTATAAACCATCGACTGAACATCTATAAACCATCTAGTGAACATCTAGTGAACATCTATAACCGTCTAGTGAACATCTATGAACCATCTATAAACCATCTATAAACCATCAATAAACCATCTAGTGAACATCTATTAACCATCTATAAACCATCTAGTGAACATCTGCAAACCATCTAGTGAACATCTATAAACCATCTATTGAACATCTATAAACCATCTATAAACCATCTATAAACCATCTACTGAACATCTATAAACCGTCTAGTGAACATGTATAAACCGTCTAGTGAACATCTATAAACCATCTATAAACCGTCTTGTGAACATCTATAAACCATCTATAAACCATCTATAATCCATCTAGTGAACATCTATAAACCATCAATAAACCATCTAGTGTACATCTATAAACCATCTAGTGAACATCTATAAACCATCTAGTGAACATCTATAAACAATCTAGTGAACATCTATAAACCATCTATAAACCATCTATAAACCATCTATAAACAATCTAGTGAACATCTATAAACCATCTATAAACCATCTATAAACCATCTATAAACCATCTAGTGAACATCTATAAAGCATCAAGTGAACATCTATAAACCATCTGGTGAACATCTATAAACCATCTAGTGAACATCTATAAACCATCTATAAACCATCTATAAACCATCTATAAACTATCAATAAACCATCTAGTGTACATCTATAAACCATCTAGTGAACATCTATAAACCATCTAGTGAACATCTATAAACCATCTATTGAAAATCTATAAACCATCTATAAACCATATCGTGGACATCTATAAACCATCTAGTGAACATCTATAAACCATCTGGTGAACATCTATAAACCATCTAGTGAACATCTATAAACCATCTATAAACCATCCAGTGAACATCTATAAACCATCTATAAACCATCTGGTGAACATCTATAAACCATCTAGTGAACATCTATAACCGTCTAGTGAACATCTACAAACATCTATAAACCATCTATAAACCATCTATAAACCTTCTAGTGAACATCTATACAACATCTAAAACCATCTAGTGAACATCAATAAACCATCTAGTGAACATCTATTAACCATCTATAAACCATCTAGTGAACATCTGCAAACCATCTAGTGAACATCTATAAACCATCTATTGAACATCTATAAACCATCTATAAACCATCTATAAACCATCTACTGAACATCTATAAACCGTCTAGTGAAAATGTATAAACCGTCTAGTGAACATCTATAAACCATCTATAAACCGTCTTGTGAACATCTATAAACCATCTATAAACCATCTATAATCCATCTAGTGAACATCTATAAACCATCAATAAACCATCTAGTGAACATCTATAAACCATCTAGTGAACATCTATAAACAATCTAGTGAACATCTATAAACCATCTATAAACCATCTATAAACCATCTATAAACCATCTAGTGAACATCTATAAAACATCTAAAACCATCTAGTGAACATCTATAAACCATCTAGAGAACATCTATAAACCATCTATAAACCATCTAGTGAACATCTATAAACCATCTAGTGAACATCTATAAACAATCTAGTGAACATCTATAAACCATCTATAAACCATCTATAAACCATCTATAAACCATCTAGTGAACATCTATAAAACATCTAAAACCATCTAGTGAACATCTATAAACCATCTAGAGAACATCTATAAACCATCTATAAACCATCTAGTGAACATCTATAAACCATCTATAAACCATCTATAAACCATCTAGTGAACATCTATAAACCATCAAGTGAACATCTATAAACCATCTGGTGAACATCTATAAACCATCTAGTGAACATCTATAAACCATCTATAAACCATCTATAAACCATCTATAAACTATCAATAAACCATCTAGTGTACATCTATAAACCATCTAGTGAACATCTATAAACCATCTAGTGAACATCTATAAACCATCTATTGAAAATCTATAAACCATCTATAAACCATATCGTGGACATCTATAAACCATCTAGTGAACATCTATAAACCATCTGGTGAACATCTATAAACCATCTAGTGAACATCTATAAACCATCTATAAACCATCCAGTGAACATCTATAAACCATCTATAAACCATCTGGTGAACATCTATAAACCATCTAGTGAACATCTATTAACCATCTATAAACCATCTAGTGAACATCTGCAAACCATCTAGTGAACATCTATAAACCATCTATTGAACATCTATAAACCATCTATAAACCATCTATAAACCATCTACTGAACATCTATAAACCGTCTAGTGAACATGTATAAACCGTCTAGTGAACATCTATAAACCATCTAGTGAACATCTATAAACCATCAATAAACCATCTAGTGTACATCTATAAACCATCTAGTGAACATCTATAAACCATCTAGTGAACATCTATAAACAATCTAGTGAACATCTATAAACCATCTATAAACCATCTATAAACCATCTAGTGAACATCTATAAACCATCTATAAACCGTCTTGTGAACATCTATAAACCATCTATAAACCATCTATAATCCATCTAGTGAATATCTATAAACCATCAATAAACCATCTAGTGAACATCTATAAACCATCTAGTGAACATCTATAAACAATCTAGTGAACATCTATAAACCATCTATAAACCATCTATAAACCATCTATAAACCATCTAGTGAACATCTATAAACCATCTATAAACCGTCTTGTGAACATCTATAAACCATCTATAAACCATCTATAATCCATCTAGTGAACATCTATAAACCATCAATAAACCATCTAGTGAACATCTATAAACCATCTAGTGAACATCTATAAACAATCTAGTGAACATCTATAAACCATCTATAAACCATCTATAAACCATCTAGTGAACATCTATAAAACATCTAAAACCATCTAGTGAACATCTATAAACCATCTAGAGAACATCTATAAACCATCTATAAACCATCTAGTGAACATCTATAAACCATCTAGTGAACATCTATAAACAATCTAGTGAACATCTATAAACCATCTATAAACCATCTATAAACCATCTATAAACCATCTAGTGAACATCTATAAAACATCTAAAACCATCTAGTGAACATCTATAAACCATTTAGAGAACATCTATAAACCATCTATAAACCATCTAGTGAACATTTATAAACCATCTATAAACCATCTATAAACCATCTAGTGAACATCTATAAACCATCAAGTGAACATCTATAAACCATCTGGTGAACATCTATAAACCATCTAGTGAACATCTATAAACATCTATAAACCATCTATAAACCATCTATAAACTATCAATAAACCATCTAGTGTACATCTATAAACCATCTAGTGAACATCTATAAACCATCTAGTGAACATCTATAAACCATCTATTGAAAATCTATAAACCATCTATAAACCATATCGTGGACATCTATAAACCATCTAGTGAACATCTATAAACCATCTGGTGAACATCTATAAACCATCTAGTGAACATCTATAAACCATCTATAAACCATCCAGTGAACATCTATAAACCATCTATAAACCATCTGGTGAACATCTATAAACCATCTAGTGAACATCTATTAACCATCTATAAACCATCTAGTGAACATCTGCAAACCATCTAGTGAACATCTATAAACCATCTATTGAACATCTATAAACCATCTATAAACCATCTATAAACCATCTACTGAACATCTATAAACCGTCTAGTGAACATGTATAAACCGTCTAGTGAACATCTATAAACCATCTATAATCCATCTAGTGAACATCTATAAACCATCAATAAACCATCTAGTGTACATCTATAAACCATCTAGTGAACATCTATAAACCATCTAGTGAACATCTATAAACAATCTAGTGAACATCTATAAACCATCTATAAACCATCTATAAACCATCTATAAACCATCTAGTGAACATCTATAAAACATCTAAAACCATCTAGTGAACATCTATAAACCATCTAGAGAACATCTATAAACCATCTATAAACCATCTAGTGAACATCTATAAACCATCTATAAACCATCTATAAACCATATCGTGGACATCTATAAACCATCTAGTGAACATCTATAAACCATCTGGTGAACATCTATAAACCATCTAGTGAACATCTATAAACCATCTATAAACCATCCAGTGAACATCTATAAACCATCTATAAACCATCTGGTGAACATCTATAAACCATCTAGTGAACATCTATTAACCATCTATAAACCATCTAGTGAACATCTGCAAACCATCTAGTGAACATCTATAAACCATCTATTGAACATCTATAAACCATCTATAAACCATCTATAAACCATCTACTGAACATCTATAAACCGTCTAGTGAACATGTATAAACCGTCTAGTGAACATCTATAAACCATCTAGTGAACATCTATAAACCATCAATAAACCATCTAGTGTACATCTATAAACCATCTAGTGAACATCTATAAACCATCTAGTGAACATCTATAAACAATCTAGTGAACATCTATAAACCATCTATAAACCATCTATAAACCATCTAGTGAACATCTATAAACCATCTATAAACCGTCTTGTGAACATCTATAAACCATCTATAAACCATCTATAATCCATCTAGTGAACATCTATAAACCATCAATAAACCATCTAGTGAACATCTATAAACCATCTAGTGAACATCTATAAACAATCTAGTGAACATCTATAAACCATCAATAAACCATCTAGTGTACATCTATAAACCATCTAGTGAACATCTATAAACCATCTAGTGAACATCTATAAACAATCTAGTGAACATCTATAAACCATCTATAAACCATCTATAAACCATCTATAAACCATCTAGTGAACATCTATAAACCATCTATAAACCGTCTTGTGAACATCTATAAACCATCTATAAACCATCTATAATCCATCTAGTGAACATCTATAAACCATCAATAAACCATCTAGTGAACATCTATAAACCATCTAGTGAACATCTATAAACAATCTAGTGAACATCTATAAACCATCTATAAACCATCTATAAACCATCTATAAACCATCTAGTGAACATCTATAAAACATCTAAAACCATCTAGTGAACATCTATAAACCATCTAGAGAACATCTATAAACCATCTATAAACCATCTAGTGAACATCTATAAACCATCTAGTGAACATCTATAAACAATCTAGTGAACATCTATAAACCATCTATAAACCATCTATAAACCATCTATAAACCATCTAGTGAACATCTATAAAACATCTAAAACCATCTAGTGAACATCTATAAACCATTTAGAGAACATCTATAAACCATCTATAAACCATCTAGTGAACATCTATAAACCATCTATAAACCATCTATAAACCATCTAGTGAACATCTATAAACCATCAAGTGAACATCTATAAACCATCTGGTGAACATCTATAAACCATCTAGTGAACATCTATAAACATCTATAAACCATCTATAAACCATCTATAAACTATCAATAAACCATCTAGTGTACATCTATAAACCATCTAGTGAACATCTATAAACCATCTAGTGAACATCTATAAACCATCTATTGAAAATCTATAAACCATCTATAAACCATATCGTGGACATCTATAAACCATCTAGTGAACATCTATAAACCATCTGGTGAACATCTATAAACCATCTAGTGAACATCTATAAACCATCTATAAACCATCCAGTGAACATCTATAAACCATCTATAAACCATCTGGTGAACATCTATAAACCATCTAGTGAACATCTATTAACCATCTATAAACCATCTAGTGAACATCTGCAAACCATCTAGTGAACATCTATAAACCATCTATTGAACATCTATAAACCATCTATAAACCATCTATAAACCATCTACTGAACATCTATAAACCGTCTAGTGAACATGTATAAACCGTCTAGTGAACATCTATAAACCATCTATAAACCGTCTTGTGAACATCTATAAACCATCTATAAACCATCTATAATCCATCTAGTGAACATCTATAAACCATCAATAAACCATCTAGTGTACATCTATAAACCATCTAGTGAACATCTATAAACCATCTAGTGAACATCTATAAACAATCTAGTGAACATCTATAAACCATCTATAAACCATCTATAAACCATCTATAAACCATCTAGTGAACATCTATAAAACATCTAAAACCATCTAGTGAACATCTATAAACCATCTAGAGAACATCTATAAACCATCTATAAACCATCTAGTGAACATCTATAAACCATCTATAAACCATCTATAAACCATCTAGTGAACATCTATAAAGCATCAAGTGAACATCTATAAACCATCTGGTGAACATCTATAAACCATCTAGTGAACATCTATAAACCATCTATAAACCATCTATAAACCATCTATAAACTATCAATAAACCATCTAGTGAACATCTATAAACCATCTATTGAAAATCTATAAACCATCTATAAACCATATCGTGGACATCTATAAACCATCTAGTGAACATCTATAAACCATCTGGTGAACATCTATAAACCATCTAGTGAACATCTATAAACCATCTATAAACCATCCAGTGAACATCTATAAACCATCTATAAACCATCTGGTGAACATCTATAAACCATCTAGTGAACATCTATAACCGTCTAGTGAACATCTACAAACATCTATAAACCATCTATAAACCATCTATAAACCTTCTAGTGAACATCTATACAACATCTAAAACCATCTAGTGAACATCTATAAACCATCTAGTGAACATCTATAAACCATCTCGTGAACATCTATAAACCATCTATAAACCATCTAGTGAACATCTATAAACATCTATAAACCATCTATAAACTATCTAGTGAACATCTATAAACATCTATAAACCATCTATAAACCATCTATTAACCATCTGTAAACCATCTATAAACCATCTTGTGAACATCTATAAAACATCTAGTGAACATCTATAAACCATCTATAAACCATCGACTGAACATCTATAAACCATCTAGTGAACATCTAGTGAACATCTATAAACCATCTACTGAACATCTATAAACCATCTAGTAAACATCTAGTGAACATCTATAACCGTCTAGTGAACATCTATGAACCATCTATAAACCATCTAGTGAACATCTGCAAACCATCTAGTGAACATCTATAAACCATCTATTGAACATCTATAAACCATCAATAAACCATCTAGTGAACATCTATTAACCATCTATAAACCATCTAGTGAACATCTGCAAACCATCTAGTGAACATCTATAAACCATCTATTGAACATCTATAAACCATCTATAAACCATCTATAAACCATCTACTGAACATCTATAAACCATCTAGTGAACATGTATAAACCGTCTAGTGAACATCTATAAACCATCTATAAACCGTCTTGTGAACATCTATAAACCATCTATAAACCATCTATAATCCATCTAGTGAACATCTATAAACCATCAATAAACCATCTAGTGAACATCTATAAACCATCTAGTGAAGATCTATAAACAATCTAGTGAACATCTATAAACCATCTATAAACCATCTATAAACCATCTATAAACCATCTAGTGAACATCTATAAAACATCTAAAACCATCTAGTGAACATCTATAAACCATCTAGAGAACATCTATAAACCATCTATAAACCATCTAGTGAACATCTATAAACCATCTAGTGAACATCTATAAACAATCTAGTGAACATCTATAAACCATCTATAAACCATCTATAAACCATCTATAAACCATCTAGGGAACATCTATAAAACATCTAAAACCATCTAGTGAACATCTATAAACCATCTAGAGAACATCTATAAACCATCTATAAACCATCTAGTGAACATCTATAAACCATCTATAAACCATCTATAAACCATCTAGTGAACATCTATAAACCATCAAGTGAACATCTATAAACCATCTGGTGAAAATCTATAAACCATCTAGTGAACATCTATAAACCATCTATAAACCATATCGTGGACATCTATAAACCATCTAGTGAACATCTATAAACCATCTGGTGAACATCTATAAACCATCTAGTGAACATCTATAAACCATCTATAAACCATCCAGTGAACATCTATAAACCATCTATAAACCATCTGGTGAACATCTATAAACCATCTAGTAAACCATCTATAAACCATCTATAAACCATCCAGTGAACATCTATAAACCATCTATAAACCATCTAGTGAACATCTATAAACCATCTAGTAAACCATCTATAAACCATCTCGTGAACATCTATAAACCATCTAGTGAACATCTATAAACCATCTATAAACTATCTATAAACCATCTAGTGAACATCTATAAACCATCTGGTGAACATCTATAAACCATCTAGTGAACATCTATAAACCATCTATAAACCATCCAGTGAACATCTATAAACCATCAAGTGAACATCTATAAACCATCTGGTGAAAATCTATAAACCATCTAGTGAACATCTATAAACCATCTATAAACCATATCGTGGACATCTATAAACCATCTAGTGAACATCTATAAACCATCTGGTGAACATCTATAAACCATCTAGTGAACATCTATAAACCATCTATAAACCATCCAGTGAACATCTATAAACCATCTATAAACCATCTGGTGAACATCTATAAACCATCTAGTAAACCATCTATAAACCATCTATAAACCATCCAGTGAACATCTATAAACCATCTATAAACCATCTAGTGAACATCTATAAACCATCTAGTAAACCATCTATAAACCATCTCGTGAACATCTATAAACCATCTAGTGAACATCTATAAACCATCTATAAACTATCTATAAACCATCTAGTGAACATCTATAAACCATCTGGTGAACATCTATAAACCATCTAGTGAACATCTATAACCGTCTAGTGAACATCTACAAACATCTATAAACCATCTATAAACCATCTATAAACCTTCTAGTGAACATCTATACAACATCTAAAACCATCTAGTGAACATCTATAAACCATCTAGTGAACATCTATAAACCATCTCGTGAACATCTATAAACCATCTATAAACCATCTAGTGAACATCTATAAACATCTATAAACCATCTATAAACTATCTAGTGAACATCTATAAACATCTATAAACCATCTATTAACCATCTATAAACCATCTATTAACCATCTGTAAACCATCTATAAACCATCTTGTGAACATCTATAAAACATCTAGTGAACATCTATAAACCATCTATAAACCATCGACTGAACATCTATAAACCATCTAGTGAACATCTAGTGAACATCTATAAACCATCTACTGAACATCTATAAACCATCTAGTAAACATCTAGTGAACATCTATAACCGTCTAGTGAACATCTATGAACCATCTATAAACCATCTATAAACCATCAATAAACCATCTAGTGAACATCTATTAACCATCTATAAACCATCTAGTGAACATCTGCAAACCATCTAGTGAACATCTATAAACCATCTATTGAACATCTATAAACCATCTATAAACCATCTATAAACCATCTACTGAACATCTATAAACCGTCTAGTGAAAATGTATAAACCGTCTAGTGAACATCTATAAACCATCTATAAACCGTCTTGTGAACATCTATAAACCATCTATAAACCATCTATAATCCATCTAGTGAACATCTATAAACCATCAATAAACCATCTAGTGAACATCTATAAACCATCTAGTGAACATCTATAAACAATCTAGTGAACATCTATAAACCATCTATAAACCATCTATAAACCATCTATAAACCATCTAGTGAACATCTATAAAACATCTAAAACCATCTAGTGAACATCTATAAACCATCTAGAGAACATCTATAAACCATCTATAAACCATCTAGTGAACATCTATAAACCATCTATTGAACATCTATAAACAATCTAGTGAACATCTATAAACCATCTATAAACCATCTATAAACCATCTATAAACCATCTAGTGAACATCTATAAAACATCTAAAACCATCTAGTGAACATCTATAAACCATCTAGAGAACATCTATAAACCATCTATAAACCATCTAGTGAACATCTATAAACCATCTATAAACCATCTATAAACCATCTAGTGAACATCTATAAACCATCAAGTGAACATCTATAAACCATCTGGTGAACATCTATAAACCATCTAGTGAACATCTATAAACCATCTATAAACCATCTATAAACCATCTATAAACTATCAATAAACCATCTAGTGTACATCTATAAACCATCTAGTGAACATCTATAAACCATCTAGTGAACATCTATAAACCATCTATTGAAAATCTATAAACCATCTATAAACCATATCGTGGACATCTATAAACCATCTAGTGAACATCTATAAACCATCTGGTGAACATCTATAAACCATCTAGTGAACATCTATAAACCATCTATAAACCATCCAGTGAACATCTATAAACCATCTATAAACCATCTGGTGAACATCTATAAACCATCTAGTGAACATCTATTAACCATCTATAAACCATCTAGTGAACATCTGCAAACCATCTAGTGAACATCTATAAACCATCTATTGAACATCTATAAACCATCTATAAACCATCTATAAACCATCTACTGAACATCTATAAACCGTCTAGTGAACATGTATAAACCGTCTAGTGAACATCTATAAACCATCTAGTGAACATCTATAAACCATCAATAAACCATCTAGTGTACATCTATAAACCATCTAGTGAACATCTATAAACCATCTAGTGAACATCTATAAACAATCTAGTGAACATCTATAAACCATCTATAAACCATCTATAAACCATCTATAAACCATCTAGTGAACATCTATAAACCATCTATAAACCGTCTTGTGAACATCTATAAACCATCTATAAACCATCTATAATCCATCTAGTGAACATCTATAAACCATCAATAAACCATCTAGTGAACATCTATAAACCATCTAGTGAACATCTATAAACAATCTAGTGAACATCTATAAACCATCAATAAACCATCTAGTGTACATCTATAAACCATCTAGTGAACATCTATAAACCATCTAGTGAACATCTATAAACAATCTAGTGAACATCTATAAACCATCTATAAACCATCTATAAACCATCTATAAACCATCTAGTGAACATCTATAAACCATCTATAAACCGTCTTGTGAACATCTATAAACCATCTATAAACCATCTATAATCCATCTAGTGAACATCTATAAACCATCAATAAACCATCTAGTGAACATCTATAAACCATCTAGTGAACATCTATAAACAATCTAGTGAACATCTATAAACCATCTATAAACCATCTATAAACCATCTATAAACCATCTAGTGAACATCTATAAAACATCTAAAACCATCTAGTGAACATCTATAAACCATCTAGAGAACATCTATAAACCATCTATAAACCATCTAGTGAACATCTATAAACCATCTAGTGAACATCTATAAACAATCTAGTGAACATCTATAAACCATCTATAAACCATCTATAAACCATCTATAAACCATCTAGTGAACATCTATAAAACATCTAAAACCATCTAGTGAACATCTATAAACCATCTAGAGAACATCTATAAACCATCTATAAACCATCTAGTGAACATCTATAAACCATCTATAAACCATCTATAAACCATCTAGTGAACATCTATAAACCATCAAGTGAACATCTATAAACCATCTGGTGAACATCTATAAACCATCTAGTGAACATCTATAAACATCTATAAACCATCTATAAACCATTTATAAACTATCAATAAACCATCTAGTGTACATCTATAAACCATCTAGTGAACATCTATAAACCATCTAGTGAACATCTATAAACCATCTATTGAAAATCTATAAACCATCTATAAACCATATCGTGGACATCTATAAACCATCTAGTGAACATCTATAAACCATCTGGTGAACATCTATAAACCATCTAGTGAACATCTATAAACCATCTATAAACCATCCAGTGAACATCTATAAACCATCTATAAACCATCTGGTGAACATCTATAAACCATCTAGTGAACATCTATTAACCATCTATAAACCATCTAGTGAACATCTGCAAACCATCTAGTGAACATCTATAAACCATCTATTGAACATCTATAAACCATCTATAAACCATCTATAAACCATCTACTGAACATCTATAAACCGTCTAGTGAACATGTATAAACCGTCTAGTGAACATCTATAAACCATCTATAAACCGTCTTGTGAACATCTATAAACCATCTATAAACCATCTATAATCCATCTAGTGAACATCTATAAACCATCAATAAACCATCTAGTGTACATCTATAAACCATCTAGTGAACATCTATCAACCATCTAGTGAACATCTATAAACAATCTAGTGAACATCTATAAACCATCTATAAACCATCTATAAACCATCTATAAACCATCTAGTGAACATCTATAAAACATCTAAAACCATCTAGTGAACATCTATAAACCATCTAGAGAACATCTATAAACCATCTATAAACCATCTAGTGAACATCTATAAACCATCTATAAACCATCTATAAACCATCTAGTGAACATCTATAAAGCATCAAGTGAACATCTATAAACCATCTGGTGAACATCTATAAACCATCTAGTGAACATCTATAAACCATCTATAAACCATCTATAAACCATCTATAAACTATCAATAAACCATCTAGTGTACATCTATAAACCATCTAGTGAACATCTATAAACCATCTAGTGAACATCTATAAACCATCTATTGAAAATCTATAAACCATCTATAAACCATATCGTGGACATCTATAAACCATCTAGTGAACATCTATAAACCATCTGGTGAACATCTATAAACCATCTAGTGAACATCTATAAACCATCTATAAACCATCCAGTGAACATCTATAAACCATCTATAAACCATCTGGTGAACATCTATAAACCATCTAGTGAACATCTATAACCGTCTAGTGAACATCTACAAACATCTATAAACCATCTATAAACCATCTATAAACCTTCTAGTGAACATCTATACAACATCTAAAACCATCTAGTGAACATCTATAAACCATCTAGTGAACATCTATAAACCATCTCGTGAACATCTATAAACCATCTATAAACCATCTAGTGAACATCTATAAACATCTATAAACCATCTATAAACTATCTAGTGAACATCTATAAACATCTATAAACCATCTATTAACCATCTATAAACCATCTATTAACCATCTGTAAACCATCTATAAACCATCTTGTGAACATCTATAAAACATCTAGTGAACATCTATAAACCATCTATAAACCATCGACTGAACATCTATAAACCATCTAGTGAACATCTAGTGAACATCTATAAACCATCTACTGAACATCTATAAACCATCTAGTAAACATCTAGTGAACATCTATAACCGTCTAGTGAACATCTATGAACCATCTATAAACCATCTAGTGAACATCTGCAAACCATCTAGTGAACATCTATAAACCATCTATTGAACATCTATAAACCATCAATAAACCATCTAGTGAACATCTATTAACCATCTATAAACCATCTAGTGAACATCTGCAAACCATCTAGTGAACATCTATAAACCATCTATTGAACATCTATAAACCATCTATAAACCATCTATAAACCATCTACTGAACATCTATAAACCATCTAGTGAAAATGTATAAACCGTCTAGTGAACATCTATAAACCATCTATAAACCGTCTTGTGAACATCTATAAACCATCTATAAACCATCTATAATCCATCTAGTGAACATCTATAAACCATCAATAAACCATCTAGTGAACATCTATAAACCATCTATTGAACATCTATAAACCATCTATAAACCATCTATAAACCATCTACTGAACATCTATAAACCGTCTAGTGAACATGTATAAACCGTCTAGTGAACATCTATAAACCATCTATAAACCGTCTTGTGAACATCTATAAACCATCTATAAACCATCTATAATCCATCTAGTGAACATCTATAAACCATCAATAAACCATCTAGTGTACATCTATAAACCATCTAGTGAACATCTATCAACCATCTAGTGAACATCTATAAACAATCTAGTGAACATCTATAAACCATCTATAAACCATCTATAAACCATCTATAAACCATCTAGTGAACATCTATAAAACATCTAAAACCATCTAGTGAACATCTATAAACCATCTAGAGAACATCTATAAACCATCTATAAACCATCTAGTGAACATCTATAAACCATCTATAAACCATCTATAAACCATCTAGTGAACATCTATAAAGCATCAAGTGAACATCTATAAACCATCTGGTGAACATCTATAAACCATCTAGTGAACATCTATAAACCATCTATAAACCATCTATAAACCATCTATAAACTATCAATAAACCATCTAGTGTACATCTATAAACCATCTAGTGAACATCTATAAACCATCTAGTGAACATCTATAAACCATCTATTGAAAATCTATAAACCATCTATAAACCATATCGTGGACATCTATAAACCATCTAGTGAACATCTATAAACCATCTGGTGAACATCTATAAACCATCTAGTGAACATCTATAAACCATCTATAAACCATCCAGTGAACATCTATAAACCATCTATAAACCATCTGGTGAACATCTATAAACCATCTAGTGAACATCTATAACCGTCTAGTGAACATCTACAAACATCTATAAACCATCTATAAACCATCTATAAACCTTCTAGTGAACATCTATACAACATCTAAAACCATCTAGTGAACATCTATAAACCATCTAGTGAACATCTATAAACCATCTCGTGAACATCTATAAACCATCTATAAACCATCTAGTGAACATCTATAAACATCTATAAACCATCTATAAACTATCTAGTGAACATCTATAAACATCTATAAACCATCTATTAACCATCTATAAACCATCTATTAACCATCTGTAAACCATCTATAAACCATCTTGTGAACATCTATAAAACATCTAGTGAACATCTATAAACCATCTATAAACCATCGACTGAACATCTATAAACCATCTAGTGAACATCTAGTGAACATCTATAAACCATCTACTGAACATCTATAAACCATCTAGTAAACATCTAGTGAACATCTATAACCGTCTAGTGAACATCTATGAACCATCTATAAACCATCTAGTGAACATCTGCAAACCATCTAGTGAACATCTATAAACCATCTATTGAACATCTATAAACCATCAATAAACCATCTAGTGAACATCTATTAACCATCTATAAACCATCTAGTGAACATCTGCAAACCATCTAGTGAACATCTATAAACCATCTATTGAACATCTATAAACCATCTATAAACCATCTATAAACCATCTACTGAACATCTATAAACCATCTAGTGAAAATGTATAAACCGTCTAGTGAACATCTATAAACCATCTATAAACCGTCTTGTGAACATCTATAAACCATCTATAAACCATCTATAATCCATCTAGTGAACATCTATAAACCATCAATAAACCATCTAGTGAACATCTATAAACCATCTAGTGAACATCTATAAACAATCTAGTGAACATCTATAAACCATCTATAAACCATCTATAAACCATCTATAAACCATCTAGTGAACATCTATAAAACATCTAAAACCATCTAGTGAACATCTATAAACCATCTAGAGAACATCTATAAACCATCTATAAACCATCTAGTGAACATCTATAAACCATCTAGTGAACATCTATAAACAATCTAGTGAACATCTATAAACCATCTATAAACCATCTATAAACCATCTATAAACCATCTAGTGAACATCTATAAAACATCTAAAACCATCTAGTGAACATCTATAAACCATCTAGAGAACATCTATAAACCATCTATAAACCATCTAGTGAACATCTATAAACCATCTATAAACCATCTATAAACCATCTAGTGAACATCTATAAACCATCAAGTGAACATCTATAAACCATCTGGTGAACATCTATAAACCATCTAGTGAACATCTATAAACCATCTATAAACCATATCGTGGACATCTATAAACCATCTAGTGAACATCTATAAACCATCTGGTGAACATCTATAAACCATCTAGTGAACATCTATAAAACATCTATAAACCATCCAGTGAACATCTATAAACCATCTATAAACCATCTGGTGAACATCTATAAACCATCTAGTAAACCATCTATAAACCATCTATAAACCATCCAGTGAACATCTATAAACCATCTATAAACCATCTAGTGAACATCTATAAACCATCTAGTAAACCATCTATAAACCATCTCGTGAACATCTATAAACCATCTAGTGAACATCTATAAACCATCTATAAACTATCTATAAACCATCTAGTGAACATCTATAAACCATCTGGTGAACATCTATAAACCATCTAGTGAACATCTATAAACCATCTATAAACCATCCAGTGAACATCTATAAACCATCTATAAACCATCTGGTGAACATCTATAAACCATCTAGTGAACATCTATAACCGTCTAGTGAACATCTACAAACATCTATAAACCATCTATAAACCATCTATAAACCTTCTAGTGAACATCTATACAACATCTAAAACCATCTAGTGAACATCTATAAACCATCTAGTGAACATCTATAAACCATCTAGTGAACATCTATAAACCATCTATAAACCATCTAGTGAACATCTATAAACATCTATAAACCATCTATAAACTATCTAGTGAACATCTATAAACATCTATAAACCATCTATTAACCATCTATAAACCATCTATTAACCATCTGTAAACCATCTATAAACCATCTTGTGAACATCTATAAAACATCTAGTGAACATCTATAAACCATCTATAAACCATCGACTGAACATCTATAAACCATCTAGTGAACATCTAGTGAACATCTATAAACCATCTACTGAACATCTATAAACCATCTATAAACCATCTATAAACCATCTATAAACCATCTAGTGAACATCTATAAAACATCTAAAACCATCTAGTAAACCATCTATAAACCATCTATAAACCATCCAGTGAACATCTATAAACCATCTATAAACCATCTAGTGAACATCTATAAACCATCTAGTAAACCATCTATAAACCATCTCGTGAACATCTATAAACCATCTAGTGAACATCTATAAACCATCTATAAACTATCTATAAACCATCTAGTGAACATCTATAAACCATCTGGTGAACATCTATAAACCATCTAGTGAACATCTATAAACCATCTATAAACCATCCAGTGAACATCTATAAACCATCTATAAACCATCTGGTGAACATCTATAAACCATCTAGTGAACATCTATAACCGTCTAGTGAACATCTACAAACATCTATAAACCATCTATAAACCATCTATAAACCTTCTAGTGAACATCTATACAACATCTAAAACCATCTAGTGAACATCTATAAACCATCTAGTGAACATCTATAAACCATCTAGTGAACATCTATAAACCATCTATAAACCATCTAGTGAACATCTATAAACATCTATAAACCATCTATAAACTATCTAGTGAACATCTATAAACATCTATAAACCATCTATTAACCATCTATAAACCATCTATTAACCATCTGTAAACCATCTATAAACCATCTTGTGAACATCTATAAAACATCTAGTGAACATCTATAAACCATCTATAAACCATCGACTGAACATCTATAAACCATCTAGTGAACATCTAGTGAACATCTATAAACCATCTACTGAACATCTATAAACCATCTATAAACCATCTATAAACCATCTATAAACCATCTAGTGAACATCTATAAAACATCTAAAACCATCTAGTGAACATCTATAAACCATCTAGAGAACATCTATAAACCATCTATAAACCATCTAGTGAACATCTATAAACCATCTATAAACCATCTATAAACCATCTAGTGAACATCTATAAACCATCAAGTGAACATCTATAAACCATCTATAAACTATCTATAAACCATCTAGTGAACATCTATAAACCATCTGGTGAACATCTATAAACCATCTAGTGAACATCTATAAACCATCTATAAACCATCCAGTGAACATCTATAAACCATCTATAAACCATCTGGTGAACATCTATAAACCATCTAGTGAACATCTATAACCGTCTAGTGAACATCTACAAACATCTATAAACCATCTATAAACCATCTATAAACCTTCTAGTGAACATCTATACAACATCTAAAACCATCTAGTGAACATCTATAAACCATCTAGTGAACATCTATAAACCATCTAGTGAACATCTATAAACCATCTATAAACCACCTAGTGAACATCTATAAACATCTATAAACCATCTATAAACTATCTAGTGAACATCTATAAACATCTATAAACCATCTATTAACCATCTATAAACCATCTATTAACCATCTGTAAACCATCTATAAACCATCTTGTGAACATCTATAAAACATCTAGTGAACATCTATAAACCATCTATAAACCATCGACTGAACATCTATAAACCATCTAGTGAACATCTAGTGAACATCTATAAACCATCTACTGAACATCTATAAACCATCTATAAACCATCTATAAACCATCTATAAACCATCTAGTGAACATCTATAAAACATCTAAAACCATCTAGTGAACATCTATAAACCATCTAGAGAACATCTATAAACCATCTATAAACCATCTAGTGAACATCTATAAACCATCTATAAACCATCTATAAACCATCTAGTGAACATCTATAAACCATCAAGTGAACATCTATAAACCATCTGGTGAACATCTATAAACCATCTAGTGAACATCTATAAACCATCTATAAACCATCTATAAACCATCTATAAACTATCAATAAACCATCTAGTGTACATCTATAAACCATCTAGTGAACATCTATAAACCATCTAGTGAACATCTATAAACCATCTATTGAAAATCTATAAACCATCTATAAACCATATCGTGGACATCTATAAACCATCTAGTGAACATCTATAAACCATCTGGTGAACATCTATAAACCATCTAGTGAACATCTATAAACCATCTATAAACCATCCAGTGAACATCTATAAACCATCTATAAACCATCTAGTGAACATCTATAAACAATCTAGTGAACATCTATTAACCATCTATAAACCATCTAGTGAACATCTGCAAACCATCTAGTGAACATCTATAAACCATCTATTGAACATCTATAAACCATCTATAAACCATCTATAAACCATCTACTGAACATCTATAAACCGTCTAGTGAACATGTATAAACCGTCTAGTGAACATCTATAAACCATCTATAAACCGTCTTGTGAACATCTATAAACCATCTATAAACCATCTATAATCCATCTAGTGAACATCTATAAACCATCAATAAACCATCTAGTGTACATCTATAAACCATCTAGTGAACATCTATAAACCATCTAGTGAACATCTATAAACAATCTAGTGAACATCTATAAACCATCTATAAACCATCTATAAACCATCTATAAACCATCTAGTGAACATCTATAAAACATCTAAAACCATCTAGTGAACATCTATAAACCATCTAGAGAACATCTATAAACCATCTATAAACCATCTAGTGAACATCTATAAACCATCTATAAACCATCTATAAACCATCTAGTGAACATCTATAAAGCATCAAGTGAACATCTATAAACCATCTGGTGAACATCTATAAACCATCTAGTGAACATCTATAAACCATCTATAAACCATCTATAAACCATCTATAAACTATCAATAAACCATCTAGTGTACATCTATAAACCATCTAGTGAACATCTATAAACCATCTAGTGAACATCTATAAACCATCTATTGAAAATCTATAAACCATCTATAAACCATATCGTGGACATCTATAAACCATCTAGTGAACATCTATAAACCATCTGGTGAACATCTATAAACCATCTAGTGAACATCTATAAACCATCTATAAACCATCCAGTGAACATCTATAAACCATCTATAAACCATCTGGTGAACATCTATAAACCATCTAGTGAACATCTATAAACCATCTATAAACCATCTATAAACCATCTATAAACTATCAATAAACCATCTAGTGTACATCTATAAACCATCTAGTGAACATCTATAAACCATCTAGTGAACATCTATAAACCATCTATTGAAAATCTATAAACCATCTATAAACCATATCGTGGACATCTATAAACCATCTAGTGAACATCTATAAACCATCTGGTGAACATCTATAAACCATCTAGTGAACATCTATAAACCATCTATAAACCATCCAGTGAACATCTATAAACCATCTATAAACCATCTGGTGAACATCTATAAACCATCTAGTGAACATCTATAACCGTCTAGTGAACATCTACAAACATCTATAAACCATCTATAAACCATCTATAAACCTTCTAGTGAACATCTATACAACATCTAAAACCATCTAGTGAACATCTATAAACCATCTAGTGAACATCTATAAACCATCTCGTGAACATCTATAAACCATCTATAAACCATCTAGTGAACATCTATAAACATCTATAAACCATCTATAAACTATCTAGTGAACATCTATAAACATCTATAAACCATCTATTAACCATCTATAAACCATCTATTAACCATCTGTAAACCATCTATAAACCATCTTGTGAACATCTATAAAACATCTAGTGAACATCTATAAACCATCTATAAACCATCGACTGAACATCTATAAACCATCTAGTGAACATCTAGTGAACATCTATAAACCATCTACTGAACATCTATAAACCATCTAGTAAACATCTAGTGAACATCTATAACCGTCTAGTGAACATCTATGAACCATCTATAAACCATCTAGTGAACATCTGCAAACCATCTAGTGAACATCTATAAACCATCTATTGAACATCTATAAACCATCAATAAACCATCTAGTGAACATCTATTAACCATCTATAAACCATCTAGTGAACATCTGCAAACCATCTAGTGAACATCTATAAACCATCTATTGAACATCTATAAACCATCTATAAACCATCTATAAACCATCTACTGAACATCTATAAACCATCTAGTGAACATGTATAAACCGTCTAGTGAACATCTATAAACCATCTATAAACCGTCTTGTGAACATCTATAAATCATCTATAAACCATCTATAATCCATCTAGTGAACATCTATAAACCATCAATAAACCATCTAGTGAACATCTATAAACCATCTAGTGAACATCTATAAACAATCTAGTGAACATCTATAAACCATCTATAAACCATCTATAAACCATCTATAAACCATCTAGTGAACATCTATAAAACATCTAAAACCATCTAGTGAACATCTATAAACCATCTAGAGAACATCTATAAACCATCTATAAACCATCTAGTGAACATCTATAAACCATCTAGTGAACATCTATAAACAATCTAGTGAACATCTATAAACCATCTATAAACCATCTATAAACCATCTATAAACCATCTAGTGAACATCTATAAAACATCTAAAACCATCTAGTGAACATCTATAAACCATCTAGAGAACATCTATAAACCATCTATAAACCATCTAGTGAACATCTATAAACCATCTATAAACCATCTATAAACCATCTAGTGAACATCTATAAACCATCAAGTGAACATCTATAAACCATCTGGTGAACATCTATAAACCATCTAGTGAACATCTATAAACCATCTATAAACCATATCGTGGACATCTATAAACCATCTAGTGAACATCTATAAACCATCTGGTGAACATCTATAAACCATCTAGTGAACATCTATAAACCATCTATAAACCATCCAGTGAACATCTATAAACCATCTATAAACCATCTGGTGAACATCTATAAACCATCTAGTAAACCATCTATAAACCATCTATAAACCATCCAGTGAACATCTATAAACCATCTATAAACCATCTAGTGAACATCTATAAACCATCTAGTAAACCATCTATAAACCATCTCGTGAACATCTATAAACCATCTAGTGAACATCTATAAACCATCTATAAACCATCTACTGAACATCTATAAACCATCTAGTAAACATCTAGTGAACATCTATAACTGTCTAGTGAACATCTATGAACCATCTATAAACCATCTATAAACCATCAATAAACCATCTCGTGAACATCTATAAACCATCTAGTGAACATCTATAAACCATCTGGTGAACATCTATAAACCATCTAGTGAACATCTATAAACCATCTATAAACCATCTATAAACCATCCAGTGAACATCTATAAACCATCTATAAACCATCTAGTGAACATCTATAAACCATCTAGTAAACCATCTATAAACCATCTGGTGAACATCTATAAACCATCTAGTGAACATCTATAAACCATCTATAAACTATATATAAACCATCTAGTGAACATCTATAAACCATCTAGTGAACATCTATAAATCATCTAGTGAACATCTATAAACCATCTATAAACCATCTAGTGAACATATATAAACCATCTAGTGAACATCTATAACCGTCTAGTGAACATCTACAAACATCTATAAACCATCTATAAACCATCTAGTGAACATCTATAAAACATCTAAAACCATCTAGTGAACATCTATAAACCATCTAGTGAACATCTATAAACCATCTAGTGAACATCTATAAACCATCTATAAACCATCTAGTGAACATCTATAAACATCTATAAACCATCTATAAACTATCTAGTGAACATCTATAAACATCTATAAACCATCTATTAACCATCTAGTGAACATCTATAAACCATCTAGTGAACATCTATAAATCATCTAGTGAACATCTATAAACCATCTATAAACCATCTAGTGAACATATATAAACCATCTAGTGAACATCTATAACCGTCTAGTGAACATCTACAAACATCTATAAACCATCTATAAACCATCTAGTGAACATCTATAAAACATCTAAAACCATCTAGTGAACATCTATAAACCATCTAGTGAACATCTATAAACCATCTAGTGAACATCTATAAACCATCTATAAACCATCTAGTGAACATCTATAAACATCTATAAACCATCTATAAACTATCTAGTGAACATCTATAAACATCTATAAACCATCTATTAACCATCTATAAACCATCTATTAACCATCTGTAAACCATCTATAAACCATCTTGTGAACATCTATAAAACATCTAGTGAACATCTATAAACCATCTATAAACCATCGACTGAACATCTATAAACCATCTAGTGAACATCTAGTGAACATCTATAAACCATCTAGTGAACATCTATAAACCATCTATAAACCATCTACTGAACATCTATAAACCATCTAGTAAACATCTAGTGAACATCTTTAACTGTCTAGTGAACATCTATGAACCATCTATAAACCATCTATAAACCATCAATAAACCATCTCGTGAACATCTATAAACCATCTAGTGAACATCTATAAACCATCTGGTTAACATCTATAAACCATCTAGTGAACATCTATAAACCATCTATAAACCATCTATAAACCATCCAGTGAACATCTACAAACCATCTATAAACCATCTAGTGAACATCTATAAATCATCTAGTGAACATCTATAAACCATCTATAAACCATCTAGTGAACATATATAAACCATCTAGTGAACATCTATAACCGTCTATAAACCATCCAGTGAACATCTATAAACCATCTATAAACCATCTAGTGAACATCTATAAACCATCTAGTAAACCATCTATAAACCATCTGGTGAACATCTATAAACCATCTAGTGAACATCTATAAACCATCTATAAACCATCTAGTGAACATCTATAAACCATCTATAAACCATCTATAAACCATCTAGTGAACATCTATAAACCATCAAGTGAACATCTATAAACCATCTGGTGAACATCTATAAACCATCTAGTGAACATCTATAAACCATCTATAAACCATATCGTGGACATCTATAAACCATCTAGTGAACATCTATAAACCATCTGGTGAACATCTATAAACCATCTAGTGAACATCTATAAACCATCTATAAACCATCCAGTGAACATCTATAAACCATCTATAAACCATCTGGTGAACATCTATAAACCATCTAGTAAACCATCTATAAACCATCTATAAACCATCCAGTGAACATCTATAAACCATCTCTAAACCATCTAGTGAACATCTATAAACCATCTAGTAAACCATCTATAAACCATCTCGTGAACATCTATAAACCATCTAGTGAACATCTATAAACCATCTATAAACCATCTACTGAACATCTATAAACCATCTAGTAAACATCTAGTGAACATCTATAACTGTCTAGTGAACATCTATGAACCATCTATAAACCATCTATAAACCATCAATAAACCATCTCGTGAACATCTATAAACCATCTAGTGAACATCTATAAACCATCTGGTGAACATCTATAAACCATCTAGTGAACATCTATAAACCATCTATAAACCATCTATAAACCATCCAGTGAACATCTATAAACCATCTATAAACCATCTAGTGAACATCTATAAACCATCTAGTAAACCATCTATAAACCATCTGGTGAACATCTATAAACCATCTAGTGAACATCTATAAACCATCTATAAACTATCTATAAACCATCTAGTGAACATCTATAAACCATCTAGTGAACATCTATAAATCATCTAGTGAACATCTATAAACCATCTATAAACCATCTAGTGAACATATATAAACCATCTAGTGAACATCTATAACCGTCTAGTGAACATCTACAAACATCTATAAACCATCTATAAACCATCTAGTGAACATCTATAAAACATCTAAAACCATCTAGTGAACATCTATAAACCATCTAGTGAACATCTATAAACCATCTAGTGAACATCTATAAACCATCTATAAACCATCTAGTGAACATCTATAAACATCTATAAACCATCTATAAACTATCTAGTGAACATCTATAAACATCTATAAACCATCTATTAACCATCTAGTGAACATCTATAAACCATCTAGTGAACATCTATAAATCATCTAGTGAACATCTATAAACCATCTATAAACCATCTAGTGAACATATATAAACCATCTAGTGAACATCTATAACCGTCTAGTGAACATCTACAAACATCTATAAACCATCTATAAACCATCTAGTGAACATCTATAAAACATCTAAAACCATCTAGTGAACATCTATAAACCATCTAGTGAACATCTATAAACCATCTAGTGAACATCTATAAACCATCTATAAACCATCTAGTGAACATCTATAAACATCTATAAACCATCTATAAACTATCTAGTGAACATCTATAAACATCTATAAACCATCTATTAACCATCTATAAACCATCTATTAACCATCTGTAAACCATCTATAAACCATCTTGTGAACATCTATAAAACATCTAGTGAACATCTATAAACCATCTATAAACCATCGACTGAACATCTATAAACCATCTAGTGAACATCTAGTGAACATCTATAAACCATCTAGTGAACATCTATAAACCATCTATAAACCATCTACTGAACATCTATAAACCATCTAGTAAACATCTAGTGAACATCTTTAACTGTCTAGTGAACATCTATGAACCATCTATAAACCATCTATAAACCATCAATAAACCATCTCGTGAACATCTATAAACCATCTAGTGAACATCTATAAACCATCTGGTTAACATCTATAAACCATCTAGTGAACATCTATAAACCATCTATAAACCATCTATAAACCATCCAGTGAACATCTACAAACCATCTATAAACCATCTAGTGAACATCTATAAATCATCTAGTGAACATCTATAAACCATCTATAAACCATCTAGTGAACATATATAAACCATCTAGTGAACATCTATAACCGTCTATAAACCATCCAGTGAACATCTATAAACCATCTATAAACCATCTAGTGAACATCTATAAACCATCTAGTAAACCATCTATAAACCATCTGGTGAACATCTATAAACCATCTAGTGAACATCTATAAACCATCTATAAACTATCTATAAACCATCTAGTGAACATCTATAAACCATCTAGTGAACATCTATAAATCATCTAGTGAACATCTATAAACCATCTATAAACCATCTAGTGAACATATATAAACCATCTAGTGAACATCTATAACCGTCTAGTGAACATCTACAAACATCTATAAACCATCTATAAACCATCTATAAACCATCTAGTGAACATCTATAAAACATCTAAAACCATCTAGTGAACATCTATAAACCATCTAGAGAACATCTATAAACCATCTATAAACCATCTAGTGAACATCTATAAACCATCTAGTGAACATCTATAAACAATCTAGTGAACATCTATAAACCATCTATAAACCATCTATAAACCATCTATAAACCATCTAGTGAACATCTATAAAACATCTAAAACCATCTAGTGAACATCTATAAACCATCTAGAGAACATCTATAAACCATCTATAAACCATCTAGTGAACATCTATAAACCATCTATAAACCATCTATAAACCATCTAGTGAACATCTATAAACCATCAAGTGAACATCTATAAACCATCTGGTGAACATCTATAAACCATCTAGTGAACATCTATAAACCATCTATAAACCATATCGTGGACATCTATAAACCATCTAGTGAACATCTATAAACCATCTGGTGAACATCTATAAACCATCTAGTGAACATCTATAAACCATCTATAAACCATCCAGTGAACATCTATAAACCATCTATAAACCATCTGGTGAACATCTATAAACCATCTAGTAAACCATCTATAAACCATCTATAAACCATCCAGTGAACATCTATAAACCATCTATAAACCATCTAGTGAACATCTATAAACCATCTAGTAAACCATCTATAAACCATCTCGTGAACATCTATAAACCATCTAGTGAACATCTATAAACCATCTATAAACCATCTACTGAACATCTATAAACCATCTAGTAAACATCTAGTGAACATCTATAACTGTCTAGTGAACATCTATGAACCATCTATAAACCATCTATAAACCATCAATAAACCATCTCGTGAACATCTATAAACCATCTAGTGAACATCTATAAACCATCTGGTGAACATCTATAAACCATCTAGTGAACATCTATAAACCATCTATAAACCATCTATAAACCATCCAGTGAACATCTATAAACCATCTATAAACCATCTAGTGAACATCTATAAACCATCTAGTAAACCATCTATAAACCATCTGGTGAACATCTATAAACCATCTAGTGAACATCTATAAACCATCTATAAACTATCTATAAACCATCTAGTGAACATCTATAAACCATCTAGTGAACATCTATAAATCATCTAGTGAACATCTATAAACCATCTATAAACCATCTAGTGAACATATATAAACCATCTAGTGAACATCTATAACCGTCTAGTGAACATCTACAAACATCTATAAACCATCTATAAACCATCTAGTGAACATCTATAAAACATCTAAAACCATCTAGTGAACATCTATAAACCATCTAGTGAACATCTATAAACCATCTAGTGAACATCTATAAACCATCTATAAACCATCTAGTGAACATCTATAAACATCTATAAACCATCTATAAACTATCTAGTGAACATCTATAAACATCTATAAACCATCTATTAACCATCTAGTGAACATCTATAAACCATCTAGTGAACATCTATAAATCATCTAGTGAACATCTATAAACCATCTATAAACCATCTAGTGAACATATATAAACCATCTAGTGAACATCTATAACCGTCTAGTGAACATCTACAAACATCTATAAACCATCTATAAACCATCTAGTGAACATCTATAAAACATCTAAAACCATCTAGTGAACATCTATAAACCATCTAGTGAACATCTATAAACCATCTAGTGAACATCTATAAACCATCTATAAACCATCTAGTGAACATCTATAAACATCTATAAACCATCTATAAACTATCTAGTGAACATCTATAAACATCTATAAACCATCTATTAACCATCTATAAACCATCTATTAACCATCTGTAAACCATCTATAAACCATCTTGTGAACATCTATAAAACATCTAGTGAACATCTATAAACCATCTATAAACCATCGACTGAACATCTATAAACCATCTAGTGAACATCTAGTGAACATCTATAAACCATCTAGTGAACATCTATAAACCATCTATAAACCATCTACTGAACATCTATAAACCATCTAGTAAACATCTAGTGAACATCTTTAACTGTCTAGTGAACATCTATGAACCATCTATAAACCATCTATAAACCATCAATAAACCATCTCGTGAACATCTATAAACCATCTAGTGAACATCTATAAACCATCTGGTTAACATCTATAAACCATCTAGTGAACATCTATAAACCATCTATAAACCATCTATAAACCATCCAGTGAACATCTACAAACCATCTATAAACCATCTAGTGAACATCTATAAATCATCTAGTGAACATCTATAAACCATCTATAAACCATCTAGTGAACATATATAAACCATCTAGTGAACATCTATAACCGTCTATAAACCATCCAGTGAACATCTATAAACCATCTATAAACCATCTAGTGAACATCTATAAACCATCTAGTAAACCATCTATAAACCATCTGGTGAACATCTATAAACCATCTAGTGAACATCTATAAACCATCTATAAACCATCTAGTGAACATCTATAAACCATCTATAAACCATCTATAAACCATCTAGTGAACATCTATAAACCATCAAGTGAACATCTATAAACCATCTGGTGAACATCTATAAACCATCTAGTGAACATCTATAAACCATCTATAAACCATATCGTGGACATCTATAAACCATCTAGTGAACATCTATAAACCATCTGGTGAACATCTATAAACCATCTAGTGAACATCTATAAACCATCTATAAACCATCCAGTGAACATCTATAAACCATCTATAAACCATCTGGTGAACATCTATAAACCATCTAGTAAACCATCTATAAACCATCTATAAACCATCCAGTGAACATCTATAAACCATCTATAAACCATCTAGTGAACATCTATAAACCATCTAGTAAACCATCTATAAACCATCTCGTGAACATCTATAAACCATCTAGTGAACATCTATAAACCATCTATAAACCATCTACTGAACATCTATAAACCATCTAGTAAACATCTAGTGAACATCTATAACTGTCTAGTGAACATCTATGAACCATCTATAAACCATCTATAAACCATCAATAAACCATCTCGTGAACATCTATAAACCATCTAGTGAACATCTATAAACCATCTGGTGAACATCTATAAACCATCTAGTGAACATCTATAAACCATCTATAAACCATCTATAAACCATCCAGTGAACATCTATAAACCATCTATAAACCATCTAGTGAACATCTATAAACCATCTAGTAAACCATCTATAAACCATCTGGTGAACATCTATAAACCATCTAGTGAACATCTATAAACCATCTATAAACTATCTATAAACCATCTAGTGAACATCTATAAACCATCTAGTGAACATCTATAAATCATCTAGTGAACATCTATAAACCATCTATAAACCATCTAGTGAACATATATAAACCATCTAGTGAACATCTATAACCGTCTAGTGAACATCTACAAACATCTATAAACCATCTATAAACCATCTAGTGAACATCTATAAAACATCTAAAACCATCTAGTGAACATCTATAAACCATCTAGTGAACATCTATAAACCATCTAGTGAACATCTATAAACCATCTATAAACCATCTAGTGAACATCTATAAACATCTATAAACCATCTATAAACTATCTAGTGAACATCTATAAACATCTATAAACCATCTATTAACCATCTAGTGAACATCTATAAACCATCTAGTGAACATCTATAAATCATCTAGTGAACATCTATAAACCATCTATAAACCATCTAGTGAACATATATAAACCATCTAGTGAACATCTATAACCGTCTAGTGAACATCTACAAACATCTATAAACCATCTATAAACCATCTAGTGAACATCTATAAAACATCTAAAACCATCTAGTGAACATCTATAAACCATCTAGTGAACATCTATAAACCATCTAGTGAACATCTATAAACCATCTATAAACCATCTAGTGAACATCTATAAACATCTATAAACCATCTATAAACTATCTAGTGAAAATCTATAAACATCTATAAACCATCTATTAACCATCTATAAACCATCTATTAACCATCTGTAAACCATCTATAAACCATCTTGTGAACATCTATAAAACATCTAGTGAACATCTATAAACCATCTAGTGAACATCTATAAACCATCTATAAACCATCTAGTGAACATCTATAAACATCTATAAACCATCTATAAACTATCTAGTGAACATCTATAAACATCTATAAACCATCTATTAACCATCTATAAACCATCTATTAACCATCTGTAAACCATCTATAAACCATCTTGTGAACATCTATAAAACATCTAGTGAACATCTATAAACCATCTATAAACCATCGACTGAACATCTATAAACCATCTAGTGAACATCTAGTGAACATCTATAAACCATCTAGTGAACATCTATAAACCATCTATAAACCATCTACTGAACATCTATAAACCATCTAGTAAACATCTAGTGAACATCTTTAACTGTCTAGTGAACATCTATGAACCATCTATAAACCATCTATAAACCATCAATAAACCATCTCGTGAACATCTATAAACCATCTAGTGAACATCTATAAACCATCTGGTTAACATCTATAAACCATCTAGTGAACATATATAAACCATCTATAAACCATCTATAAACCATCCAGTGAACATCTACAAACCATCTATAAACCATCTAGTGAACATCTATAAATCATCTAGTGAACATCTATAAACCATCTATAAACCATCTAGTGAACATATATAAACCATCTAGTGAACATCTATAACCGTCTATAAACCATCCAGTGAACATCTATAAACCATCTATAAACCATCTAGTGAACATCTATAAACCATCTAGTAAACCATCTATAAACCATCTGGTGAACATCTATAAACCATCTAGTGAACATCTATAAACCATCTATAAACTATCTATAAACCATCTAGTGAACATCTATAAACCATCTAGTGAACATCTATAAATCATCTAGTGAACATCTATAAACCATCTATAAACCATCTAGTGAACATATATAAACCATCTAGTGAACATCTATAACCGTCTAGTGAACATCTACAAACATCTATAAACCATCTATAAACCATCTATAAACCATCTAGTGAACATCTATAAAACATCTAAAACCATCTAGTGAACATCTATAAACCATCTAGTGAACATCTATAAACCATCTAGTGAACATCTATAAACCATCTATAAACCATCTAGTGAACTTCTATAAACATCTATAAACCATCTATAAACTATCTAGTGAACATCTATAAACATCTATAAACCATCTATTAACCATCTATAAACCATCTATTAACCATCTGTAAACCATCTATAAACCATCTTGTGAACATCTATAAAACATCTAGTGAACATCTAGTGAACATCTATAAACCATCTAGTGAACATCTATAAACCATCTGTAAACCATCTACTGAACATCTATAAACCATCTAGTAAACATCTAGTGAACATCTATAACCGTCTAGTGAACATCTATGAACCATCTATAAACCATCTATAAACCATCAATAAACCATCTAGTGAACATCTATTAACCATCTATAAACCATCTAGTGAACATCTGCAAACCATCTAGTGAACATCTATAAACCATCTATTGAACATCTATAAACCATCTATAAACCATCTATAAACCATCTACTGAACATCTATAAACCGTCTAGTGAACATGTATAAACCGTCTAGTGAACATCTATAAACCATCTATAAACCGTCTTGTGAACATCTATAAACCATCTATAAACCATCTATAATCCATCTAGTGAACATCTATAAACCATCAATAAACCATCTAGTGTACATCTATAAACCATCTAGTGAACATCTATAAACCATCTAGTGAACATCTATAAACAATCTAGTGAACATCTATAAACCATCTATAAACCATCTATAAACCATCTATAAACCATCTAGTGAACATCTATAAAGCATCAAGTGAACATCTATAAACCATCTGGTGAACATCTATAAACCATCTAGTGAACATCTATAAACCATCTATAAACCATCTATAAACCATCTATAAACTATCAATAAACCATCTAGTGTACATCTATAAACCATCTAGTGAACATCTATAAACCATCTAGTGAACATCTATAAACCATCTATTGAAAATCTATAAACCATCTATAAACCATATCGTGGACATCTATAAACCATCTAGTGAACATCTATAAACCATCTGGTGAACATCTATAAACCATCTAGTGAACATCTATAAACCATCTATAAACCATCCAGTGAACATCTATAAACCATCTATAAACCATCTGGTGAACATCTATAAACCATCTAGTGAACATCTATAACCGTCTAGTGAACATCTACAAACATCTATAAACCATCTATAAACCATCTATAAACCTTCTAGTGAACATCTATACAACATCTAAAACCATCTAGTGAACATCTATAAACCATCTAGTGAACATCTATAAACCATCTCGTGAACATCTATAAACCATCTATAAACCATCTAGTGAACATCTATAAACATCTATAAACCATCTATAAACTATCTAGTGAACATCTATAAACATCTATAAACCATCTATTAACCATCTATAAACCATCTATTAACCATCTGTAAACCATCTATAAACCATCTTGTGAACATCTATAAAACATCTAGTGAACATCTATAAACCATCTATAAACCATCGACTGAACATCTATAAACCATCTAGTGAACATCTAGTGAACATCTATAAACCATCTACTGAACATCTATAAACCATCTAGTAAACATCTAGTGAACATCTATAACCGTCTAGTGAACATCTATGAACCATCTATAAACCATCTATAAACCATCAATAAACCATCTAGTGAACATCTATTAACCATCTATAAACCATCTAGTGAACATCTGCAAACCATCTAGTGAACATCTATAAACCATCTATTGAACATCTATAAACCATCTATAAACCATCTATAAACCATCTACTGAACATCTATAAACCGTCTAGTGAAAATGTATAAACCGTCTAGTGAACATCTATAAACCATCTATAAACCGTCTTGTGAACATCTATAAACCATCTATAAACCATCTATAATCCATCTAGTGAACATCTATAAACCATCAATAAACCATCTAGTGAACATCTATAAACCATCTAGAGAACATCTATAAACCATCTATAAACCATCTAGTGAACATCTATAAACCATCTAGTGAACATCTATAAACAATCTAGTGAACATCTATAAACCATCTATAAACCATCTATAAACCATCTATAAACCATCTAGTGAACATCTATAAAACATCTAAAACCATCTAGTGAACATCTATAAACCATCTAGAGAACATCTATAAACCATCTATAAACCATCTAGTGAACATCTATAAACCATCTATAAACCATCTATAAACCATCTACTGAACATCTATAAACCATCAAGTGAACATCTATAAACCATCTGGTGAACATCTATAAACCATCTAGTGAACCTCTATAAACCATCTATAAACCATCTATAAACCATCTATAAACTATCAATAAACCATCTAGTGTACATCTATAAACCATCTAGTGAACATCTATAAACCATCTAGTGAACATCTATAAACCATCTATTGAAAATCTATAAACCATCTATAAACCATATCGTGGACATCTATAAACCATCTAGTGAACATCTATAAACCATCTGGTGAACATCTATAAACCATCTAGTGAACATCTATAAACCATCTATAAACCATCCAGTGAACATCTATAAACCATCTATAAACCATCTGGTGAACATCTATAAACCATCTAGTGAACATCTATTAACCATCTATAAACCATCTAGTGAACATCTGCAAACCATCTAGTGAACATCTATAAACCATCTATTGAACATCTATAAACCATCTATAAACCATCTATAAACCATCTACTGAACATCTATAAACCGTCTAGTGAACATGTATAAACCGTCTAGTGAACATCTATAAACCATCTAGTGAACATCTATAAACCATCAATAAACCATCTAGTGTACATCTATAAACCATCTAGTGAACATCTATAAACCATCTAGTGAACATCTATAAACAATCTATTGAACATCTATAAACCATCTATAAACCATCTATAAACCATCTATAAACCATCTAGTGAACATCTATAAACCATCTATAAACCGTCTTGTGAACATCTATAAACCATCTATAAACCATCTATAATACATCAAGTGAACATCTATAAACCATCAATAAACCATCTAGTGAACATCTATAAACCATCTAGTGAACATCTATAAACAATCTAGTGAACATCTATAAACCATCAATAAACCATCTAGTGTACATCTATAAACCATCTAGTGAACATCTATAAACCATCTAGTGAACATCTATAAACAATCTAGTGAACATCTATAAACCATCTATAAACCATCTATAAACCATCTATAAACCATCTAGTGAACATCTATAAACCATCTATAAACCGTCTTGTGAACATCTATAAACCATCTATAAACCATCTATAATCCATCTAGTGAACATCTATAAACCATCAATAAACCATCTAGTGAACATCTATAAACCATCTAGTGAACATCTATAAACAATCTAGTGAACATCTATAAACCATCTATAAACCATCTATAAACCATCTATAAACCATCTAGTGAACATCTATAAAACATCTAAAACCATCTAGTGAACATCTATAAACCATCTAGAGAACATCTATAAACCATCTATAAACCATCTAGTGAACATCTATAAACCATCTAGTGAACATCTATAAACAATCTAGTGAACATCTATAAACCATCTATAAACCATCTATAAACCATCTATAAACCATCTAGTGAACATCTATAAAACATCTAAAACCATCTAGTGAACATCTATAAACCATCTAGAGAACATCTATAAACCATCTATAAACCATCTAGTGAACATCTATAAACCATCTATAAACCATCTATAAACCATCTAGTGAACATCTATAAACCATCAAGTGAACATCTATAAACCATCTGGTGAACATCTATAAACCATCTAGTGAACATCTATAAACAATCTAGTGAACATCTATAAACCATCAATAAACCATCTAGTGTACATCTATAAACCATCTAGTGAACATCTATAAACCATCTAGTGAACATCTATAAACAATCTAGTGAACATCTATAAACCATCTATAAACCATCTATAAACCATCTATAAACCATCTAGTGAACATCTATAAACCATCTATAAACCGTCTTGTGAACATCTATAAACCATCTATAAACCATCTATAATCCATCTAGTGAACATCTATAAACCATCAATAAACCATCTAGTGAACATCTATAAACCATCTAGTGAACATCTATAAACAATCTAGTGAACATCTATAAACCATCTATAAACCATCTATAAACCATCTATAAACCATCTAGTGAACATCTATAAAACATCTAAAACCATCTAGTGAACATCTATAAACCATCTAGAGAACATCTATAAACCATCTATAAACCATCTAGTGAACATCTATAAACCATCTAGTGAACATCTATAAACAATCTAGTGAACATCTATAAACCATCTATAAACCATCTATAAACCATCTATAAACCATCTAGTGAACATCTATAAAACATCTAAAACCATCTAGTGAACATCTATAAACCATCTAGAGAACATCTATAAACCATCTATAAACCATCTAGTGAACATCTATAAACCATCTATAAACCATCTATAAACCATCTAGTGAACATCTATAAACCATCAAGTGAACATCTATAAACCATCTGGTGAACATCTATAAACCATCTAGTGAACATCTATAAACCATCTATAAACCATATCGTGGACATCTATAAACCATCTAGTGAACATCTATAAACCATCTGGTGAACATCTATAAACCATCTAGTGAACATCTATAAACCATCTATAAACCATCCAGTGAACATCTATAAACCATCTATAAACCATCTGGTGAACATCTATAAACCATCTAGTAAACCATCTATAAACCATCTATAAACCATCCAGTGAACATCTATAAACCATCTATAAACCATCTAGTGAACATCTATAAACCATCTAGTAAACCATCTATAAACCATCTCGTGAACATCTATAAACCATCTAGTGAACATCTATAAACCATCTATAAACTATCTATAAACCATCTAGTGAACATCTATAAACCATCTGGTGAACATCTATAAACCATCTAGTGAACATCTATAAACCATCTATAAACCATCCAGTGAACATCTATAAACCATCTATAAACCATCTGGTGAACATCTATAAACCATCTAGTGAACATCTATAACCGTCTAGTGAACATCTACAAACATCTATAAACCATCTATAAACCATCTATAAACCTTCTAGTGAACATCTATACAACATCTAAAACCATCTAGTGAACATCTATAAACCATCTAGTGAACATCTATAAACCATCTAGTGAACATCTATAAACCATCTATAAACCATCTAGTGAACATCTATAAACATCTATAAACCATCTATAAACTATCTAGTGAACATCTATAAACATCTATAAACCATCTATTAACCATCTATAAACCATCTATTAACCATCTGTAAACCATCTATAAACCATCTTGTGAACATCTATAAAACATCTAGTGAACATCTATAAACCATCTATAAACCATCGACTGAACATCTATAAACCATCTAGTGAACATCTAGTGAACATCTATAAACCATCTACTGAACATCTATAAACCATCTATAAACCATCTATAAACCATCTATAAACCATCTAGTGAACATCTATAAAACATCTAAAACCATCTATTGAACATCTATAAACCATCTAGAGAACATCTATAAACCATCTATAAACCATCTAGTGAACATCTATAAACCATCTATAAACCATCTATAAACCATCTAGTGAACATCTATAAACCATCAAGTGAACATCTATAAACCATCTGGTGAACATCTATAAACCATCTAGTGAACATCTATAAACCATCTATAAACCATCTATAAACCATCTATAAACTATCAATAAACCATCTAGTGTACATCTATAAACCATCTAGTGAACATCTATAAACCATCTAGTGAACATCTATAAACCATCTATTGAAAATCTATAAACCATCTATAAACCATATCGTGGACATCTATAAACCATCTAGTGAACATCTATAAACCATCTGGTGAACATCTATAAACCATCTAGTGAACATCTATAAACCATCTATAAACCATCCAGTGAACATCTATAAACCATCTATAAACCATCTAGTGAACATCTATAAACAATCTAGTGAACATCTATTAACCATCTATAAACCATCTAGTGAACATCTGCAAACCATCTAGTGAACATCTATAAACCATCTATTGAACATCTATAAACCATCTATAAACCATCTATAAACCATCTACTGAACATCTATAAACCGTCTAGTGAACATGTATAAACCGTCTAGTGAACATCTATAAACCATCTATAAACCATCTATAATCCATCTAGTGAACATCTATAAACCATCAATAAACCATCTAGTGTACATCTATAAACCATCTAGTGAACATCTATAAACCATCTAGTGAACATCTATAAACAATCTAGTGAACATCTATAAACCATCTATAAACCATCTATAAACCATCTATAAACCATCTAGTGAACATCTATAAAACATCTAAAACCATCTAGTGAACATCTATAAACCATCTAGAGAACATCTATAAACCATCTATAAACCATCTAGTGAACATCTATAAACCATCTATAAACCATCTATAAACCATCTAGTGAACATCTATAAAGCATCAAGTGAACATCTATAAACCATCTATAAACTATCTATAAACCATCTAGTGAACATCTATAAACCATCTGGTGAACATCTATAAACCATCTAGTGAACATCTATAAACCATCTATAAACCATCCAGTGAACATCTATAAACCATCTATAAACCATCTGGTGAACATCTATAAACCATCTAGTGAACATCTATAACCGTCTATAAACCATCTATAAACCTTCTAGTGAACATCTATACAACATCTAAAACCATCTAGTGAACATCTATAAACCATCTAGTGAACATCTATAAACCATCTAGTGAACATCTATAAACCATCTATAAACCATCTAGTGAACATCTATAAACATCTATAAACCATCTATAAACTATCTAGTGAACATCTATAAACATCTATAAACCATCTATTAACCATCTATAAACCATCTATTAACCATCTGTAAACCATCTATAAACCATCTTGTGAACATCTATAAAACATCTAGTGAACATCTATAAACCATCTATAAACCATCGACTGAACATCTATAAACCATCTAGTGAACATCTAGTGAACATCTATAAACCATCTACTGAACATCTATAAACCATCTATAAACCATCTATAAACCATCTATAAACCATCTAGTGAACATCTATAAAACATCTAAAACCATCTAGTGAACATCTATAAACCATCTAGAGAACATCTATAAACCATCTATAAACCATCTAGTGAACATCTATAAACCATCTATAAACCATCTATAAACCATCTAGTGAACATCTATAAACCATCAAGTGAACATCTATAAACCATCTAGTGAACATCTATAAACCATCTATAAACCATCTATAAACTATCAATAAACCATCTAGTGTACATCTATAAACCATCTAGTGAACATCTATAAACCATCTATAAACCATCCAGTGAACATCTATAAACCATCTATAAACCATCTAGTGAACATCTATAAACAATCTAGTGAACATCTATTAACCATCTATAAACCATCTAGTGAACATCTGCAAACCATCTAGTGAACATCTATAAACCATCTATTGAACATCTATAAACCATCTATAAACCATCTATAAACCATCTACTGAACATCTATAAACCGTCTAGTGAACATGTATAAACCGTCTAGTGAACATCTATAAACCATCTATAAACCGTCTTGTGAACATCTATAAACCATCTATAAACCATCTATAATCCATCTAGTGAACATCTATAAACCATCAATAAACCATCTAGTGTACATCTATAAACCATCTAGTGAACATCTATAAACCATCTAGTGAACATCTATAAACAATCTAGTGAACATCTATAAACCATCTATAAACCATCTATAAACCATCTATAAACCATCTAGTGAACATCTATAAAACATCTAAAACCATCTAGTGAACATCTATAAACCATCTAGAGAACATCTATAAACCATCTATAAACCATCTAGTGAACATCTATAAACCATCTATAAACCATCTATAAACCATCTAGTGAACATCTATAAAGCATCAAGTGAACATCTATAAACCATCTGGTGAACATCTATAAACCATCTAGTGAACATCTATAAACCATTTATAAACCATCTATAAACCATCTATAAACTATCAATAAACCATCTAGTGAACATCTATAAACCATCTAGTGAACATCTATAAACCATCTATTGAAAATCTATAAACCATCTATAAACCATATCGTGGACATCTATAAACCATCTAGTGAACATCTATAAACCATCTGGTGAACATCTATAAACCATCTAGTGAACATCTATAAACCATCTATAAACCATCTATAAACCATCTATAAACTATCAATAAACCATCTAGTGTACATCTATAAACCATCTAGTGAACATCTATAAACCATCTAGTGAACATCTATAAACCATCTATTGAAAATCTATAAACCATCTATAAACCATATCGTGGACATCTATAAACCATCTAGTGAACATCTATAAACCATCTGGTGAACATCTATAAACCATCTAGTGAACATCTATAAACCATCTATAAACCATCCAGTGAACATCTATAAACCATCTATAAACCATCTGGTGAACATCTATAAACCATCTAGTGAACATCTATAACCGTCTAGTGAACATCTACAAACATCTATAAACCATCTATAAACCATCTATAAACCTTCTAGTGAACATCTATACAACATCTAAAACCATCTAGTGAACATCTATAAACCATCTAGTGAACATCTATAAACCATCTCGTGAACATCTATAAACCATCTATAAACCATCTAGTGAACATCTATAAACATCTATAAACCATCTATAAACTATCTAGTGAACATCTATAAACATCTATAAACCATCTATTAACCATCTATAAACCATCTATTAACCATCTGTAAACCATCTATAAACCATCTTGTGAACATCTATAAAACATCTAGTGAACATCTATAAACCATCTATAAACCATCGACTGAACATCTATAAACCGTCTAGTGAACATGTATAAACCGTCTAGTGAACATCTATAAACCATCTATAAACCGTCTTGTGAACATCTATAAACCATCTATAAACCATCTATAATCCATCTAGTGAACATCTATAAACCATCAATAAACCATCTAGTGTACATCTATAAACCATCTAGTGAACATCTATAAACCATCTAGTGAACATCTATAAACAATCTAGTGAACATCTATAAACCATCTATAAACCATCTATAAACCATCTATAAACCATCTAGTGAACATCTATAAAACATCTAAAACCATCTAGTGAACATCTATAAACCATCTAGAGAACATCTATAAACCATCTATAAACCATCTAGTGAACATCTATAAACCATCTATAAACCATCTATAAACCATCTAGTGAACATCTATAAAGCATCAAGTGAACATCTATAAACCATCTGGTGAACATCTATAAACCATCTAGTGAACATCTATAAACCATTTATAAACCATCTATAAACCATCTATAAACTATCAATAAACCATCTAGTGAACATCTATAAACCATCTAGTGAACATCTATAAACCATCTATTGAAAATCTATAAACCATCTATAAACCATATCGTGGACATCTATAAACCATCTAGTGAACATCTATAAACCATCTGGTGAACATCTATAAACCATCTAGTGAACATCTATAAACCATCTATAAACCATCTATAAACCATCTATAAACTATCAATAAACCATCTAGTGTACATCTATAAACCATCTAGTGAACATCTATAAACCATCTAGTGAACATCTATAAACCATCTATTGAAAATCTATAAACCATCTATAAACCATATCGTGGACATCTATAAACCATCTAGTGAACATCTATAAACCATCTGGTGAACATCTATAAACCATCTAGTGAACATCTATAAACCATCTATAAACCATCCAGTGAACATCTATAAACCATCTATAAACCATCTGGTGAACATCTATAAACCATCTAGTGAACATCTATAACCGTCTAGTGAACATCTACAAACATCTATAAACCATCTATAAACCATCTATAAACCTTCTAGTGAACATCTATACAACATCTAAAACCATCTAGTGAACATCTATAAACCATCTAGTGAACATCTATAAACCATCTCGTGAACATCTATAAACCATCTATAAACCATCTAGTGAACATCTATAAACATCTATAAACCATCTATAAACTATCTAGTGAACATCTATAAACATCTATAAACCATCTATTAACCATCTATAAACCATCTATTAACCATCTGTAAACCATCTATAAACCATCTTGTGAACATCTATAAAACATCTAGTGAACATCTATAAACCATCTATAAACCATCGACTGAACATCTATAAACCATCTAGTGAACATCTAGTGAACATCTATAAACCATCTACTGAACATCTATAAACCATCTAGTAAACATCTAGTGAACATCTATAACCGTCTAGTGAACATCTATGAACCATCTATAAACCATCTAGTGAACATCTGCAAACCATCTAGTGAACATCTATAAACCATCTATTGAACATCTATAAACCATCAATAAACCATCTAGTGAACATCTATTAACCATCTATAAACCATCTAGTGAACATCTGCAAACCATCTAGTGAACATCTATAAACCATCTATTGAACATCTATAAACCATCTATAAACCATCTATAAACCATCTACTGAACATCTATAAACCATCTAGTGAACATGTATAAACCGTCTAGTGAACATCTATAAACCATCTATAAACCGTCTTGTGAACATCTATAAACCATCTATAAACCATCTATAATCCATCTAGTGAACATCTATAAACCATCAATAAACCATCTAGTGAACATCTATAAACCATCTAGTGAACATCTATAAACAATCTAGTGAACATCTATAAACCATCTATAAACCATCTATAAACCATCTAGTGAACATCTATAAAACATCTAAAACCATCTAGTGAACATCTATAAACCATCTAGAGAACATCTATAAACCATCTATAAACCATCTAGTGAACATCTATAAACCATCTAGTGAACATCTATAAACAATCTAGTGAACATCTATAAACCATCTATAAACCATCTATAAACCATCTAGTGAACATCTATAAAACATCTAAAACCATCTAGTGAACATCTATAAACCATCTAGAGAACATCTATAAACCATCTATAAACCATCTAGTGAACATCTATAAACCATCTATAAACCATCTATAAACCATCTAGTGAACATCTATAAACCATCAAGTGAACATCTATAAACCATCTGGTGAACATCTATAAACCATCTAGTGAACATCTATAAACCATCTATAAACCATATCGTGGACATCTATAAACCATCTAGTGAACATCTATAAACCATCTGGTGAACATCTATAAACCATCTAGTGAACATCTATAAACCATCTATAAACCATCCAGTGAACATCTATAAACCATCTATAAACCATCTGGTGAACATCTATAAACCATCTAGTAAACCATCTATAAACCATCTATAAACCATCCAGTGAACATCTATAAACCATCTATAAACCATCTAGTGAACATCTATAAACCATCTAGTAAACCATCTATAAACCATCTCGTGAACATCTATAAACCATCTAGTGAACATCTATAAACCATCTATAAACTATCTATAAACCATCTAGTGAACATCTATAAACCATCTGGTGAACATCTATAAACCATCTAGTGAACATCTATAAACCATCTATAAACCATCCAGTGAACATCTATAAACCATCTATAAACCATCTGGTGAACATCTATAAACCATCTAGTGAACATCTATAACCGTCTAGTGAACATCTACAAACATCTATAAACCATCTATAAACCATCTATAAACCTTCTAGTGAACATCTATACAACATCTAAAACCATCTAGTGAACATCTATAAACCATCTAGTGAACATCTATAAACCATCTAGTGAACATCTATAAACCATCTATAAACCATCTAGTGAACATCTATAAACATCTATAAACCATCTATAAACTATCTAGTGAACATCTATAAACATCTATAAACCATCTATTAACCATCTATAAACCATCTATTAACCATCTGTAAACCATCTATAAACCATCTTGTGAACATCTATAAAACATCTAGTGAACATCTATAAAGCATCTATAAACCATCGACTGAACATCTATAAACCATCTAGTGAACATCTAGTGAACATCTATAAACCATCTACTGAACATCTATAAACCATCTAGTAAACATCTAGTGAACATCTATAACCGTCTAGTGAACATCTATGAACCATCTATAAACCATCTATAAACCATCAATAAACCATCTAGTGAACATCTATTAACCATCTATAAACCATCTAGTGAACATCTGCAAACCATCTAGTGAACATCTATAAACCATCTATTGAACATCTATAAACCATCTATAAACCATCTATAAACCGTCTTGTGAACATCTATAAACCATCTATAAACCATCTATAATCCATCTAGTGAACATCTATAAACCATCAATAAACCATCTAGTGAACATCTATAAACCATCTAGTGAACATCTATAAACAATCTAGTGAACATCTATAAACCATCTATAAACCATCTATAAACCATCTATAAACCATCTAGTGAACATCTATAAAACATCTAAAACCATCTAGTGAACATCTATAAACCATCTAGAGAACATCTATAAACCATCTATAAACCATCTAGTGAACATCTATAAACCATCTATAAACCATCTATAAACCATCTAGTGAACATCTATAAACCATCAAGTGAACATCTATAAACCATCTGGTGAACATCTATAAACCATCTAGTGAACATCTATAAACCATCTATAAACCATCTATAAACCATCTATAAACTATCAATAAACCATCTAGTGTACATCTATAAACCATCTAGTGAACATCTATAAACCATCTGGTGAACATCTATAAACCATCTAGTGAACATCTATAAACCATCTATAAACCATCTATAAACCATCCAGTGAACATCTATAAACCATCTATAAACCATCTAGTGAACATCTATAAACCATCTAGTAAACCATCTATAAACCATCTCGTGAACATCTATAAACCATCTAGTGAACATCTATAAACCATCTATAAACTATCTATAAACCATCTAGTGAACATCTATAAATCATCTGGTGAACATCTATAAACCATCTAGTGAACATCTATAAACCATCTATAAACCATCCAGTGAACATCTATAAACCATCTTTAAACCATCTGGTGAACATCTATAAACCATCTAGTGAACATCTATAACCGTCTAGTGAACATCTACAAACATCTATAAACCATCTATAAACCATCTATAAACCTTCTAGTGAACATCTATACAACATCTAAAACCATCTAGTGAACATCTATAAACCATCTAGTGAACATCTATAAACCATCTAGTGAACATCTATAAACCATCTATAAACCATCTAGTGAACATCTATAAACATCTATAAACCATCTATAAACTATCTAGTGAACATCTATAAACATCTATAAACCATCTATTAACCATCTATAAACCATCTATTAACCATCTGTAAACCATCTATAAACCATCTTGTGAACATCTAAAAAACATCTAGTGAACATCTATAAACCATCTATAAACCATCGACTGAACATCTATAAACCATCTAGTGAACATCTAGTGAACATCTATAAACCATCTACTGAACATCTATAAACCATCTAGTAAACATCTAGTGAACATCTATAACCGTCTAGTGAACATCTATGAACCATCTATAAACCATCTATAAACCATCAATAAACCATCTAGTGAACATCTATTAACCATCTATAAACCATCTAGTGAACATCTGCAAACCATCTAGTGAACATCTATAAACCATCTATTGAACATCTATAAACCATCTATAAACCATCTATAAACCGTCTTGTGAACATCTATAAGCCATCTATAAACCATCTATAATCCATCTAGTGAACATCTATAAACCATCAATAAACCATCTAGTGAACATCTATAAACCATCTAGTGAACATCTATAAACAATCTAGTGAACATCTATAAACCATCTATAAACCATCTATAAACCATCTATAAACCATCTAGTGAACATCTATAAAACATCTAAAACCATCTAGTGAACATCTATAAACCATCTAGAGAACATCTATAAACCATCTATAAACCATCTAGTGAACATCTATAAACCATCTATAAACCATCTATAAACCATCTAGTGAACATCTATAAACCATCAAGTGAACATCTATAAACCATCTGGTGAACATCTATAAACCATCTAGTGAACATCTATAAACCATCTATAAACCATCTATAAACCATCTATAAACTATCAATAAACCATCTAGTGTACATCTATAAACCATCTAGTGAACATCTATAAACCATCTGGTGAACATCTATAAACCATCTAGTGAACATCTATAAACCATCTATAAACCATCTATAAACCATCCAGTGAACATCTATAAACCATCTATAAACCATCTAGTGAACATCTATAAACCATCTAGTAAACCATCTATAAACCATCTCGTGAACATCTATAAACCATCTAGTGAACATCTATAAACCATCTATAAACTATCTATAAACCATCTAGTGAACATCTATAAACCATCTAGTGAACATCTATAAATCATCTAGTGAACATCTATAAACCATCTATAAACCATCTAGTGAATATATATAAACCATCTAGTGAACATCTATAACCGTCTAGTGAACATCTACAAACATCTATAAACCATCTATAAACCATCTATAAACCATCTAGTGAACATCTATAAACATCTATAAACCATCTATAAACTATCTAGTGAACATCTATAAACATCTATAAACCATCTATTAACCATCTATAAACCATCTATTAACCATCTGTAAACCATCTATAAACCATCTTGTGAACATCTATAAAACATCTAGTGAACATCTATAAACCATCTATAAACCATCGACTGAACATCTATAAACCATCTAGTGAACATCTAGTGAACATCTATAAACCATCTACTGAACATCTATAAACCATCTAGTAAACATCTAGTGAACATCTATAACCGTCTAGTGAACATCTATGAACCATCTATAAACCATCTAGTGAACATCTGCAAACCATCTAGTGAACATCTATAAACCATCTATTGAACATCTATAAACCATCAATAAACCATCTAGTGAACATCTATTAACCATCTATAAACCATCTAGTGAACATCTGCAAACCATCTAGTGAACATCTATAAACCATCTATTGAACATCTATAAACCATCTATAAACCATCTATAAACCATCTACTGAACATCTATAAACCATCTAGTGAACATGTATAAACCGTCTAGTGAACATCTATAAACCATCTATAAACCGTCTTGTGAACATCTATAAACCATCTATAAACCATCTATAATCCATCTAGTGAACATCTATAAACCATCAATAAACCATCTAGTGAACATCTATAAACCATCTAGTGAACATCTATAAACAATCTAGTGAACATCTATAAACCATCTATAAACCATCTATAAACCATCTATAAACCATCTAGTGAACATCTATAAAACATCTAAAACCATCTAGTGAACATCTATAAACCATCTAGAGAACATCTATAAACCATCTATAAACCATCTAGTGAACATCTATAAACCATCTAGTGAACATCTATAAACAATCTAGTGAACATCTATAAACCATCTATAAACCATCTATAAACCATCTATAAACCATCTAGTGAACATCTATAAAACATCTAAAACCATCTAGTGAACATCTATAAACCATCTAGAGAACATCTATAAACCATCTATAAACCATCTAGTGAACATCTATAAACCATCTATAAACCATCTATAAACCATCTAGTGAACATCTATAAACCATCAAGTGAACATCTATAAACCATCTGGTGAACATCTATAAACCATCTAGTGAACATCTATAAACCATCTATAAACCATATCGTGGACATCTATAAACCATCTAGTGAACATCTATAAACCATCTGGTGAACATCTATAAACCATCTAGTGAACATCTATAAACCATCTATAAACCATCTGGTGAACATCTATAAACCATCTAGTAAACCATCTATAAACCATCTATAAACCATCCAGTGAACATCTATAAACCATCTATAAACCATCTAGTGAACATCTATAAACCATCTAGTAAACCATCTATAAACCATCTCGTGAACATCTATAAACCATCTAGTGAACATCTATAAACCATCTATAAACTATCTATAAACCATCTAGTGAACATCTATAAACCATCTGGTGAACATCTATAAACCATCTAGTGAACATCTATAAACCATCTATAAACCATCCAGTGAACATCTATAAACCATCTATAAACCATCTGGTGAACATCTATAAACCATCTAGTGAACATCTATAACCGTCTAGTGAACATCTACAAACATCTATAAACCATCTATAAACCATCTATAAACCATCTTGTGAACATCTATAAAACATCTAGTGAACATCTATAAACCATCTATAAACCATCGACTGAACATCTATAAACCATCTAGTGAACATCTAGTGAACATCTATAAACCATCTACTGAACATCTATAAACCATCTAGTAAACATCTAGTGAACATCTATAACCGTCTAGTGAACATCTATGAACCATCTATAAACCATCTATAAACCATCAATAAACCATCTAGTGAACATCTATTAACCATCTATAAACCATCTAGTGAACATCTGCAAACCATCTATTGAACATCTATAAACCATCTATAAACCATCTATAAACCGTCTTGTGAACATCTATAAACCATCTATAAACCATCTATAATCCATCTAGTGAACATCTATAAACCATCAATAAACCATCTAGTGAACATCTATAAACCATCTAGTGAACATCTATAAACAATCTAGTGAACATCTATAAACCATCTATAAACCATCTATAAACCATCTATAAACCATCTAGTGAACATCTATAAAACATCTAAAACCATCTAGTGAACATCTATAAACCATCTAGAGAACATCTATAAACCATCTATAAACCATCTAGTGAACATCTATAAACCATCTATAAACCATCTATAAACCATCTAGTGAACATCTATAAACCATCAAGTGAACATCTATAAACCATCTGGTGAACATCTATAAACCATCTAGTGAACATCTATAAACCATCTATAAACCATCTATAAACCATCTATAAACTATCAATAAACCATCTAGTGTACATCTATAAACCATCTAGTGAACATCTATAAACCATCTGGTGAACATCTATAAACCATCTAGTGAACATCTATAAACCATCTATAAACCATCTATAAACCATCCAGTGAACATCTATAAACCATCTATAAACCATCTAGTGAACATCTATAAACCATCTAGTAAACCATCTATAAACCATCTCGTGAACATCTATAAACCATCTAGTGAACATCTATAAACCATCTATAAACTATCTATAAACCATCTAGTGAACATCTATAAACCATCTAGTGAACATCTATAAATCATCTAGTGAACATCTATAAACCATCTATAAACCATCTAGTGAACATATATAAACCATCTAGTGAACATCTATAACCGTCTAGTGAACATCTACAAACATCTATAAACCATCTATAAACCATCTATAAACCATCTAGTGAACATCTATAAAACATCTAAAACCATCTAGTGAACATCTATAAACCATCTAGTGAACATCTATAAACCATCTAGTGAACATCTATTAACCATCTATAAACCATCTAGTGAACATCTATAAACCATCTAGTGAACATCTATAAACCAGGTATAAACCATATATTAACCATCTAAAAACCATCTAGTGAACATCTATAAACCATCTAGTGAACATCTATAAACCATCTATAAACTATCTAGTGAACATCTATAAACATCTATAAACCATCTATTAACCATCTATAAACCATCTATTAACCATCTGTAAACCATCTATAAACCATCTTGTGAACATCTATAAAACATCTAGTGAACATCTATAAACCATGTATAAACCATCTACTGAACATCTATTAACCATCTAGTGAACATCTAGTGAACATCTATAAACCATCTAGTGAACATCTATAAACCATCTATAAACCATCTAGTGAACATCTAGTGAACATCTATAACCGTCTAGTGAACATCTATGAACCATCTATAAACCATCTATAAACGATCAATAAACCATCTAGTGAACATGTATAAACCATCAATAAACCATCTAGTGTACATCTATAAACCATCTAGTGAACATCTATAAACCATCTAGTGAACATCTATAAACCATCTAGTGAACATCTATAAACCATCTATAAACCATCTAGTGAACATCTATAAACCATCTATAAAACATCTATAAACCATCTAGTGAACATCTATAAACCATCTAGTAAACTATGTATAAACCATCTGGTGAACATCTATAAACCATCTAGTGAACATCTATAAACCATCTATAAACTATCTATAAACCATCTAGTGAACATCTATAAACCATCTAGCGAACATCTATAATTCATCTAGTGAACATCTATAAACCATCTATAAACCATCTAGTGAACATATATAAACCATTGAGTGAACATCTATAACCGTCTAGTGAACATCTACAAACATCTATAAACCATCTATAAACCATCTATTAACCATCTATAAACCGTCTAGTGGACATCTATAAACCATCTATAAAGCATCTATAAACTATCTAGTGAACATCTATTAACCATCTATTAATCATCTAGTCAACATCTATAAACCATCTAGTGAACATCTATAAACCATCTATAAACCATATAGTGAACATCTATAAACATCTATAAACCATCTATAAACTATCTAGTGAATATCTATAAACATCTATAAACCATCTATTAACCATCTATAAACCATCTATTAACCATCTGTAAACCATCTATAAACCATCTTGTGAACATCTATAAAACATCTAGTGAACATCTATAAACCATCTATAAACCATCGACTGAACATCTATAAACCATCTAGTGAACATCTAGTGAACATCTATAAACCATCTAGTGAACATCTATAAACCATCTATAAACCATCTACTGAACATCTATAAACCATCTAGTAAACATCTAGTGAACATCTATAACTGTCTAGTGAACATCTATGAACCATCTATAAACCATCTATAAACCATCAATAAACCATCTAGTGAACATCTATTAACCATCTATAAACCATCTAGTGAACATCTGCAAACCATCTAGTGAACATCTATAAACCATCTATTGAACATCTATAAACCATCTATAAACCGTCTTGTGAACATCTATAAACCATCTATAAACCATCTATAATCCATCTAGTGAACATCTATAAACCATCAATAAACCATCTAGTGTTACATCTATAAACCATCTAGTGAACATCTATAAACCATCTAGTGAACATCTATAAACAATCTAGTGAACATCTATAAACCATCTAGTGAACATCTATAAACCATCTATAAACCATCTACTGAACATCTATAAACCATCTAGTAAACATCTAGTGAACATCTATAACCGTCTAGTGAACATCTATTAACCATCTATAAACCATCTAGTGAACATCTGCAAACCATCTAGTGAACATCTATAAACCATCTATTGAACATCTATAAACCATCTATAAACCGTCTTGTGAACATCTATAAACCATCTATAAACCATCTATAATCCATCTAGTGAACATCTATAAACCATCAATAAACCATCTAGTGTTACATCTATAAACCATCTAGTGAACATCTATAAACCATCTAGTGAACATCTATAAACAATCTAGTGAACATCTATAAACCATCTATAAACCATCTATAAACCATCTAGTGAACATCTATAAACCATCTATAAACCATCTATAAACCATCTATAAACTATCAATAAACCATCTAGTGTACATCTATAAACCATCTAGTGAACATCTATAAACCATCTGGTGAACATCTATAAACCATCTAGTGAACATCTATAAACCATCTATAAACCATCTATAAACCATCCAGTGAACATCTATAAACCATCTATAAACCATCTAGTGAACATCTATAAACCATCTAGTAAACCATCTATAAACCATCTCGTGAACATCTATAAACCATCTAGTGAACATCTATAAACCATCTATAAACTATCTATAAACCATCTAGTGAACATCTATAAATCATCTGGTGAACATCTATAAACCATCTAGTGAACATCTATAAACCATCTATAAACCATCCAGTGAACATCTATAAACCATCTTTAAACCATCTGGTGAACATCTATAAACCATCTAGTGAACATCTATAACCGTCTAGTGAACATCTACAAACATCTATAAACCATCTATAAACCATCTATAAACCTTCTAGTGAACATCTATACAACATCTAAAACCATCTAGTGAACATCTATAAACCATCTAGTGAACATCTATAAACCATCTAGTGAACATCTATAAACCATCTATAAACCATCTAGTGAACATCTATAAACATCTATAAACCATCTATAAACTATCTAGTGAACATCTATAAACATCTATAAACCATCTATTAACCATCTATAAACCATCTATTAACCATCTGTAAACCATCTATAAACCATCTTGTGAACATCTAAAAAACATCTAGTGAACATCTATAAACCATCTATAAACCATCGACTGAACATCTATAAACCATCTAGTGAACATCTAGTGAACATCTATAAACCATCTACTGAACATCTATAAACCATCTAGTAAACATCTAGTGAACATCTATAACCGTCTAGTGAACATCTATGAACCATCTATAAACCATCTATAAACCATCAATAAACCATCTAGTGAACATCTATTAACCATCTATAAACCATCTAGTGAACATCTGCAAACCATCTAGTGAACATCTATAAACCATCTATTGAACATCTATAAACCATCTATAAACCATCTATAAACCGTCTTGTGAACATCTATAAGCCATCTATAAACCATCTATAATCCATCTAGTGAACATCTATAAACCATCAATAAACCATCTAGTGAACATCTATAAACCATCTAGTGAACATCTATAAACAATCTAGTGAACATCTATAAACCATCTATAAACCATCTATAAACCATCTATAAACCATCTAGTGAACATCTATAAAACATCTAAAACCATCTAGTGAACATCTATAAACCATCTAGAGAACATCTATAAACCATCTATAAACCATCTAGTGAACATCTATAAACCATCTATAAACCATCTATAAACCATCTAGTGAACATCTATAAACCATCAAGTGAACATCTATAAACCATCTGGTGAACATCTATAAACCATCTAGTGAACATCTATAAACCATCTATAAACCATCTATAAACCATCTATAAACTATCAATAAACCATCTAGTGTACATCTATAAACCATCTAGTGAACATCTATAAACCATCTGGTGAACATCTATAAACCATCTAGTGAACATCTATAAACCATCTATAAACCATCTATAAACCATCCAGTGAACATCTATAAACCATCTATAAACCATCTAGTGAACATCTATAAACCATCTAGTAAACCATCTATAAACCATCTCGTGAACATCTATAAACCATCTAGTGAACATCTATAAACCATCTATAAACTATCTATAAACCATCTAGTGAACATCTATAAACCATCTAGTGAACATCTATAAATCATCTAGTGAACATCTATAAACCATCTATAAACCATCTAGTGAATATATATAAACCATCTAGTGAACATCTATAACCGTCTAGTGAACATCTACAAACATCTATAAACCATCTATAAACCATCTATAAACCATCTAGTGAACATCTATAAACATCTATAAACCATCTATAAACTATCTAGTGAACATCTATAAACATCTATAAACCATCTATTAACCATCTATAAACCATCTATTAACCATCTGTAAACCATCTATAAACCATCTTGTGAACATCTATAAAACATCTAGTGAACATCTATAAACCATCTATAAACCATCGACTGAACATCTATAAACCATCTAGTGAACATCTAGTGAACATCTATAAACCATCTACTGAACATCTATAAACCATCTAGTAAACATCTAGTGAACATCTATAACCGTCTAGTGAACATCTATGAACCATCTATAAACCATCTAGTGAACATCTGCAAACCATCTAGTGAACATCTATAAACCATCTATTGAACATCTATAAACCATCAATAAACCATCTAGTGAACATCTATTAACCATCTATAAACCATCTAGTGAACATCTGCAAACCATCTAGTGAACATCTATAAACCATCTATTGAACATCTATAAACCATCTATAAACCATCTATAAACCATCTACTGAACATCTATAAACCATCTAGTGAACATGTATAAACCGTCTAGTGAACATCTATAAACCATCTATAAACCGTCTTGTGAACATCTATAAACCATCTATAAACCATCTATAATCCATCTAGTGAACATCTATAAACCATCAATAAACCATCTAGTGAACATCTATAAACCATCTAGTGAACATCTATAAACAATCTAGTGAACATCTATAAACCATCTATAAACCATCTATAAACCATCTATAAACCATCTAGTGAACATCTATAAAACATCTAAAACCATCTAGTGAACATCTATAAACCATCTAGAGAACATCTATAAACCATCTATAAACCATCTAGTGAACATCTATAAACCATCAAGTGAACATCTATAAACCATCTGGTGAACATCTATAAACCATCTAGTGAACATCTATAAACCATCTATAAACCATCTATAAACCATCTATAAACTATCAATAAACCATCTAGTGTACATCTATAAACCATCTAGTGAACATCTATAAACCATCTGGTGAACATCTATAAACCATCTAGTGAACATCTATAAACCATCAAGTGAACATCTATAAACCATCTGGTGAACATCTATAAACCATCTAGTGAACATCTATAAACCATCTATAAACCATCTATAAACCATCTATAAACTATCAATAAACCATCTAGTGTACATCTATAAACCATCTAGTGAACATCTATAAACCATCTGGTGAACATCTATAAACCATCTAGTGAACATCTATAAACCATCTATAAACCATCTATAAACCATCCAGTGAACATCTATAAACCATCTATAAACCATCTAGTGAACATCTATAAACCATCTAGTAAACCATCTATAAACCATCTCGTGAACATCTATAAACCATCTAGTGAACATCTATAAACCATCTATAAACTATCTATAAACCATCTAGTGAACATCTATAAACCATCTAGTGAACATCTATAAATCATCTAGTGAACATCTATAAACCATCTATAAACCATCTAGTGAACATATATAAACCATCTAGTGAACATCTATAACCGTCTAGTGAACATCTACAAACATCTATAAACCATCTATAAACCATCTATAAACCATCTAGTGAACATCTATAAAACATCTAAAACCATCTAGTGAACATCTATAAACCATCTAGTGAACATCTATAAACCATCTAGTGAACATCTATTAACCATCTATAAACCATCTAGTGAACATCTATAAACCATCTAGTGAACATCTATAAACCAGGTATAAACCATATATTAACCATCTAAAAACCATCTAGTGAACATCTATAAACCATCTAGTGAACATCTATAAACCATCTATAAACTATCTAGTGAACATCTATAAACATCTATAAACCATCTATTAACCATCTATAAACCATCTATTAACCATCTGTAAACCATCTATAAACCATCTTGTGAACATCTATAAAACATCTAGTGAACATCTATAAACCATGTATAAACCATCTACTGAACATCTATTAACCATCTAGTGAACATCTAGTGAACATCTATAAACCATCTAGTGAACATCTATAAACCATCTATAAACCATCTAGTGAACATCTAGTGAACATCTATAACCGTCTAGTGAACATCTATGAACCATCTATAAACCATCTATAAACGATCAATAAACCATCTAGTGAACATGTATAAACCATCAATAAACCATCTAGTGTACATCTATAAACCATCTAGTGAACATCTATAAACCATCTAGTGAACATCTATAAACCATCTAGTGAACATCTATAAACCATCTATAAACCATCTAGTGAACATCTATAAACCATCTATAAAACATCTATAAACCATCTAGTGAACATCTATAAACCATCTAGTAAACTATGTATAAACCATCTGGTGAACATCTATAAACCATCTAGTGAACATCTATAAACCATCTATAAACTATCTATAAACCATCTAGTGAACATCTATAAACCATCTAGCGAACATCTATAATTCATCTAGTGAACATCTATAAACCATCTATAAACCATCTAGTGAACATATATAAACCATTGAGTGAACATCTATAACCGTCTAGTGAACATCTACAAACATCTATAAACCATCTATAAACCATCTATTAACCATCTATAAACCGTCTAGTGGACATCTATAAACCATCTATAAAGCATCTATAAACTATCTAGTGAACATCTATTAACCATCTATTAATCATCTAGTCAACATCTATAAACCATCTAGTGAACATCTATAAACCATCTATAAACCATATAGTGAACATCTATAAACATCTATAAACCATCTATAAACTATCTAGTGAATATCTATAAACATCTATAAACCATCTATTAACCATCTATAAACCATCTATTAACCATCTGTAAACCATCTATAAACCATCTTGTGAACATCTATAAAACATCTAGTGAACATCTATAAACCATCTATAAACCATCGACTGAACATCTATAAACCATCTAGTGAACATCTAGTGAACATCTATAAACCATCTAGTGAACATCTATAAACCATCTATAAACCATCTACTGAACATCTATAAACCATCTAGTAAACATCTAGTGAACATCTATAACTGTCTAGTGAACATCTATGAACCATCTATAAACCATCTATAAACCATCAATAAACCATCTAGTGAACATCTATTAACCATCTATAAACCATCTAGTGAACATCTGCAAACCATCTAGTGAACATCTATAAACCATCTATTGAACATCTATAAACCATCTATAAACCGTCTTGTGAACATCTATAAACCATCTATAAACCATCTATAATCCATCTAGTGAACATCTATAAACCATCAATAAACCATCTAGTGTTACATCTATAAACCATCTAGTGAACATCTATAAACCATCTAGTGAACATCTATAAACAATCTAGTGAACATCTATAAACCATCTAGTGAACATCTATAAACCATCTATAAACCATCTACTGAACATCTATAAACCATCTAGTAAACATCTAGTGAACATCTATAACCGTCTAGTGAACATCTATTAACCATCTATAAACCATCTAGTGAACATCTGCAAACCATCTAGTGAACATCTATAAACCATCTATTGAACATCTATAAACCATCTATAAACCGTCTTGTGAACATCTATAAACCATCTATAAACCATCTATAATCCATCTAGTGAACATCTATAAACCATCAATAAACCATCTAGTGTTACATCTATAAACCATCTAGTGAACATCTATAAACCATCTAGTGAACATCTATAAACAATCTAGTGAACATCTATAAACCATCTATAAACCATCTATAAACCATCTAGTGAACATCTATAAAACATCTAAAACCATCTAGTGAACATCTATAAACCATCTAGAGAACATCTATAAACCATCTATAAACCATCTAGTGAACATCTATAAACCATCTATAAACCATCTATAAACCATCTAGTGAACATCTATAAACCATCAAGTGAACATCTATAAACCATCTGGTGAACATCTATAAACCATCTAGTGAACATCTATAAACCATCTATAAACCATCTATAAACCATCTATAAACTATCAATAAACCATCTAGTGTACATTTATAAACCATCTAGTGAACATCTATAAACCATCTAGTGAACATCTATAAACCATCTATAAACCATATAGTGAACATCTATAAACATCTATAAACCATCTATAAACTATCTAGTGAATATCTATAAACATCTATAAACCATCTATTAACCATCTATAAACCATCTATTAACCATCTGTAAACCATCTATAAACCATCTTGTGAACATCTATAAAACATCTAGTGAACATCTATAAACCATCTATAAACCATCGACTGAACATCTATAAACCATCTAGTGAACATCTAGTGAACATCTATAAACCATCTAGTGAACATCTATAAACCATCTATAAACCATCTACTGAACATCTATAAACCATCTAGTAAACATCTAGTGAACATCTATAACCGTCTAGTGAACATCTATGAACCATCTATAAACCATCTATAAACCATCAATAAACCATCTAGTGAACATCTATTAACCATCTATAAACCATCTAGTGAACATCTGCAAACCATCTAGTGAACATCTATAAACCATCTATTGAACATCTATAAACCATCTATAAACCGTCTTGTGAACATCTATAAACCATCTATAAACCATCTATAATCCATCTAGTGAACATCTATAAACCATCAATAAACCATCTAGTGTTACATCTATAAACCATCTAGTGAACATCTATAAACCATCTAGTGAACATCTATAAACAATCTAGTGAACATCTATAAACCATCTAGTGAACATCTATAAACCATCTATAAACCATCTACTGAACATCTATAAACCATCTAGTAAACATCTAGTGAACATCTATAACCGTCTAGTGAACATCTATTAACCATCTATAAACCATCTAGTGAACATCTGCAAACCATCTAGTGAACATCTATAAACCATCTATTGAACATCTATAAACCATCTATAAACCGTCTTGTGAACATCTATAAACCATCTATAAACCATCTATAATCCATCTAGTGAACATCTATAAACCATCTATAAACCATCTAGTGTTACATCTATAAACCATCTAGTGAACATCTATAAACCATCTAGTGAACATCTATAAACAATCTAGTGAACATCTATAAACCATCTATAAACCATCTATAAACCATCTAGTGAACATCTATAAAACATCTAAAACCATCTAGTGAACATCTATAAACCATCTAGAGAACATCTATAAACCATCTATAAACCATCTAGTGAACATCTATAAACCATCTATAAACCATCTATAAACCATCTAGTGAACATCTATAAACCATCAAGTGAACATCTATAAACCATCTGGTGAACATCTATAAACCATCTAGTGAACATCTATAAACCATCTATAAACCATCTATAAACCATCTATAAACTATCAATAAACCATCTAGTGTACATTTATAAACCATCTAGTGAACATCTATAAACCATCTAGTGAACATCTATAAACCATCTGGTGAACATCTATAAACCCTTTAGTGAACATCTATAAACCATCTGGTGAACATCTATAAACCATCTAGTGAACATCTATAAACCATCTATAAACCATCTATAAACCATCCAGTGAACATCTATAAACCATCTATAAACCATCTAGTGAACATCTATAAACCATCTAGTAAACCATCTATAAACCATCTGGTGAACATCTATAAACCATCTAGTGAACATCTATAAACCATCTATAAACTATCTATAAACCATCTAGTGAACATCTATAAACCATCTAGTGAACATCTATAAATCATCTAGTGAACATCTATAAACCATCTATAAACCATCTAGTGAACATCTAATAACCATCTATAAACAGTCTAGTGAACATCTATAAACCGTCTAGTGAACATCTACAAACCATCTATAAACCATCTATAAACCATCTATAAGCCATCTAGTGAACATCTATAAAACATCTAGTGAACATCTGTAAACCATCTAGTGAACATCTATAAACCATCTAGAGAACATCTATTAACCATCTATAAACCATCTAGTGAACATCTATAACCCATCTATTAACCATCTATAAACATCTCTAAACCATCCAGTGAACATCTATAAACCATCTAGTGAACATATATAAACAATCTAGTGAACATCTATAACCGTCTAGTGAACATCTACAAACATCTATAAACCATCTATAAACCATCTATAAACCATCTAGTGAACATCTATAAAACATCTAAAACCATCTAGTGAACATCTATAAACCATCTAGAGAACATCTATAAACCATCTATAAACCATCTAGTGAACATCTATAAACCATCTAGTGAACATCTATAAACCATCTAGTGAACATCTATTAACCATCTATAAACCATCTAGTGAACATCTATAAACCATCTATTAACCATCTATAAACCATCTAGTGAACATCTATAAACCATCTAGTGAACATCTATAAACCATCTAGTGAACATCTATAAACCATCTATTGAAAATCTATAAACCATCTATAAACCATCTCGTGAACATCTATAAACCATCTAGTGAACATCTATAACCGTCTAGTGAACATCTACAAACATCTATAAACCATCTATAAACCATCTATTAACCATCTATAAACCGTCTAGTGGACACCTATAAACCATCTATAAACCATCTATAAACCATCAAGTGAACATCTAATAACCATCTATAAACAGTCTAGTGAACATCTATAAACCATCTATAAACATCTATAAACCATCTATTAACCATCTATAAACATCTATAAGCCATCTAGTGAATATCTATAAACCATCTAGTGAACATCTGTAAACCATCTAGTGAACATCTATAAACCATCTAGTGAACATCTATTAACCATCTATAAACCATCTAGTGAACATCTATAACCCATCTATTAACCATCTATAAACATCTCTAAACCATCCAGTGAACATCTATAAACCATCTAGTGGACATCTATTAACCATCTATAAACCATCTAGTGAACATCTATAAACCATCTAGTGAACATCTATAAACCAGGTATAAACCATCTATAAACCATCTAGTGAACATCTATTAACCATCTATTAATCATCTAGTCAACATCTATAAACAATCTAGTGAACATCTATAAACCATCTATAAACCATCTAGTGAACATCTATAAACATCTATAAACCATCTATAAACTATCTAGTGAACATCTATAAACATCTATAAACCATCTATTAACCATCTATAAACCATCTATTAACCATCTGTAAACCATCTATAAACCATCTTGTGAACATCTATAAAACATCTAGTGAACATCTATAAACCATCTATAAACCATCTACTGAACATCTATAAACTATCTAGTAAACATCTAGTGAACATCTATAACCGTCTAGTGAACATCTATGAACCATCTATAAACCATCTATAAACCATCAATAAACCATCTAGTGAACATCTATTAACCATCTATAAACCATCTAGTGAACATCTGCAAACCATCTAGTGAACATCTATAAACCATCTATTGAACATCTATAAACCATCTATAAACCATCTATAAACCATCTACTGAACATCTATAAACCGTCTAGTGAACATGTATAATCCGTCTAGTGAACATCTATAAACCATCTATAAACCGTCTTGTGAACATCTATAAACCATCTATAAACCATCTATAATCCATCTAGTGAACATCTATAAACCATCAATAAACCATCTAGTGTACATCTATAAACCATCTAGTGAACATCTATAAACCATCTAGTGAACATCTATAAACCATCTATAAACCATCTACTGAACATCTATAAACCATCTAGTGAACATCTAGTGAACATCTATAACCGTCTAGTGAACATCTATGAACCATCTATAAACCATCTATAAACCATCAATAAACCATCTAGTGAACATCTATTAACCATCTATAAACCATCTAGTGAACATCTATAAACCATCTATAAACCATCTAGTGAACATCTATAAACATCTATAAACCATCTATAAACTATCTAGTGAACATCTATAAACATCTATAAACCATCTATTAACCATCTATAAACCATATATTAACCATCTGTAAACCATCTATAAACCATCTTGTGAACATCTATAAAACATCTAGTGAACATCTATAAACCATCTACAAACCATCGACTGAACATCTATAAACCATCTAGTGAACATCTAGTGAACATCTATAAACCATCTAGTGAACATCTATAAACCATCTAGTAAACATCTAGTGAACATCTATAACCGTCTAGTGAACATCTATGAACCATCTATATACCATCTATAAACCATCAATAAACCATCTAGTGAACATCTATTAACCATCTATAAACCATCTAGTGAACATCTGCAAACCATCTAGTGAACATCTATAAACCATCTATTGAACATCTATAAACCATCTATAAACCATCTACTGAACATCTATAAACCGTCTAGTGAACATGTATAAACCGTCTAGTGAACATCTATAAACCATCTATAAACCGTCTTGTGAACATCTATAAACCATCTATAAACCATCTATAATCCATCTAGTGAACATCTATAAACCATCTAGTGAACATCTATAAACAATCTAGTGAACATCTATAAACCATCTATAAACCATCTATAAACCATCTATAAACCATCTAGTGAACATCTATAAAACATCTAAAACCATCTAGTGAACATCTATAAACCATCTAGAGAACATCTATAAACCATCTATAAACCATCTAGTGAACATCTATAAACCATCTATAAACCATCTATAAACCATCTAGTGAACATCTATAAACCATCAAGTGAACATCTATAAACCATCTGGTGAACATCTATAAACCATCTAGTGAACATCTATAAACCATCTATAAACCATCTATAAACCATCTATAAACTATCAATAAACCATCTAGTGTACATTTATAAACCATCTAGTGAACATCTATAAACCATCTAGTGAACATCTATAAACCATCTGGTGAACATCTATAAACCATTTAGTGAACATCTATAAACCATCTGGTGAACATCTATAAACCATCTAGTGAACATCTATAAACCATCTATAAACCATCTATAAACCATCCAGTGAACATCTATAAACCATCTATAAACCATCTAGTGAACATCTATAAACCATCTAGTAAACCATCTATAAACCATCTGGTGAACATCTATAAACCATCTAGTGAACATCTATAAACCATCTATAAACTATCTATAAACCATCTAGTGAACATCTATAAACCATCTAGTGAACATCTATAAATCATCTAGTGAACATCTATAAACCATCTATAAACCATCTAGTGAACATATATAAACAATCTAGTGAACATCTATAACCGTCTAGTGAACATCTACAAACATCTATAAACCATCTATAAACCATCTATAAACCATCTAGTGAACATCTATAAAACATCTAAAACCATCTAGTGAACATCTATAAACCATCTAGAGAACATCTATAAACCATCTATAAACCATCTAGTGAACATCTATAAACCATCTATAAACCATCTATAAACCATCTAGTGAACATCTATAAACCATCAAGTGAACATCTATAAACCATCTGGTGAACATCTATAAACCATCTAGTGAACATCTATAAACCATCTATAAACCATCTATAAACCATCTATAAACTATCAATAAACCATCTAGTGTACATTTATAAACCATCTAGTGAACATCTATAAACCATCTAGTGAACATCTATAAACCATCTGGTGAACATCTATAAACCATTTAGTGAACATCTATAAACCATCTGGTGAACATCTATAAACCATCTAGTGAACATCTATAAACCATCTATAAACCATCTATAAACCATCCAGTGAACATCTATAAACCATCTATAAACCATCTAGTGAACATCTATAAACCATCTAGTAAACCATCTATAAACCATCTGGTGAACATCTATAAACCATCTAGTGAACATCTATAAACCATCTATAAACTATCTATAAACCATCTAGTGAACATCTATAAACCATCTAGTGAACATCTATAAATCATCTAGTGAACATCTATAAACCATCTATAAACCATCTAGTGAACATATATAAACAATCTAGTGAACATCTATAACCGTCTAGTGAACATCTACAAACATCTATAAACCATCTATAAACCATCTATAAACCATCTAGTGAACATCTATAAAACATCTAAAACCATCTAGTGAACATCTATAAACCATCTAGAGAACATCTATAAACCATCTATAAACCATCTAGTGAACATCTATAAACCATCTATAAACCATCTATAAACCATCTAGTGAACATCTATAAACCATCTAGTGAACATCTATAAACCATCTAGTGAACATCTATAAACCATCTAGTGAACATCTATTAACCATCTATAAACCATCTAGTGAACATCTATAACCCATCTATTAACCATCTATAAACATCTCTAAGCCATCTAGTGAACATCTATAAACCATCTAGTGAACATCTATAAACCATCTAGTGAACATCTATTAACCATCTATAAACCATCTAGTGAACATCTATAAACCATCTATTAACCATCTATAAACCATCTAGTGAACATCTATAAACCATCTAGTGAACATCTATAAACTATCTAGTGAACATCTATAAACCATCTATTGAAAATCTATAAACCATCTATAAACCATCTCGTGAACATCTATAAACCATCTAGTGAACATCTATAACCGTCTAGTGAACATCTACAAACATCTATAAACCATCTATAAACCATCTATTAACCATCTATAAACCATCAAGTGAACATCTAATAACCATCTATAAACAGTCTAGTGAACATCTATAAACCATCTATAAACATCTATAAACCATCTATTAACCATCTATAAACATCTATAAGCCATCTAGTGAATATCTATAAACCATCTAGTGAACATCTGTAAACCATCTAGTGAACATCTATAAACCATCTAGTGAACATCTATTAACCATCTATAAACCATCTAGTGAACATCTATAACCCATCTATTAACCATCTATAAACATCTCTAAGCCATCTAGTGAATATCTATAAACCATCTAGTGAACATCTATAAACCATCCAGTGAACATCTATAAACCATCTAGTGGACATCTATTAACCATCTATAAACCATCTAGTGAACATCTATAAACCATCTAGTGAACATCTATAAACCAGGTATAAACCATCTATAAACCATCTAGTGAACATCTATTAACCATCTATTAATCATCTAGTCAACATCTATAAACCATCTAGTGAACATCTATAAACCATCTATAAACCATCTAGTGAACATCTATAAACATCTATAAACCATCTATAAACTATCTAGTGAACATCTATAAACATCTATAAACCATCTATTAACCATCTATAAACCATCTATTAACCATCTGTAAACCATCTATAAACCATCTTGTGAACATCTATAAAACATCTAGTGAACATCTATAAACCATCTATAAACCATCTACTGAACATCTATAAACTATCTAGTAAACATCTAGTGAACATCTATAACCGTCTAGTGAACATCTATGAACCATCTATAAACCATCTATAAACCATCAATAAACCATCTAGTGAACATCTATTAACCATCTATAAACCATCTAGTGAACATCTGCAAACCATCTAGTGAACATCTATAAACCATCTATTGAACATCTATAAACCATCTATAAACCATCTATAAACCATCTACTGAACATCTATAAACCGTCTAGTGAACATGTATAATCCGTCTAGTGAACATCTATAAACCATCTATAAACCGTCTTGTGAACATCTATAAACCATCTATAAACAATCTATAATCCATCTAGTGAACATCTATAAACCATCAATAAACCATCTAGTGTACATCTATAAACCATCTAGTGAACATCTATAAACCATCTAGTGAACATCTATAAACCATCTATAAACCATCTACTGAACATCTATAAACCATCTAGTGAACATCTAGTGAACATCTATAACCGTCTAGTGAACATCTATGAACCATCTATAAACCATCTATAAACCATCAATAAACCATCTAGTGAACATCTATTAACCATCTATAAACCATCTAGTGAACATCTATAAACCATCTATAAACCATCTAGTGAACATCTATAAACATCTATAAACCATCTATAAACTATCTAGTGAACATCTATAAACATCTATAAACCATCTATTAACCATCTATAAACCATATATTAACCATCTGTAAACCATCTATAAACCATCTTGTGAACATCTATAAAACATCTAGTGAACATCTATAAACCATCTACAAACCATCGACTGAACATCTATAAACCATCTAGTGAACATCTAGTGAACATCTATAAACCATCTAGTGAACATCTATAAAACATCTAAAACCATCTAGTGAACATCTATAAACCATCTAGAGAACATCTATAAACCATCTATAAACCATCTAGTGAACATCTATAAACCATCTATAAACCATCTATAAACCATCTAGTGAACATCTATAAACCATCAAGTGAACATCTATAAACCATCTGGTGAACATCTATAAACCATCTAGTGAACATCTATAAACCATCTATAAACCATCTATAAACCATCTATAAACTATCAATAAACCATCTAGTGTACATTTATAAACCATCTAGTGAACATCTATAAACCATCTAGTGAACATCTATAAACCATCTGGTGAACATCTATAAACCATTTAGTGAACATCTATAAACCATCTGGTGAACATCTATAAACCATCTAGTGAACATCTATAAACCATCTATAAACCATCTATAAACCATCTAGTGAACATCTATAAACCATCTATAAACTATCTATAAACCATCTAGTGAACATCTATAAACCATCTAGTGAACATCTATAAATCATCTAGTGAACATCTATAAACCATCTATAAACCATCTAGTGAACATCTATAACCGTCTAGTGAACATCTACAAACATCTATAAACCATCTATAAACCATCTATAAACCATCTAGTGAACATCTATAAAACATCTAAAACCATCTAGTGAACATCTATAAACCATCTAGAGAACATCTATAAACCATCTATAAACCATCTAGTGAACATCTATAAACCATCTATAAACCATCTATAAACCATCTAGTGAACATCTATAAACCATCTAGTGAACATCTATAAACCATCTAGTGAACATCTATAAACCATCTAGTGAACATCTATTAACCATCTATAAACCATCTAGTGAACATCTATAACCCATCTATTAACCATCTATAAACATCTCTAAGCCATCTAGTGAACATCTATAAACCATCTAGTGAACATCTATAAACCATCTAGTGAACATCTATTAACCATCTATAAACCATCTAGTGAACATCTATAAACCATCTATTAACCATCTATAAACCATCTAGTGAACATCTATAAACCATCTAGTGAACATCTATAAACTATCTAGTGAACATCTATAAACCATCTATTGAAAATCTATAAACCATCTATAAACCATCTCGTGAACATCTATAAACCATCTAGTGAACATCTATAACCGTCTAGTGAACATCTACAAACATCTATAAACCATCTATAAACCATCTATTAACCATCTATAAACCATCAAGTGAACATCTAATAACCATCTATAAACAGTCTAGTGAACATCTATAAACCATCTATAAACATCTATAAACCATCTATTAACCATCTATAAACATCTATAAGCCATCTAGTGAATATCTATAAACCATCTAGTGAACATCTGTAAACCATCTAGTGAACATCTATAAACCATCTAGTGAACATCTATTAACCATCTATAAACCATCTAGTGAACATCTATAACCCATCTATTAACCATCTATAAACATCTCTAAGCCATCTAGTGAATATCTATAAACCATCTAGTGAACATCTATAAACCATCCAGTGAACATCTATAAACCATCTAGTGGACATCTATTAACCATCTATAAACCATCTAGTGAACATCTATAAACCATCTAGTGAACATCTATAAACCAGGTATAAACCATCTATAAACCATCTAGTGAACATCTATTAACCATCTATTAATCATCTAGTCAACATCTATAAACCATCTAGTGAACATCTATAAACCATCTATAAACCATCTAGTGAACATCTATAAACATCTATAAACCATCTATAAACTATCTAGTGAACATCTATAAACATCTATAAACCATCTATTAACCATCTATAAACCATCTATTAACCATCTGTAAACCATCTATAAACCATCTTGTGAACATCTATAAAACATCTAGTGAACATCTATAAACCATCTATAAACCATCTACTGAACATCTATAAACTATCTAGTAAACATCTAGTGAACATCTATAACCGTCTAGTGAACATCTATGAACCATCTATAAACCATCTATAAACCATCAATAAACCATCTAGTGAACATCTATTAACCATCTATAAACCATCTAGTGAACATCTGCAAACCATCTAGTGAACATCTATAAACCATCTATTGAACATCTATAAACCATCTATAAACCATCTATAAACCATCTACTGAACATCTATAAACCGTCTAGTGAACATGTATAATCCGTCTAGTGAACATCTATAAACCATCTATAAACCGTCTTGTGAACATCTATAAACCATCTATAAACAATCTATAATCCATCTAGTGAACATCTATAAACCATCAATAAACCATCTAGTGTACATCTATAAACCATCTAGTGAACATCTATAAACCATCTAGTGAACATCTATAAACCATCTATAAACCATCTACTGAACATCTATAAACCATCTAGTGAACATCTAGTGAACATCTATAACCGTCTAGTGAACATCTATGAACCATCTATAAACCATCTATAAACCATCAATAAACCATCTAGTGAACATCTATTAACCATCTATAAACCATCTAGTGAACATCTATAAACCATCTATAAACCATCTAGTGAACATCTATAAACATCTATAAACCATCTATAAACTATCTAGTGAACATCTATAAACATCTATAAACCATCTATTAACCATCTATAAACCATATATTAACCATCTGTAAACCATCTATAAACCATCTTGTGAACATCTATAAAACATCTAGTGAACATCTATAAACCATCTACAAACCATCGACTGAACATCTATAAACCATCTAGTGAACATCTAGTGAACATCTATAAACCATCTAGTGAACATCTATAAAACATCTAAAACCATCTAGTGAACATCTATAAACCATCTAGAGAACATCTATAAACCATCTATAAACCATCAAGTGAACATCTATAAACCATCTGGTGAACATCTATAAACCATCTAGTGAACATCTATAAACCATCTATAAACCATCTATAAACCATCTATAAACTATCAATAAACCATCTAGTGTACATTTATAAACCATCTAGTGAACATCTATAAACCATCTAGTGAACATCTATAAACCATCTGGTGAACATCTATAAACCATTTAGTGAACATCTATAAACCATCTGGTGAACATCTATAAACCATCTAGTGAACATCTATAAACCATCTATAAACCATCTATAAACCATCTAGTGAACATCTATAAACCATCTATAAACTATCTATAAACCATCTAGTGAACATCTATAAACCATCTAGTGAACATCTATAAATCATCTAGTGAACATCTATAAACCATCTATAAACCATCTAGTGAACATCTATAACCGTCTAGTGAACATCTACAAACATCTATAAACCATCTATAAACCATCTATAAACCATGTAGTGAACATCTATAAAACATCTAAAACCATCTAGTGAACATCTATAAACCATCTAGAGAACATCTATAAACCATCTATAAACCATCTAGTGAACATCTATAAACCATCTATAAACCATCTATAAACCATCTAGTGAACATCTATAAACCATCTAGTGAACATCTATTAACCATCTATAAACCATCTAGTGAACATCTATAACCCATCTATTAACCATCTATAAACATCTCTAAGCCATCTAGTGAACATCTATAAACCATCTAGTGAACATCTATAAACCATCTAGTGAACATCTATTAACCATCTATAAACCATCTAGTGAACATCTATAAACCATCTATTAACCATCTATAAACCATCTAGTGAACATCTATAAACCATCTAGTGAACATCTATAAACCATCTAGTGAACATCTATAAACCATCTATTGAAAATCTATAAACCATCTATAAACCATCTCGTGAACATCTATAAACCATCTAGTGAACATCTATAACCGTCTAGTGAACATCTACAAACATCTATAAACCATCTATAAACCATCTATTAACCATCTATAAACCATCAAGTGAACATCTAATAACCATCTATAAACAGTCTAGTGAACATCTATAAACCATCTATAAACATCTATAAACCATCTATTAACCATCTATAAACATCTATAAGCCATCTAGTGAATATCTATAAACCATCTAGTGAACATCTGTAAACCATCTAGTGAACATCTATAAACCATCTAGTGAACATCTATTAACCATCTATAAACCATCTAGTGAACATCTATAACCCATCTATTAACCATCTATAAACATCTCTAAGCCATCTAGTGAATATCTATAAACCATCTAGTGAACATCTATAAACCATCCAGTGAACATCTATAAACCATCTAGTGGACATCTATTAACCATCTATAAACCATCTAGTGAACATCTATAAACCATCTAGTGAACATCTATAAACCAGGTATAAACCATCTATAAACCATCTAGTGAACATCTATTAACCATCTATTAATCATCTAGTCAACATCTATAAACCATCTAGTGAACATCTATAAACCATCTATAAACCATCTAGTGAACATCTATTAACCATCTATTAATCATCTAGTCAACATCTATAAACCATCTAGTGAACATCTATAAACCATCTATAAACCATCTAGTGAACATCTATAAACATCTATAAACCATCTATAAACTATCTAGTGAACATCTATAAACATCTATAAACCATCTATTAACCATCTATAAACCATCTATTAACCATCTGTAAACCATCTATAAACCATCTTGTGAACATCTATAAAACATCTAGTGAACATCTATAAACCATCTATAAACCATCGACCGAACATCTATAAACCATCTAGTGAACATCTAGTGAAAATCTATAAACCATCTTGTGAACATCTATAAACCATCTATAAACCATCTACTGAACATCTATAAACCATCTAGTGAACATCTATAAACCATCTATAAACCATCTAGTGAACATCTATTAACCATCTATAAACCATCTAGTGAACATCTGCAAACCATCTAGTGAACATCTATAAACCATCTATTGAACATCTATAAACCATCTATAAACCATCTATAAACCATCTACTGAACATCTATAAACCGTCTAGTGAACATGTATAATCCGTCTAGTGAACATCTATAAACCATCTATAAACCGTCTTGTGAACATCTATAAACCATCTATAAACCATCTACAATCCATCTAGTGAACATCTATAAACCATCAATAAACCATCTAGTGTACATCTATAAACCATCTAGTGAACATCTATAAACCATCTAGTGAACATCTATAAACCATCTATAAACCATCTAGTGAACATCTATTAACCATCTATAAACCATCTAGTGAACATCTACAAACCATCTATAAACCATCTAGTGAACATCTATAAACATCTATAAACCATCTATAAACTATCTAGTGAACATCTATAAACATCTATTAACCATCTATTAACCATCTATAAACCATATATTAACCATCTGTAAACCATCTATAAACCATCTTGTGAACATCTATAAAACATCTAGTGAACATCTATAAACCATCTACAAACCATCAACTGAACATCTATAAACCATCTAGTGAACATCTAGTGAACATCTATAAACCATCTAGTGAACATCTATAAACCATCTATATACCATCTATAAACCATCAATAAACCATCTAGTGAACATCTATTAACCATCTATAAACCATCTAGTGAACATCTGCAAACCATCTAGTGAACATCTATAAACCATCTATTGAACATCTATAAACCATCTATAAACCATCTATAAACCATCTACTGAACATCTATAAACCGTCTAGTGAACATGTATAAACCGTCTAGTGAACATATATAAACCATCTATAAACCGTCTTGTGAACATCTATAAACCATCTATAAACCATCTATAATCCATCTAGTGAACATCTTTAAACCATCAATAAACCATCTAGTGTACATCTATAAACCATCTAGTGAACATCTATAAACCATCTATAAACCATCTATAGACCATCTAGTGAACATCTATAAACCATCTATAAACCATCTATAAACCATCTATAAACTATCAATAAACCATCTAGTGTACATCTATAAACCATCTAGTGAACATCTATAAACCATCTAGTGAACATATATAAACCATCTATTGAAAATCTATAAACCATCTATAAACCATATCGTGGACATCTATAAACCATCTAGTGAACATCTATAAACCATCTGGTGAACATCTATAAACCATCTAGTGAACATCTATAAACCATCTATAAACCATCTATAAACCATCCAGTGAACATCTATAAACCATCTATAAACCATCTAGTGAACATCTATAAACCATCTAGTAAACCATCTATAAACCATCTCGTGAACATCTATAAACCATCTAGTGAACATCTATAAACCATCTATAAACTATCTATAAACCATCTAGTGAACATCTATAAACCATCTAGTGAACATCTATAAATCATCTAGTGAACATCTATAAACCATCTAGTGAACATATATAAACAATCTAGTGAACATCTATAAACCATCTAGTGAACATCTATAAACCATCTATAAACCATCTACTGAACATCTATAAAACATCTAAAACCATCTAGTGAACATCTATAAACCATCTAGAGAACATCTATAAACCATCTATAAACCATCTAGTGAACATCTATAAACCATCTATAAACCATCTATAAACCATCTAGTGAACATCTATAAACCATCTAGTGAACATCTATAAAGCATCTAGTGAACATCTATAAACCATCTAGTGAACATCTATTAACCATCTATAAACCATCTAGTGAACATCTATAACCCATCTATTAACCATCTATAAACATCTCTAAGCCATCTAGTGAATATCTATAAACCATCTCGTGAACATCTATAAACCATCTAGTGAACATCTATAACCGTCTAGTGAACATCTACAAACATCTTAAAACCATCTATAAACCATCTATTAACCATCTATAAACCGTCTAGTGGACATCTATAAACCATCTATAAACCATCTATAAACCATCAAGTGAACATCTAATAACCATCTATAAACAGTCTAGTGAACATCTATAAACCATCTATAAACATCTATAAACCATCTATTAACCATCTATAAACATCTATAAGCCATCTATTGAATATCTATAAACCATCTAGTGAACATCTATTAACCATCTATAAACCATCTAGTGAACATCTATAACCCATCTATTAACCATCTATAAACATCTCTAAGCCATCTAGTGAATATCTATAAACCATCTAGTGAACATCTATAAACCATCTAGTGAACATCTATAAACCATCTAGTGGACTTCTATTAACCATCTATAAACCATCTATAAACCATCTACTGAACATCTATAAACCGTCTAGTGAACATGTATAAACCGTCTAGTGAACATATATAAACCATCTATAAACCGTCTTGTGAACATCTATAAACCATCTATAAACCATCTATAATCCATCTAGTGAACATCTTTAAACCATCAATAAACCATCTAGTGTACATCTATAAACCATCTAGTGAACATCTATAAACCATCTATAAACCATCTATAGACCATCTAGTGAACATCTATAAACCATCAAGTGAACATCTATAAACCATCTGGTGAACATCTATAAACCATCTAGTGAACATCTATAAACCATCTATAAACCATCTATAAACCATCTATAAACTATCAATAAACCATCTAGTGTACATCTATAAACCATCTAGTGAACATCTATAAACCATCTAGTGAACATCTATAAACCATCTATTGAAAATCTATAAACCATCTATAAACCATATCGTGGACATCTATAAACCATCTAGTGAACATCTATAAACCATCTGGTGAACATCTATAAACCATCTAGTGAACATCTATAAACCATCTATAAACCATCTATAAACCATCCAGTGAACATCTATAAACCATCTATAAACCATCTAGTGAACATCTATAAACCATCTAGTAAACCATCTATAAACCATCTAGTGAACATCTATAAACCATCTATAAACCATCTATAAACCATCTAGTGAACATCTATAAACCATCAAGTGAACATCTATAAACCATCTGGTGAACATCTATAAACCATCTAGTGAACATCTATAAACCATCTATAAACCATCTATAAACCATCTATAAACTATCAATAAACCATCTAGTGTACATTTATAAACCATCTAGTGAACATCTATAAACCATCTAGTGAACATCTATAAACCATCTGGTGATCATCTATAAACCATTTAGTGAACATCTATAAACCATCTGGTGAACATCTATAAACCATCTAGTGAACATCTATAAACCATCTATAAACCATCTATAAACCATCCAGTGAACATCTATAAACCATCTATAAACCATCTAGTGAACATCTATAAACCATCTAGTAAACCATCTATAAACCATCTGGTGAACATCTATAAACCATCTAGTGAACATCTATAAACCATCTATAAACTATCTATAAACCATCTAGTGAACATCTATAAACCATCTAGTGAACATCTATAAATCATCTAGTGAACATCTATAAACCATCTATAAACCATCTAGTGAACATATATAAACAATCTAGTGAACATCTATAACCGTCTAGTGAACATCTACAAACATCTATAAACCATCTATAAACCATCTATAAACCATCTAGTGAACATCTATAAAACATCTAAAACCATCTAGTGAACATCTATAAACCATCTAGAGAACATCTATAAACCATCTATAAACCATCTAGTGAACATCTATAAACCATCTATAAACCATCTATAAACCATCTAGTGAACATCTATAAACCATCTAGTGAACATCTATAAACCATCTAGTGAACATCTATAAACCATCTAGTGAACATCTATTAACCATCTATAAACCATCTAGTGAACATCTATAACCCATCTATTAACCATCTATAAACATCTCTAAGCCATCTAGTGAACATCTATAAACCATCTAGTGAACATCTATAAACCATCTAGTGAACATCTATTAACCATCTATAAACCATCTAGTGAACATCTATAAACCATCTATTAACCATCTATAAACCATCTAGTGAACATCTATAAACCATCTAGTGAACATCTATAAACCATCTAGTGAACATCTATAAACCATCTATTGAAAATCTATAAACCATCTATAAACCATCTCGTGAACATCTATAAACCATCTAGTGAACATCTATAACCGTCTAGTGAACATCTACAAACATCTATAAACCATCTATAAACCATCTATTAACCATCTATAAACCATCTAGTGAACATCTATAAACCATCTATAAACCATCTACTGAACATCTATAAAACATCTAAAACCATCTACTGACCATCTATAAACCATCTAGTGAACATCTATTAACCATCTATTAATCATCTACTCAACATCTATAAACCATCTAGTGAACATCTAGTGAACATCTATAAACCATCTAGTGAACATCTATAAACCATCTATAAACCATCTACTGAACATCTATAAACCATCTAGTGAACATCTAGTGAACATCTATAACCGTCTAGTGAACATCTATGAACCATCTATAAACCATCTATAAACCATCAATAAACCATCTAGTGAACATCTATTAACCATCTAGTGAACATCTATAAACCATTTATAAACCATCTATAAACCATCTACTGAACATCTATAAACCGTCTAGTGAACATCTATAAACCATCTATAAACCATCTTGTGAACATCTATAAACCATCTATAAACCATCTATAATCCATCTAGTGAACATCTATAAACCATCAATAAACCATCTAGTGAACATCTATAACCCATATATTAACCATCTATAAACATCTCTAATCCATCTAGTGAATATCTATAAACCATCTAGTGAACATCTAGTGAATATCTATAACCGTCTAGTGAACATCTATGAACCATCTATAAACCATCTATAAACCATCAATAAACCATCTAGTGAACATCTATTAACCATCTATTAATCATCTAGTCAACATCTATAAACCATCTAGTGAACATCTAGTGAACATCTATAAACCATCTAGTGAACATCTATAAACCATCTATAAACCATCTACTGAACATCTATAAACCATCTATAAACCATCTAGTAAACATCTATAAACCATCTATTAACCATCTATAAACCATCTAGTGAACATCTATAAACCATCTAGTGAACATCTATAAACCAGGTATAAACCATCTATAAACCATTTAGTGAACATCTATTAACCATCTATTAATCATCTAGTCAACATCTATAAACCATCTATTAACCATCTATAAACCATCTAGTGAACATCTATAAACCATCTAGTGAACATCTATTAACCATCTATAAACCATCTAGTGAACATCTATAAATCATCTATTAACCATCTATAAACCATCTAGTGAACATCTATAAACCATCTAGTGAACATCTATAAACCATCTATAAACCATCTACTGAACATCTATAAACCATCTAGTGAACATCTAGTGAACATCTATAACCGTCTAGTGAACATCTATGAACCATCTATAAACCATCTATAAACCATCAATAAACCATCTAGTGAACATCTATTAACCATCTATAAACCATCTAGTGAACATCTACAAACCATCTAGTGAACATCTATAAACCATCTAGTGAACATCTATAAACCATTTATAAACCATCTATAAACCATCTACTGAACATCTATAAACCGTCTAGTGAACATCTATAAACCATCTATAAACCATCTTGTGAACATCTATAAACCATCTATAAACCATCTATAATCCATCTAGTGAACATCTATAAACCATCAATAAACCATCTAGTGAACATCTATAACCCATCTATTAACCATCTATAAACATCTCTAAGCCATCTAGTGAATATCTATAAACCATCTAGTGAACATCTATAAACCATCTAGTGAACATCTATAAACCATCTAGTGAACATCTATTAACCATCTATAAACCATCTAGTAAACATCTATAAACCATCTATTAACCATCTATAAACCATCTAGTGAACATCTATAAACCATCTAGTGAACATCTATAAACCATCTAGTGAACATCTATAAACCAGGTATAAACCATCTATAAACCATTTAGTGAACATCTATTAACCATCTATTAATCATCTAGTCAACATCTATAAACCATCTAGTGAACATCTAGAAACCACCTATAAACCATCTAGTGAACATGTATAAACATCTATAAACCATCTATAAACTATCTAGTGAACATCTATAAACATCTATAAACCATCTATTAACCATCTATAAACCATCTATTAACCATCTGTAAACCATCTATAAACCATCGTGTGAACATCTATAAAACATCTAGTGAACATCTATAAACCATCGACTGAACATCTATAAACCATCTAGTGAACATCTAGTGAACATCTATAAACCATCTAGTGAACATCTATAAACCATCAATAAACCATCTAGTGAACATCTATTAACCATCTATAAACCATCTAGTGAACATCTGCAAACCATCTAGTGAACATCTATAAACCATCTATTGAACATCTATAAACCATCTATAAACCATCTATATACCATCTACTGAACATCTATAAACCGTCTAGTGAACATCTATAAACCATCTATAAACCATCTTGTGAACATCTATAAACCATCTATAAACCATCTATAATCCATCTAGTGAACATCTATAAACCATCAATAAACCATCTAGTGAACATCTATAACCCATCTATTAACCATCTATAAACATCTCTAAGCCATCTAGTGAATATCTATAAACCATCTAGTGAACATCTATAAACCATCTAGTGAACATCTATAAACCATCTAGTGAACATCTATTAACCATCTATAAACCATCTAGTAAACATCTATAAACCATCTATTAACCATCTATAAACCATCTAGTGAACATCTATAAACCATCTAGTGAACATCTATAAACCATCTAGTGAACATCTATAAACCAGGTATAAACCATCTATAAACCATTTAGTGAACATCTATTAACCATCTATTAATCATCTAGTCAACATCTATAAACCATCTAGTGAACATCTAGAAACCACCTATAAACCATCTAGTGAACATGTATAAACATCTATAAACCATCTATAAACTATCTAGTGAACATCTATAAACATCTATAAACCATCTATTAACCATCTATAAACCATCTATTAACCATCTGTAAACCATCTATAAACCATCGTGTGAACATCTATAAAACATCTAGTGAACATCTATAAACCATCGACTGAACATCTATAAACCATCTAGTGAACATCTAGTGAACATCTATAAACCATCTAGTGAACATCTATAAACCATCAATAAACCATCTAGTGAACATCTATTAACCATCTATAAACCATCTAGTGAACATCTGCAAACCATCTAGTGAACATCTATAAACCATCTATTGAACATCTATAAACCATCTATAAACCATCTATATACCATCTACTGAACATCTATAAACCGTCTAGTGAACATGTATAAACCGTCTAGTGAACATCTATAAACCATCTATAAACGGTCTTGTGAACATCTATAAACCATCAATAAACCATCTAGTGTACATCTATAAATCATCTAGAGAACATCTATAAACAATCTAGTGAACATCTATAAACCATCTATAAACCATCTAGTGAACATCTATAAAACATCTAAAACCATCTAGTGAACATCTATAAACCATCTATAAACCATCTAGTGAACATCTATAAACCATCTATAAACCATCTAGTGAACATCTATAAACCATCTAGTGAACATCTATAAACCATCTGGTGAACATCTATAAACCATCTAGTGAACATCTATAAACCATCTATAAACCATCTATAAACCATCTATAAACTATCAATAAACCATCTAGTGTACATCTATAAACCATCTAGTGAATATCTATAAACCATCTAGTGAACATCTATAAACCATCTAGTGAACATCTATAAACCATCTAGTGAACATCTAGTGAATATCTATAACCGTCTAGTGAACATCTATGAACCATCTATAAACCATCTATAAACCATCTAGTGAACATCTATAAACCATCTATAAACCATCTACTGAACATCTATAAACCATCTATAAACCATCTAGTAAACATCTATAAACCATCGACTGAACATCTATAAACCATCTAGTGAACATCTAGTGAACATCTATAAACCATCTAGTGAACATCTATTAACCATCTATAAACCATCTAGTGAACATCTGCAAACCATCTAGTGAACATCTATAAACCATCTATTGAACATCTATAAACCATCTATAAACCATCTATATACCATCTACTGAACATCTATAAACCGTCTAGTGAACATGTATAAACCGTCTAGTGAACATCTATAAACCATCTATAAACGGTCTTGTGAACATCTATAAACCATCAATAAACCATCTAGTGTACATCTATAAATCATCTAGAGAACATCTATAAACAATCTAGTGAACATCTATAAACCATCTATAAACCATCTAGTGAACATCTATAAAACATCTAAAACCATCTAGTGAACATCTATAAACCATCTATAAACCATCTAGTGAACATCTATAAACCATCTATAAACCATCTATAAACCATCTAGTGAACATCTATAAACCATCTAGTGAACATCTATAAACCATCTGGTGAACATCTATAAACCATCTAGTGAACATCTATAAACCATCTATAAACCATCTATAAACCATCTATAAACTATCAATAAACCATCTAGTGTACATCTATAAACCATCTAGTGAATATCTATAAACCATCTAGTGAACATCTATAAACCATCTAGTGAACATCTATAAACCATCTAGTGAACATCTAGTGAATATCTATAACCGTCTAGTGAACATCTATGAACCATCTATAAACCATCTATAAACCATCTATAAACCATCTAGTGAACATCTATAAACCATCTATAAACCATCTACTGAACATCTATAAACCATCTATAAACCATCTAGTAAACATCTATAAACCATCGACTGAACATCTATAAACCATCTAGTGAACATCTAGTGAACATCTATAAACCATCTAGTGAACATCTATTAACCATCTATAAACCATCTAGTGAACATCTGCAAACCATCTAGTGAACATCTATAAACCATCTATTGAACATCTATAAACCATCTATAAACCATCTATATACCATCTACTGAACATCTATAAACCGTCTAGTGAACATGTATAAACCGTCTAGTGAACATCTATAAACCATCTATAAACGGTCTTGTGAACATCTATAAACCATCAATAAACCATCTAGTGTACATCTATAAATCATCTAGAGAACATCTATAAACAATCTAGTGAACATCTATAAAGCATCTATAAACCATCTATAAACCATCTAGTGAACATCTATAAAACATCTAAAACCATCTAGTGAACATCTATAAACCATCTATAAACCATCTAGTGAACATCTATAAACCATCTATAAACCATCTATAAACCATCTAGTGAACATCTATAAACCATCTAGTGAACATCTATAAACCATCTGGTGAACATCTATAAACCATCTAGTGAACATCTATAAACCATCTATAAACCATCTATAAACCATCTATAAACTATCAATAAACCATCTAGTGTACATCTATAAACCATCTAGTGAATATCTATAAACCATCTAGTGAACATCTATAAACCATCTAGTGAACATCTATAAACCATCTAGTGAACATCTAGTGAATATCTATAACCGTCTAGTGAACATCTATGAACCATCTATAAACCATCTATAAACCATATATAAACCATCTAGTGAACATCTATAAACCATCTAGTGAACATCTATAAACCAGGTATAAACCATCTATAAACCATTTAGTGAACATCTATTAACCATCTATTAATCATCTAGTCAACATCTATAAACCATCTAGTGAACATCTAGAAACCACCTATAAACCATCTAGTGAACATGTATAAACATCTATAAACCATCTATAAACTATCTAGTGAACATCTATAAACATCTATAAACCATCTATTAACCATCTATAAACCATCTATTAACCATCTGTAAACCATCTATAAACCATCGTGTGAACATCTATAAAACATCTAGTGAACATCTATAAACCATCTATAAACCATCGACTGAACATCTATAAACCATCTAGTGAACATCTAGTGAACATCTATAAACCATCTAGTGAACATCTATAAACCATCAATAAACCATCTAGTGAACATCTATTAACCATCTATAAACCATCTAGTGAACATCTGCAAACCATCTAGTGAACATCTATAAACCGTCTAGTGAACATCTATAAACCATCTATAAACCGTCTTGTGAACATCTATAAACCATCTATAAACCATCTATAATCCATCTAGTAAACATCTATAAACCATCAATAAACCATCTAGTGTACATCTATAAATCATCTAGTGAACATCTATAAACCATCTAGAGAACATCTATAAACAATCTAGTGAACATCTATAAACCATCTATAAACCATCTATAAACCATCTAGTGAACATCTATAAAACATCTAAAACCATCTAGTGAACATCTATAAACCATTTATAAACCATCTAGTGAACATCTATAAACCATCTAGTGAACATCTATAAACCATCTAGTGAACATCTATAAACCAGGTATAAACCATCTATAAACCATTTAGTGAACATCTATTAACCATCTATTAATCATCTAGTCAACATCTATAAACCATCTAGTGAACATCTATTAACCATCTATAAACCATCTAGTAAACATCTATAAACCATCTATTAACCATCTATAAACCATCTAGTGAACATCTATAAACCATCTGGTGAACATCTATAAACCATCTAGTGAACATCTATAAACCATCTATAAACCATCTATAAACCATCTATAAACTATCAATAAACCATCTAGTGTACATCTATAAACCATCTAGTGAACATCTATAAACCATCTAGTGAACATCTATAAACCATCTATTGAAAATCTATAAACCATCTATAAACCATCTCGTGAACATCTATAAACCATCTAGTGAACATCTATAAACCATCTGGTGAACATCTATAAACCATCTAGTGAACATCTATAAACCATCTATAAACCATCTATAAACCATCCAGTGAACATCTATAAACCATCTATAAACCATCTAGTGAACATCTATAAACCATCTAGTAAACCATCTATAAACCATCTGGTGAACATCTATAAACCATCTAGTGAACATCTGTAACCGTCTAGTGAACATCTACAAACATCTATAAACCATCTATAAACCATCTATTAACCATCTATAAACCGTCTAGTGGACATCTATAAACCATCTATAAACCATCTAGTGAACATCTATTAACCATCTATAAACAGTCTAGTGAACATCTATAAACCATCTATAAACATCTATAAACCATCTATTAACCATCTATAAACATCTATAAGCCATCTAGTGAATATCTATAAAAAATCTAGTGAACATCGATAAACCATCTTGTGAACATCTATAAACCATCTATAAACCATCTATAATCCATCTAGTGAACATCTATAAACCATCAATAAACCATCTAGTGAACATCTATAACCCATCTATTAACCATCTATAAACATCTCTAAGCCATCTAGTGAATATCTATAAACCATCTAGTGAACATCTATAAACCATCTAGTGAACATCTATAAACCATCTAGTGAACATCTATTAACCATCTATAAACCATCTAGTAAACATCTATAAACCATCTATTAACCATCTATAAACCATCTAGTGAACATCTATAAACCATCTAGTGAACATCTATAAACCATCTAGTGAACATCTATAAACCAGGTATAAACCATCTATAAACCATTTAGTGAACATCTATTAACCATCTATTAATCATCTAGTCAACATCTATAAACCATCTAGTGAACATCTAGAAACCACCTATAAACCATCTAGTGAACATGTATAAACATCTATAAACCATCTATAAACTATCTAGTGAACATCTATAAACATCTATAAACCATCTATTAACCATCTATAAACCATCTATTAACCATCTGTAAACCATCTATAAACCATCGTGTGAACATCTATAAAACATCTAGTGAACATCTATAAACCATCGACTGAACATCTATAAACCATCTAGTGAACATCTAGTGAACATCTATAAACCATCTAGTGAACATCTATAAACCATCAATAAACCATCTAGTGAACATCTATTAACCATCTATAAACCATCTAGTGAACATCTGCAAACCATCTAGTGAACATCTATAAACCATCTATTGAACATCTATAAACCATCTATAAACCATCTATATACCATCTACTGAACATCTATAAACCGTCTAGTGAACATGTATAAACCGTCTAGTGAACATCTATAAACCATCTATAAACGGTCTTGTGAACATCTATAAACCATCAATAAACCATCTAGTGTACATCTATAAATCATCTAGAGAACATCTATAAACAATCTAGTGAACATCTATAAACCATCTATAAACCATCTAGTGAACATCTATAAAACATCTAAAACCATCTAGTGAACATCTATAAACCATCTATAAACCATCTAGTGAACATCTATAAACCATCTATAAACCATCTAGTGAACATCTATAAACCATCTAGTGAACATCTATAAACCATCTGGTGAACATCTATAAACCATCTAGTGAACATCTATAAACCATCTATAAACCATCTATAAACCATCTATAAACTATCAATAAACCATCTAGTGTACATCTATAAACCATCTAGTGAATATCTATAAACCATCTAGTGAACATCTATAAACCATCTAGTGAACATCTATAAACCATCTAGTGAACATCTAGTGAATATCTATAACCGTCTAGTGAACATCTATGAACCATCTATAAACCATCTATAAACCATCTAGTGAACATCTATAAACCATCTATAAACCATCTACTGAACATCTATAAACCATCTATAAACCATCTAGTAAACATCTATAAACCATCGACTGAACATCTATAAACCATCTAGTGAACATCTAGTGAACATCTATAAACCATCTAGTGAACATCTATTAACCATCTATAAACCATCTAGTGAACATCTGCAAACCATCTAGTGAACATCTATAAACCATCTATTGAACATCTATAAACCATCTATAAACCATCTATATACCATCTACTGAACATCTATAAACCGTCTAGTGAACATGTATAAACCGTCTAGTGAACATCTATAAACCATCTATAAACGGTCTTGTGAACATCTATAAACCATCAATAAACCATCTAGTGTACATCTATAAATCATCTAGAGAACATCTATAAACAATCTAGTGAACATCTATAAACCATCTATAAACCATCTAGTGAACATCTATAAAACATCTAAAACCATCTAGTGAACATCTATAAACCATCTATAAACCATCTAGTGAACATCTATAAACCATCTATAAACCATCTATAAACCATCTAGTGAACATCTATAAACCATCTAGTGAACATCTATAAACCATCTGGTGAACATCTATAAACCATCTAGTGAACATCTATAAACCATCTATAAACCATCTATAAACCATCTATAAACTATCAATAAACCATCTAGTGTACATCTATAAACCATCTAGTGAATATCTATAAACCATCTAGTGAACATCTATAAACCATCTAGTGAACATCTATAAACCATCTAGTGAACATCTAGTGAATATCTATAACCGTCTAGTGAACATCTATGAACCATCTATAAACCATCTATAAACCATCTATAAACCATCTAGTGAACATCTATAAACCATCTATAAACCATCTACTGAACATCTATAAACCATCTATAAACCATCTAGTAAACATCTATAAACCATCGACTGAACATCTATAAACCATCTAGTGAACATCTAGTGAACATCTATAAACCATCTAGTGAACATCTATTAACCATCTATAAACCATCTAGTGAACATCTGCAAACCATCTAGTGAACATCTATAAACCATCTATTGAACATCTATAAACCATCTATAAACCATCTATATACCATCTACTGAACATCTATAAACCGTCTAGTGAACATGTATAAACCGTCTAGTGAACATCTATAAACCATCTATAAACGGTCTTGTGAACATCTATAAACCATCAATAAACCATCTAGTGTACATCTATAAATCATCTAGAGAACATCTATAAACAATCTAGTGAACATCTATAAACCATCTATAAACCATCTATAAACCATCTAGTGAACATCTATAAAACATCTAAAACCATCTAGTGAACATCTATAAACCATCTATAAACCATCTAGTGAACATCTATAAACCATCTATAAACCATCTATAAACCATCTAGTGAACATCTATAAACCATCTAGTGAACATCTATAAACCATCTGGTGAACATCTATAAACCATCTAGTGAACATCTATAAACCATCTATAAACCATCTATAAACCATCTATAAACTATCAATAAACCATCTAGTGTACATCTATAAACCATCTAGTGAATATCTATAAACCATCTAGTGAACATCTATAAACCATCTAGTGAACATCTATAAACCATCTAGTGAACATCTAGTGAATATCTATAACCGTCTAGTGAACATCTATGAACCATCTATAAACCATCTATAAACCATATATAAACCATCTAGTGAACATCTATAAACCATCTAGTGAACATCTATAAACCAGGTATAAACCATCTATAAACCATTTAGTGAACATCTATTAACCATCTATTAATCATCTAGTCAACATCTATAAACCATCTAGTGAACATCTAGAAACCACCTATAAACCATCTAGTGAACATGTATAAACATCTATAAACCATCTATAAACTATCTAGTGAACATCTATAAACATCTATAAACCATCTATTAACCATCTATAAACCATCTATTAACCATCTGTAAACCATCTATAAACCATCGTGTGAACATCTATAAAACATCTAGTGAACATCTATAAACCATCTATAAACCATCGACTGAACATCTATAAACCATCTAGTGAACATCTAGTGAACATCTATAAACCATCTAGTGAACATCTATAAACCATCAATAAACCATCTAGTGAACATCTATTAACCATCTATAAACCATCTAGTGAACATCTGCAAACCATCTAGTGAACATCTATAAACCGTCTAGTGAACATCTATAAACCATCTATAAACCGTCTTGTGAACATCTATAAACCATCTATAAACCATCTATAATCCATCTAGTAAACATCTATAAACCATCAATAAACCATCTAGTGTACATCTATAAATCATCTAGTGAACATCTATAAACCATCTAGAGAACATCTATAAACAATCTAGTGAACATCTATAAACCATCTATAAACCATCTATAAACCATCTAGTGAACATCTATAAAACATCTAAAACCATCTAGTGAACATCTATAAACCATTTATAAACCATCTAGTGAACATCTATAAACCATCTAGTGAACATCTATAAACCATCTAGTGAACATCTATAAACCAGGTATAAACCATCTATAAACCATTTAGTGAACATCTATTAACCATCTATTAATCATCTAGTCAACATCTATAAACCATCTAGTGAACATCTATTAACCATCTATAAACCATCTAGTAAACATCTATAAACCATCTATTAACCATCTATAAACCATCTAGTGAACATCTATAAACCATCTGGTGAACATCTATAAACCATCTAGTGAACATCTATAAACCATCTATAAACCATCTATAAACCATCTATAAACTATCAATAAACCATCTAGTGTACATCTATAAACCATCTAGTGAACATCTATAAACCATCTAGTGAACATCTATAAACCATCTATTGAAAATCTATAAACCATCTATAAACCATCTCGTGAACATCTATAAACCATCTAGTGAACATCTATAAACCATCTGGTGAACATCTATAAACCATCTAGTGAACATCTATAAACCATCTATAAACCATCTATAAACCATCCAGTGAACATCTATAAACCATCTATAAACCATCTAGTGAACATCTATAAACCATCTAGTAAACCATCTATAAACCATCTGGTGAACATCTATAAACCATCTAGTGAACATCTGTAACCGTCTAGTGAACATCTACAAACATCTATAAACCATCTATAAACCATCTATTAACCATCTATAAACCGTCTAGTGGACATCTATAAACCATCTATAAACCATCTAGTGAACATCTATTAACCATCTATAAACAGTCTAGTGAACATCTATAAACCATCTATAAACATCTATAAACCATCTATTAACCATCTATAAACATCTATAAGCCATCTAGTGAATATCTATAAAAAATCTAGTGAACATCGATAAACCATCTAGTGAACATCTATTAACCATCTATAAACCATCTAGTGAACATCTATAAACCATCTATTAACCATCTATAAACAATCTAGTGAACATCTATAAACCATCTAGTGAACATCTATAAACCAGGTATAAACCATCTATTAACCATCTATTAATCATCTAGTCAACATCTATAAACCATCTAGTGAACATCTAGTGAACATCTATAACCGTCAATTGAACATCTATAAACCATCAATAAACCATCTAGTGAACATCTACAAACCATCTAGTGAACATCTATAAACCATCTAGTGAACATCTATAAACCATCTATAAACCATCTATAAACCATCTACTGAACATCTATAAACCATCTAGTGAACATGTTTAAACCGTCTAGTGAACATCTATAAACCATCTATAATCCATCTAGTGAACATCTATAAACCATCAATAAACCATCTAGTGTACATCTATAAACCATCTAGTGAACATCTATAAACCATCTAGTGAACATCTATAAACCATCTAGTGAACATCTATAAACCATCTATAAACCATCTATTGAATATCTATAAACCATCTAAAACCATCTAGTGAACATCTATAAACCATCTAGTGAAAAATCTATAAACCATCTAAAACCATCTATAAACCATCTAGTGAACATCTATAAACCATCTATAAACCATCTAGTGAACATCTATAAACCATCTGGTGAACATCTATAAACCATCTAGTGAACATCTATAAACCATCTATAAACCATCTATAAACCATCTATAAACTATCAATAAACCATCTAGTGTACATCTATAAACCATCTAGTGAACATCTATAAACCATCTAGTGAACATCTATAAACCATCTATTGAACTTCTATAAACCATCTATAAACCATCTAGTGAACATCTATAAACCATCTAGTGAAAATCTATAAACCATCTGGTGAACATCCATAAACCATCTAGTGAACATCTATAAACCATCTATAAACCATCTATAAACCATCCAGTGAACATCTATAAACCATCTATAAACCATCTAGTGAACATCTATAAACCATCTAGTAAACCATCTATAAACCATCTGGTGAACATCTATAAACCATCTCGTGAACATCTATAAACCATCTAGTGAACATCTATAAACCATCTAGTGAACATCTATAACCGTCTAGTGAACATCTACAAACATCTATAAACCATCTATAAACCATCTATTAACCATCTATAAACCGTCTAGTGGACATCTATAAACCATCTATAAACCATCTATTGAACATCTATTAACCATCTATAAACAGTCTAGTGAACATCTATAAACCATCTATAAAAATCTATAAACCATCTATTAACCATCTATAAACATCTATAAGCCATCTAGTGAATATCTATAAAAAATCTAGTGAACATCGATAAACCATCTAGTGAACATCTATTAACCATCTATAAACCATCTAGTGAACATCTATAAATCATCTATTAACCATCTATAAACCATCTAGTGAACATCTATAAACCAGGTATAAACCATCTATAAACCATCTAGTGAACATCTATTAACCATCTATTAATCATCTAGTCAACATCTATAAACCATCTAGTGAACATCTAGTGAACATCTATAAACCATCTAGTGAACATCTATAAACCATCTATAAACCATCTATAAACCATCAATAAACCATCTAGTGAACATCTATTAACCATCTATAAACCATCTAGTGAACATCTACAAACCATCTAGTGAACATCTATAAACCATCTAGTGAACATCTATAAACCATTTATAAACCATCTATTAACCATCTACTTAACATCTATAAACCGTCTAGTGAACATCTATAAACCATCTATAAACCATCTTGTGAACATCTATAAACCATCTATAAACCATCTATAATCCATCTAGTGAACATCTATAAACCATCAATAAACCATCTAGTGTACATCTATAAACCATCTAGTGAACATCTATAAACCATCTAGTGAACATCTATAAACCATCTAGTGAACATCTATTAACCATCTATAAACCATCTAGTAAACATCTATAAACCATCTATTAACCATCTATAAACCATCTAGTGAACATCTATAAACCAGGTATAAACCATCTATAAACCATTTAGTGAACATCTATTAACCATCTATTAATCATCTAGTCAACATCTATAAACCATCTAGTGAACATCTAGAAACCACCTATAAACCATCTAGTGAACATGTATAAACATCTATAAACCATCTATAAACTATCTAGTGAACATCTATAAACATCTATAAACCATCTATTAACCATCTATAAACCATCTATTAACCATCTGTAAACCATCTATAAACCATCGTGTGAACATCTATAAAACATCTAGTGAACATCTATAAACAATCTATAAACCATCGACTGAACATCTATAAACCATCTAGTGAACATCTAGTGAACATCTATAAACCATCTAGTGAACATCTATAAACCATCAATAAACCATCTAGTGAACATCTATAAACCATCTATTGAACATCTATAAACCATCTATAAACCATCTATATACCATCTACTGAACATCTATAAACCGTCTAGTGAACATGTATAAACCGTCTAGTGAACATCTATAAACCATCTATAAACCGTCTTGTGAACATCTATAAACCATCTATAAACCATCTATAATCCATCTAGTGAACATATATAAATCATCTAGTGAACATCTATAAACCATCTAGAGAACATCTATAAACAATCTAGTGAACATCTATAAACCATCTATAAACCATCTATAAACCATCTAGTGAACATCTATAAAACATCTAAAACCATCTAGTGAACATCTATAAACCATCTATAAACCATCTAGTGAACATCTATAAACCATCTATAAACCATCTATAAACCATCTAGTGAACATCTATAAACCATCTAGTGAACAACTATAAACCATCTAGTGAACATCTATAAACCATCTATTGAAAATCTATAAACCATCTATAAACCATCTCGTGAACATCTATAAACCATCTAGTGAACATCTATAAACCATCTGGTGAACATCTATAAACCATCTAGTGAACATCTATAAACCATCTATAAACCATCTATAAATCATCCAGTGAACATCTATAAACCATCTATAAACCATCTAGTGAACATATATAAACCATCTAGTGAACATCTGTAACCGTCTAGTGAACATCTACAAACATCTATAAACCATCTATAAACCATCTATTAACCATCTATAAACCGTCTAGTGGACATCTATAAACCATCTATAAACCATCTAGTGAACATCTATTAACCATCTATAAACAGTCTAGTGAACATCTATAAACCATCTATAAACATCTATAAACCATCTATTAACCATCTATAAACATCTATAAGCCATCTAGTGAATATCTATAAAAAATCTAGTGAACATCGATAAACCATCTAGTGAACATCTATTAACCATCTATAAACCATCTAGTGAACATCTATAAACCATCTATTAACCATCTATAAACCATCTAGTGAACATCTATAAACCATCTAGTGAACATCTATAAACCAGGTATAAACCATCTATTAACCATCTATTAATCATCTAGTCAACATCTATAAACCATCTAGTGAACATCTAGTGAACATCTATAAACCATCTAGTGAACATCTATAAACCATCTATAAACCATCTACTGAACATCTATAAACCATCTAGTGAACATCTAGTGAACATCTATAACCGTCTAGTGAACATCTATGAACCATCTATAAACCATCTATAAACCATCAATAAACCATCTAGTGAACATCTATTAACGATCTATAAACCATCTAGTGAACATCTACAAACCATCTAGTGAACATCTATAAACTATCTAGTGAACATCTATAAACCATCTAGTAAACCATCTATAAACCATCTGGTGAACATCTATAAACCATCTAGAGAACATCTATAAACCATCTATAAACCATCTAGTGAACATCTATAAACCATCTATAAACTATCTATAAACCATCTAGTGAACATCTATAAACCATCTAGTGAACATCTATAAATCATCTAGTGAACATCTATAAACCATCTATAAACCATCTAGTGAACATATATAAACCATCTAGTGAACATCTGTAACCGTCTAGTGAACATCTACAAACATCTATAAACCATCTATAAACCATTTATTAACCATCTATAAACCGTCTAGTGGACATCTATAAACCATCTATAAACCATCTAGTGAACATCTATTAACCATCTATAAACCATCTAGTGAACATCTACAAACCATCTAGTGAACATCTATAAACCATCTAGTGAACATCTATAAACCATCTATAAACTATCTATAAACCATCTACTGAACATCTATAAACCATCAATAAACCATTTATTAACCATCTATAAACCGTCTAGTGAACATCTATAAACCATCTATAAACCATCTATTGAATATCTATAAACCATCTAAAACCATCTAGTGAACATCTATAAACCATCTAGAGAACATCTATAAACCATCTATAAACCATCTAGTGAAAAATCTATAAACCATCTATAAACCATCTAGTGAACATCTATAAACCATCTAGTGAACATCTATAAACCATCTAGTGAACATCTATAAACCATCTAGTGAACATCTATAAACCATCTATAAACCATCTATAAACCATCAATAAACCATCTAGTGTACATCTATAAACCATCTAGTGAACATCTATAAACCATCTAGTGAACATCTATAAACCATCTATTGAACTTCTATAAACCATCTATAAACCATCTAGTGAACATCTATAAACCATCTAGTGAAAATCTATAAACCATCTGGTGAACATCTATAAACCATCTAGTGAACATCTATAAACCATCTATAAACCATCTATAAACCATCCAGTGAACATCTATAAACCATCTATAAACCATCTAGTGAACATCTATAAACCATCTAGTAAACCATCTATAATCCATCTGGTGAACATCTATAAACCATCTAGTGAACATATATAAACCATCTATAAACTATCTATAAACCATCTAGTGAACATCTATAAATCATCTAGTGAACATCTATAAACCATCTATAAACCATCTAGTGAACATATATAAACCATCTATAAACCATCTATAAACCATCTAGTGAACATCTATAAACCATCTAAAAACTATCTATAAACCATCTAGTCAACATCTATAAACCATCTAGTGAACATCTATAAATCATCTATAAACCATCTAGTGAACATATATAAACCATCTATAAACTATCTATAAACCATCTAGTGAACATCTATAAACCATCTATAAACCATCTAGTGAACATCTATAACCATCTAGTGAACATCTATAAACCATCTAGTGAACATCTATTAACCATCTATAAACCATCTTGTGAACATCTATAAACCATCTATTAACCATCTATAAACCATCTAGTAAACATCTATTAACCATCTATTAATCATCTAGTCAACATCTATAAACCATCTATAAACCATCTATTAACCATCTATAAACCGTCTAGTGGACATCTATAAACCATCTATAAACCATCTATTGAACATCTATAAACCATCTATAAACCATCTAGTGAACATCTATAAACCATCTAAAAACTATCTATAAACCATCTAGTCAACATCTATAAACCATCTAGTGAACATCTAGTGAACATCTATAACCATCTAGTGAACATCTATAAACCATCTATAAACCATCTACTGAACATCTATAAACCATCTAGTGAACATCTAGTGAACATCTATAACCGTTTAGTGAACATCTATGAACCATCTATAAACCATCTATAAACCATCAATAAACCATCTAGTGAACATCTATTAACCATCTATAAACCATCTAGTGAACATCTACAAACCATCTAGTGAACATCTACAAACCATCTAGTGAACATCTATAAACTATCTAGTGAACATCTATAAACCATCTAGTAAACCATCTATAAACCATCTGGTGAACATCTATAAACCATCTAGAGAACATCTATAAACCATCTATAAACCATCTAGTGAACATCTATAAACCATCTATAAACTATCTATAAACCATCTAGTGAACATCTATAAACCATCTAGTGAACATCTATAAATCATCTAGTGAACATCTACAAACATCTATAAACCATCTATAAACCATTTATTAACCATCTATAAACCGTCTAGTGGACATCTATAAACCATCTATAAACCATCTAGTGAACATCTATTAACCATCTATAAACCATCTAGTGAACATCTACAAACCATCTAGTGAACATCTATAAACCATCTAGTGAACATCTATAAACCATCTATAAACTATCTATAAACCATCTACTGAACATCTATAAACCATCAATAAACCATTTATTAACCATCTATAAACCGTCTAGTGAACATCTATAAACCATCTATAAACCATCTATTGAATATCTATAAACCATCTAAAACCATCTAGTGAACATCTATAAACCATCTAGAGAATATCTATAAACCATCTATAAACCATCTAGTGAAAAATCTATAAACCATCTATAAACCATCTAGTGAACATCTATAAACCATCTAGTGAACATCTATAAACCATCTAGTGAACATCTATAAACCATCTAGTGAACATCTATAAACCATCTATAAACCATCTATAAACCATCAATAAACCATCTAGTGTACATCTATAAACCATCTAGTGAACATCTATAAACCATCTAGTGAACATCTATAAACCATCTATTGAACTTCTATAAACCATCTATAAACCATCTAGTGAACATCTATAAACCATCTAGTGAAAATCTATAAACCATCTGGTGAACATCTATAAACCATCTAGTGAACATCTATAAACCATCTATAAACCATCTATAAACCATCCAGTGAACATCTATAAACCATCTATAAACCATCTAGTGAACATCTATAAACCATCTAGTAAACCATCTATAATCCATCTGGTGAACATCTATAAACCATCTAGTGAACATATATAAACCATCTATAAACTATCTATAAACCATCTAGTGAACATCTATAAATCATCTAGTGAACATCTATAAACCATCTATAAACCATCTAGTGAACATATATAAACCATCTATAAACCATCTATAAACCATCTAGTGAACATCTATAAACCATCTAAAAACTATCTATAAACCATCTAGTCAACATCTATAAACCATCTAGTGAACATCTATAAATCATCTATAAACCATCTAGTGAACATATATAAACCATCTATAAACTATCTATAAACCATCTAGTGAACATCTATAAACCATCTATAAACCATCTAGTGAACATCTATAACCATCTAGTGAACATCTATAAACCATCTAGTGAACATCTATTAACCATCTATAAACCATCTTGTGAACATCTATAAACCATCTATTAACCATCTATAAACCATCTAGTAAACATCTATTAACCATCTATTAATCATCTAGTCAACATCTATAAACCATCTATAAACCATCTATTAACCATCTATAAACCGTCTAGTGGACATCTATAAACCATCTATAAACCATCTATTGAACATCTATAAACCATCTATAAACCATCTAGTGAACATCTATAAACCATCTAAAAACTATCTATAAACCATCTAGTCAACATCTATAAACCATCTAGTGAACATCTAGTGAACATCTATAACCATCTAGTGAACATCTATAAACCATCTATAAACCATCTACTGAACATCTATAAACCATCTAGTGAACATCTAGTGAACATCTATAACCGTTTAGTGAACATCTATGAACCATCTATAAACCATCTATAAACCATCAATAAACCATCTAGTGAACATCTATTAACCATCTATAAACCATCTAGTGAACATCTACAAACCATCTAGTGAACATCTATAAACCATCTAGTGAACATCTATAAACCATTTATAAACCATCGATAAACCATCTACTGAACATCTATAAACCGTCTAGTGAACATCTATAAACCATCTATAAACCATCTTGTGAACATCTATAAACCATCTATAAACCATCTATAATCCATCTAGTGAACATCTATAAACCATCAATAAACCATCTAGTGTACATCTATAAACCATCTAGTGAACATCTATTAACCATCTATAAACCATCTAGTGAACATCTATAAACCATCTAGTGAACATCTATAAACCAGGTATAAACCATCTATAAACCTTCTAGTGAACATCTATTAACCATCTATTAATCATCTAGTCAACATCTATAAACCATCTAGTGAACATCTAGTGAACATCTGCAAAACCATCTAGTGAACATCTATAAACCATCTATAAACCATCTACTGAACATCTATAAACCATCTAGTGAACATCTAGTGAACATCTATAACCGTCTAGTGAACATCTATGAACCATCTATAAACCATCTATAAACCATCAATAAACCATCTACTGAACATCTATTAACCATCTATAAACCATCTAGTGAACATCTACAAACCATCTAGTGAACATCTATAAACCATCTAGTGAACATCTATAAACCATTTATAAACCATCTATAAAACATCTACTGAACATCTATAAACCGTCTAGTGAACATGTATAAACCATCTTGTGAACATCTATAAACCATCTATAAACCATCTATAATCCATCTAGTGAACATCTATAAACCATCAATAAACCATCTAGTGTACATCTATAAACCATCTAGTGAACATCTATAAACCATCTAGTGAACATCTATAAACCATCTAGAGAACATCTATAAACCATCTATAAACCATCTAGTGAACATCTATAAACCATCTATAAACCATCTATAAACCATCTAGTGAACATCTATAAACCATCTAGTGAACATCTATAAACCATCTGGTGAACATCTATAAACCATCTAGTGAACATCTATAAACCATCTATAAACCATCTATAAACCATCTATAAACTATCAATAAACCATCTAGTGTACATCTATAAACCATCTAGTGAACATCTATAAACCATCTAGTGAACATCTATAAACCATCTATTGAACATCTATAAACCATCTATAAACCCCATCCAGTGAACATCTATAAACCCATCCTCAGTGAACATCTATAAACCATCTAGTAAACCATCTATAAACCATCTGGTCGAACATCTATAAACCATCTAGTGAACATATATAAACCATCTATAGAACTATCTATAAACCATCTATAAACCTCAGTGCTCATAAACCATCTAGTGAACATCTATAAACCATCTATAAACCATCTAGTGAATCATCTATAACCATCTAGTGAACATCTATAAACCATGTAGTGAACATCTATTAACCATCTATTAATCATCTAGTCAACATCTATAAACCATCTAGTGAACATCTATAAACCATCTATAAACCATCTAGTGAACATCTATAAACATCTATAAACCATCTATAAATTATCTAGTGAATATCTATAAACATCTATAAACCATCTAGTGAACATCTATAAACCATCTATTGAACTTCTATAAACCATCTATAAACCATCTAGTGAACATCTATAAACCATCTAGTGAACATCTATAAACCATCTGGTGAACATCTATAAACCATCTAGTGAACATCTATAAACCATCTATAAACCATCTATAAACCATCCAGTGAACATCTATAAACCATCTAGTGAACATCTATAAACCATCTATAAACCATCTATAAACCATCTAGTGAACATCTATTAACCATCTATAAACAGTCTAGTGAACATCTATAAACCATCTATAAACATCTATAAACCATCTATTAACCATATATAAACATCTCTAAGCCATCTAGTGAATATCTATAAACCATCTAGTGAACATCTATAAACCATCTAGTGAACATCTATAAACCATCTAGTGAACATCTATAAACCATCTAGTGAACATCTATAAACCAGGTATAAACCATCTATAAACTATCAATAAACCATCTAGTGAACATCTATTAACCATCTATTAATCATCTAGTCAACATCTATAAACCATCTAGTGAACATCTATAAACCATCTATAAACCATCTATAAACTATCAATAAACCATCTAGTGTACATCTATAAACCATCTAGTGAACATCTATAAACCATCTAGTGAACATCTATAAACCATCTAGTGAACATCTATAAACCATCTATAAACCATCTAGTGAACATCTACAAACCATCTAGTGAACATCTATAAACCAGGTATAAACCATCTATAAACCATCTAGTGAACATCTATTAACCATCTATTGAACATCTATAAACATCTATAAACCATCTATAAATTATCTAGTGAATATCTATAAACATCTATAAACCATCTAGTGAACATCTATAACCGTCAAGTGAACATCTACAAACATCTATAAAACATCTATAAACCATCTATTAACCATCTATAAACCGTCTAGTGGACATCTATAAACCATCTATAAACCATCTATAAACCATCTAGTGTACACCTATAAAACATCTAGTGAACATCTATAAACCATCTGGTGAACATCTATAAACCATCTATAAACCATCTATAAACCATCCAGTGAACATCTATAAACCATCTAGTGAACATATATATACCATCTATAAACTAACTAGTGAACATCTATAAACCATCTATAAACCATCTATAAACCATCTGGTGAACATCTATAAACCATCTAGTGAACATCTATAAACCATCTAAAAACTATCTATAAACTATCAATAAACCATCTAGTGTACATCTATAAACCATCTAGTGAACATCTATAAACCATCTAGTGAACATCTATAAACCATCTATTGAACTTCTATAAACCATCTATAAACCATCTAGTGAACATCTAAACCATCTATATACAGTCTAGTGAACATCTATAAACCATCTATAAACATCTATAAACCATCTATTAACCATATATAAACATCTCTAAGCCATCTAGTGAATATCTATAAACCATCTAGTGAACATCTATAAACCATCTAGTGAACATCTATAAACCATCTAGTGAACATCTATTAACCATCTATAAACCATCTAGTGAACATCTATAAACCATCTATTAACCATCTATAAACCATCTAGTGAACATCTATAAACCATCTAGTGAACATCTATAAACCAGGTATAAACCATCTATAAACCATCTAGTGAACATCTATTAACCATCTATTAATCATCTAGTCAACATCTATAAACCATCTAGTGAACATCTATAAACCATCTATAAACCATCTATAAACTATCAATAAACCATCTAGTGTACATCTATAAACCATCTAGTGAACATCTATAAACCATCTAGTGAACATCTATAAACCAGGTATAAACCATCTATAAACCATCTAGTGAACATCTATTAACCATCTATTATTCATCTAGTCAACATCTATAAACCATCTAGTGAACATCTATAAACCATCTATAAACCATCTAGTGAACATCTATAAACATCTATAAACCATCTATAAATTATCTAGTGAATATCTATAAACATCTATAAACCATCTAGTGAACATCTATAACCGTCAAGTGAACATCTACAAACATCTAAAAAACATCTATAAACCATCTATTAACCATCTATAAACCGTCTAGTGGACATCTATAAACCATCTATAAACCATCTACTGAACATCTATAAACCATCTAGTGAACATCTAGTGAACATCTATAAACCATCTAGTGAACATCTATAAACCATCTATAAACCATCTAGTGAACATCTAGTGAACATCTATAACCGTCTAGGGAACATCTATAAACCATCTATAAACCATCTATAAACCATCAATAAACCATCTAGTGAACATCTATTAACCATCTATAAACCATCTAGTGAACATCTACAAACCATCTAGTGAACATCTATAAACCATCTAGTGAACATCTATAAACCATCTATAAACCATCTACTGAACATCTATAAACGGTTAGTGAACATGTATAAACCGTCTAGTGACCATCTATATACCGTCTTGTGAACATCTATAAACCATCTATAAACCATCTATAAACCATCTAGTGAACATCTATAAACCATCAATAAACCATCTAGTGTACATCTATAAACCATCTAGTGAACATCTATAAACCATCTAGTGAACATCTATAAACCATCTATAAATCATCTAGTGAACATCTATAAACCATCTATAAACCATCTAGTGAACATCTATAAACCATCTAGTGAACATCTATAAACCATCTGGTTAACATCTATAAACCATCTAGTGAACATCTATAAACCATCTATAAACCATCTATAAACCATCTATAAACCATCAATAAACCATCTAGTGTACACCTATAAAACATCTAGTGAACATCTATAAACCATCTATTGAACTTCTATAAACCATCTATAAACCATCTAGTGAACATCTATAAACCATCTAGTGAACATCTATAAACCATCTGGTGAACATCTATAAACCATCTATAAACCATCTAGTGAACATCTATTAACCATCTATAAACAGTCTAGTGAACATCTATAAACCATCTATTAACCATCTATAAACCATCTAGTGAACATCTATAAACCATCTGGTGAACATCTATAAACCATCTAGTGAACATCTATTAACCATATATAAACATCTCTAAGCCATCTAGTGAATATCTATAAACCATCTAGTGAACATCTATAAACCATCTAGTGAACATCTATAAACCATCTAGTGAACATCTATAACCATCTATAAACCATCTATAAACCATCTATAAACTATCAATAAACCATCTATACATCATAAACCATCTAGTGAACATCTATAAACCATCTAGTGAACATCTATAAACCATCTATGAACATCTATAAACCATCTATAAACCATCCTAGTGTACATCTATAAACCATCTAGTGAACATCTATAAATCATCTAGTGAACATCTATAAACCATCTATAAACCATCTAGTGAACATATATAAACCATCTATAAACTATCTATAAACCATCTAGTGAACATCTATAAACCATCTATAAACCATCTAGTGAACATCTATAACCATCTAGTGAACATCTATAAAACATCTTGTAAACATCTATAAACCATCTATTAACCATCTATAAACCATCTAGTGAACATCTATAAACCATCTAGTGAACATCTATTAACCATCTATTAATCATCTAGTCAACATCTATAAACCATCTAGTGAACATCTATAAACCATCTATAAACCATCTAGTGAACATCTATAAACATCTATAAACCATCTATAAATTATCTAGTGAATATCTATAAACATCTATAAACCATCTAGTGAACATCTATAAACCATCTATTGAACTTCTATAAACCATCTATAAACCATCTAGTGAACATCTATAAACCATCTAGTGAACATCTATAAACCATCTGGTGAACATCTATAAACCATCTAGTGAACATCTATAAACCATCTATAAACCATCTATAAACCATCCAGTGAACATCTATAAACCATCTAGTGAACATCTATAAACCATCTATAAACCATCTATAAACCATCTAGTGAACATCTATTAACCATCTATAAACAGTCTAGTGAACATCTATAAACCATCTATAAACATCTATAAACCATCTATTAACCATATATAAACATCTCTAAGCCATCTAGTGAATATCTATAAACCATCTAGTGAACATCTATAAACCATCTAGTGAACATCTATAAACCATCTAGTGAACATCTATAAACCATCTATTAACCATCTATAAACCATCTAGTGAACATCTATAAACCATCTAGTGAACATCTATAAACCAGGTATAAACCATCTATAAACTATCAATAAACCATCTAGTGAACATCTATTAACCATCTATTAATCATCTAGTCAACATCTATAAACCATCTAGTGAACATATATAAACCATCTATAAACCATCTATAAACTATCAATAAACCATCTAGTGTACATCTATAAACCATCTAGTGAACATCTATAAACCATCTAGTGAACATCTATAAACCATCTAGTGAACATCTATAAACCATCTATAAACCATCTAGTGAACATCTACAAACCATCTAGTGAACATCTATAAACCAGGTATAAACCATCTATAAACCATCTAGTGAACATCTATTAACCATCTATTGAACATCTATAAACATCTATAAACCATCTATAAATTATCTAGTGAATATCTATAAACATCTATAAACCATCTAGTGAACATCTATAACCGTCAAGTGAACATCTACAAACATCTATAAAACATCTATAAACCATCTATTAACCATCTATAAACCGTCTAGTGGACATCTATAAACCATCTATAAACCATCTATAAACCATCTAGTGAACATCTATAAACCATCTGGTTAACATCTATAAACCATCTAGTGAACATCTATAAACCATCTATAAACCATCTATAAACCATCTAGTGTACACCTATAAAACATCTAGTGAACATCTATAAACCATCTAGTGAACATCTATAAACCATCTATAAACCATCTAGTCTACATCTATAAACCATCTAGTGAACATCTATAAACCATCTAGTAAACCATCTATAAACCATCTGGTGAACATCTATAAACCATCTATAAACCATCTATAAACCATCCAGTGAACATCTATAAACCATCTAGTGAACATATATATACCATCTATAAACTAACTAGTGAACATCTATAAACCATCTATAAACCATCTATAAACCATCTGGTGAACATCTATAAACCATCTAGTGAACATCTATAAACCATCTAAAAACTATCTATAAACTATCAATAAACCATCTAGTGTACATCTATAAACCATCTAGTGAACATCTATAAACCATCTAGTGAACATCTATAAACCATCTATTGAACTTCTATAAACCATCTATAAACCATCTAGTGAACATCTATAAACCATCTAGTGAACATCTGTAAACCATCTAGTGAACATCTATAAACCATCTATAAACCATCTATAAACCATCCAGTGAACATCTATAAACCATCTAGTGAACATCTATAAACCATCTAGTAAACCATCTATAAACCATCTGGTGAACATCTATAAACCATCTAGTGAACATATATAAACCATCTATAAACTATCTATAAACCATCTAGTGAACATCTATAAATCATCTAGTGAACATCTATAAACCATCTATAAACCATCTAGTGAACATATATAAACCATCTATAAACTATCTATAAACCATCTAGTGAACATCTATAAACCATCTATAAACCATCTAGTGAACATCTATAACCATCTAGTGAACATCTATAAAACATCTTGTAAACATCTATAAACCATCTATTAACCATCTATAAACCATCTAGTGAACATCTATAAACCATCTAGTGAACATCTATTAACCATCTATTAATCATCTAGTCAACATCTATAAACCATCTAGTGAACATCTATAAACCATCTATAAACCATCTAGTGAACATCTATAAACATCTATAAACCATCTATAAATTATCTAGTGAATATCTATAAACATCTATAAACCATCTATTGAACTTCTATAAACCATCTATAAACCATCTAGTGAACATCTATAAACCATCTAGTGAACATCTATAAACCATCTGGTGAACATCTATAAACCATCTAGTGAACATCTATAAACCATCTATAAACCATCTATAAACCATCCAGTGAACATCTATAAACCATCTAGTGAACATCTATAAACCATCTATAAACCATCTATAAACCATCTAGTGAACATCTATTAACCATCTATAAACAGTCTAGTGAACATCTATAAACCATCTATTAACCATCTATAAACCATCTAGTGAACATCTATAAACCATCTAGTGAACATCTATAAACCATCTGGTGAACATCTATAAACCATCTAGTGAACATCTATTAACCATATATAAACATCTCTAAGCCATCTAGTGAATATCTATAAACCATCTAGTGAACATCTATAAACCATCTAGTGAACATCTATAAACCATCTAGTGAACATCTATTAACCATCTATAAACCATCTAGTGAACATCTATAAACCATCTATTAACCATCTATAAACCATCTAGTGAACATCTATAAACCATCTAGTGAACATCTATAAACCAGGTATAAACCATCTATAAACTATCAATAAACCATCTAGTGAACATCTATTAACCATCTATTAATCATCTAGTCAACATCTATAAACCATCTAGTGAACATCTATAAACCATCTATAAACCATCTATAAACTATCAATAAACCATCTAGTGTACATCTATAAACCATCTAGTGAACATCTATAAACCATCTAGTGAACATCTATAAACCATCTAGTGAACATCTATAAACCATCTATAAACCATCTAGTGAACATCTATAAACCATCTAGTGTACATCTATAAACATCTATAAACCATCTATAAATTATCTAGTGAATATCTATAAACATCTATAAACCATCTATAAACCATCTAGTGAACATCTATAAACCATCTGGTTAACATCTATAAACCATCTAGTGAACATCTATAAACCATCTATAAACCATCTATAAACCATCTAGTGTACACCTATAAAACATCTAGAGAACATCTATAAACCATCTAGTGAACATCTATAAACCATCTAGTGAACATCTATAAACCATCTATAAACCATCTATAAACCATCTGGTGAACATCTATAAACCATCTAGTGAACATCTATAAACCATCTAAAAACTATCTATAAACTATCAATAAACCATCTAGTGTACATCTATAAACCATCTAGTGAACATCTATAAACCATCTAGTGAACATCTATAAACCATCTATTGAACTTCTATAAACCATCTATAAACCATCTAGTGAACATCTATAAACCATCTAGTGAACATCTGTAAACCATCTAGTGAACATCTATAAACCATCTATAAACCATCTATAAACCATCCAGTGAACATCTATAAACCATCTAGTGAACATCTATAAACCATCTAGTAAACCATCTATAAACCATCTGGTGAACATCTATAAACCATCTAGTGAACATATATAAACCATCTATAAACTATCTATAAACCATCTAGTGAACATCTATAAATCATCTAGTGAACATCTATAAACCATCTATAAACCATCTAGTGAACATATATAAACCATCTATAAACTATCTATAAACCATCTAGTGAACATCTATAAACCATCTATAAACCATCTAGTGAACATCTATAACCATCTAGTGAACATCTATAAAACATCTTGTAAACATCTATAAACCATCTATTAACCATCTATAAACCATCTAGTGAACATCTATAAACCATCTAGTGAACATCTATTAACCATCTATTAATCATCTAGTCAACATCTATAAACCATCTAGTGAACATCTATAAACCATCTATAAACCATCTAGTGAACATCTATAAACATCTATAAACCATCTATAAATTATCTAGTGAATATCTATAAACATCTATAAACCATCTATTGAACTTCTATAAACCATCTATAAACCATCTAGTGAACATCTATAAACCATCTAGTGAACATCTATAAACCATCTGGTGAACATCTATAAACCATCTAGTGAACATCTATAAACCATCTATAAACCATCTATAAACCATCCAGTGAACATCTATAAACCATCTAGTGAACATCTATAAACCATCTATAAACCATCTATAAACCATCTAGTGAACATCTATTAACCATCTATAAACAGTCTAGTGAACATCTATAAACCATCTATTAACCATCTATAAACCATCTAGTGAACATCTATAAACCATCTAGTGAACATCTATAAACCATCTGGTGAACATCTATAAACCATCTAGTGAACATCTATTAACCATATATAAACATCTCTAAGCCATCTAGTGAATATCTATAAACCATCTAGTGAACATCTATAAACCATCTAGTGAACATCTATAAACCATCTAGTGAACATCTATTAACCATCTATAAACCATCTAGTGAACATCTATAAACCATCTATTAACCATCTATAAACCATCTAGTGAACATCTATAAACCATCTAGTGAACATCTATAAACCAGGTATAAACCATCTATAAACTATCAATAAACCATCTAGTGAACATCTATTAACCATCTATTAATCATCTAGTCAACATCTATAAACCATCTAGTGAACATCTATAAACCATCTATAAACCATCTATAAACTATCAATAAACCATCTAGTGTACATCTATAAACCATCTAGTGAACATCTATAAACCATCTAGTGAACATCTATAAACCATCTAGTGAACATCTATAAACCATCTATAAACCATCTAGTGAACATCTATAAACCATCTAGTGTACATCTATAAACATCTATAAACCATCTATAAATTATCTAGTGAATATCTATAAACATCTATAAACCATCTAGTGAACATCTATAACCGTCAAGTGAACATCTACAAACATCTATAAAACATCTATAAACCATCTATTAACCATCTATAAACCGTCTAGTGGACATCTATAAACCATCTATAAACCATCTATAAACCATCTAGTGAACATCTATAAACCATCTGGTTAACATCTATAAACCATCTAGTGAACATCTATAAACCATCTATAAACCATCTATAAACCATCTAGTGTACACCTATAAAACATCTAGAGAACATCTATAAACCATCTAGTGAACATCTATAAACCATCTAGTGAACATCTATAAACCATCTATAAACCATCTAGTCTACATCTATAAACCATCTAGTGAACATCTATAAACCATCTAGTAAACCATCTATAAACCATCTGGTGAACATCTATAAACCATCTAGTGAACATCTATAAACCATCTAAAAACTATCTATAAACCATCTAGTGAACATCTATAAATCATCTAGTGAACATCTATAAACCATCTATAAACCATCTAGTGAACATCTATAACCGTCAAGTGAACATCTACAAACATCTATAAAACATCTATAAACCATCTATTAACCATCTATAAACCGTCTAGTGGACATCTATAAACCATCTATAAACCATCTATAAACCATCTAGTGAACATCTATTAACCATCTATAAACAGTCTAGTGAACATCTATAAACCATCTAGTGAACATCTATAAACCATCTAGTGAACATCTATTAACCATCTATAAACCATCTAGTGAACATCTATAAACCATCTATTAACCATCTATAAACCATCTAGTGAACATCTATAAACCATCTAGTGAACATCTATAAACCAGGTATAAACCATCTATAAACTATCAATAAACCATCTAGTGAACATCTATTAACCATCTATTAATCATCTAGTCAACATCTATAAACCATCTAGTGAACATCTATAAACCATCTATAAACCATCTATAAACTATCAATAAACCATCTAGTGTACATCTATAAACCATCTAGTGAACATCTATAAACCATCTAGTGAACATCTATAAACCATCTAGTGAACATCTATAAACCATCTATAAACCATCTAGTGAACATCTATAAACCATCTAGTGAACATCTATAAACATCTATAAACCATCTATAAATTATCTAGTGAATATCTATAAACATCTATAAACCATCTAGTGAACATCTATAACCGTCAAGTGAACATCTACAAACATCTATAAAACATCTATAAACCATCTATTAACCATCTATAAACCGTCTAGTGGACATCTATAAACCATCTATAAACCATCTATAAACCATCTAGTGAACATCTATAAACCATCTGGTTAACATCTATAAACCATCTAGTGAACATCTATAAACCATCTATAAACCATCTATAAACCATCTAGTGTACACCTATAAAACATCTAGAGAACATCTATAAACCATCTAGTGAACATCTATAAACCATCTAGTGAACATCTATAAACCATCTATAAACCATCTAGTCTACATCTATAAACCATCTAGTGAACATCTATAAACCATCTAGTAAACCATCTATAAACCATCTGGTGAACATCTATAAACCATCTAGTGAACATCTATAAACCATCTAAAAACTATCTATAAACCATCTAGTGAACATCTATAAATCATCTAGTGAACATCTATAAACCATCTATAAACCATCTAGTGAACATCTATAACCGTCAAGTGAACATCTACAAACATCTATAAAACATCTATAAACCATCTATTAACCATCTATAAACCGTCTAGTGGACATCTATAAACCATCTATAAACCATCTATAAACCATCTAGTGAACATCTATAAACCATCTGGTTAACATCTATAAACCATCTAGTGAACATCTATAAACCATCTATAAACCATCTATAAACCATCTAGTGTACACCTATAAAACATCTAGAGAACATCTATAAACCATCTAGTGAACATCTATAAACCATCTAGTGAACATCTATAAACCATCTATAAACCATCTAGTCTACATCTATAAACCATCTAGTGAACATCTATAAACCATCTATAAACCATCTGGTGAACATCTATAAACCATCTAGTGAACATCTATAAACCATCTAAAAACTATCTATAAACCATCTAGTGAACATCTATAAATCATCTAGTGAACATCTATAAACCATCTATAAACCATCTAGTGAACATCTATAACCGTCAAGTGAACATCTACAAACATCTATAAACATCTATAAACCATCTATAAATTATCTAGTGAATATCTATAAACATCTATAAACCATCTATTGAACTTCTATAAACCATCTATAAACCATCTAGTGAACATCTATAAACCATCTAGTGAACATCTATAAACCATCTGGTGAACATCTATAAACCATCTAGTGAACATCTATAAACCATCTATAAACCATCTATAAACCATCCAGTGAACATCTATAAACCATCTAGTGAACATCTATAAACCATCTATAAACCATCTATAAACCATCTAGTGAACATCTATTAACCATCTATAAACAGTCTAGTGAACATCTATAAACCATCTATTAACCATCTATAAACCATCTAGTGAACATCTATAAACCATCTAGTGAACATCTATAAACCATCTGGTGAACATCTATAAACCATCTAGTGAACATCTATTAACCATATATAAACATCTCTAAGCCATCTAGTGAATATCTATAAACCATCTAGTGAACATCTATAAACCATCTAGTGAACATCTATAAACCATCTAGTGAACATCTATTAACCATCTATAAACCATCTAGTGAACATCTATAAACCATCTATTAACCATCTATAAACCATCTAGTGAACATCTATAAACCATCTAGTGAACATCTATAAACCAGGTATAAACCATCTATAAACTATCAATAAACCATCTAGTGAACATCTATTAACCATCTATTAATCATCTAGTCAACATCTATAAACCATCTAGTGAACATCTATAAACCATCTATAAACCATCTATAAACTATCAATAAACCATCTAGTGTACATCTATAAACCATCTAGTGAACATCTATAAACCATCTAGTGAACATCTATAAACCATCTAGTGAACATCTATAAACCATCTATAAACCATCTAGTGAACATCTATAAACCATCTAGTGTACATCTATAAACATCTATAAACCATCTATAAATTATCTAGTGAATATCTATAAACATCTATAAACCATCTATAAACCATCTAGTGAACATCTATAAACCATCTGGTTAACATCTATAAACCATCTAGTGAACATCTATAAACCATCTATAAACCATCTATAAACCATCTAGTGTACACCTATAAAACATCTAGAGAACATCTATAAACCATCTAGTGAACATCTATAAACCATCTAGTGAACATCTATAAACCATCTATAAACCATCTATAAACCATCTGGTGAACATCTATAAACCATCTAGTGAACATCTATAAACCATCTAAAAACTATCTATAAACTATCAATAAACCATCTAGTGTACATCTATAAACCATCTAGTGAACATCTATAAACCATCTAGTGAACATCTATAAACCATCTATTGAACTTCTATAAACCATCTATAAACCATCTAGTGAACATCTATAAACCATCTAGTGAACATCTGTAAACCATCTAGTGAACATCTATAAACCATCTATAAACCATCTATAAACCATCCAGTGAACATCTATAAACCATCTAGTGAACATCTATAAACCATCTAGTAAACCATCTATAAACCATCTGGTGAACATCTATAAACCATCTAGTGAACATATATAAACCATCTATAAACTATCTATAAACCATCTAGTGAACATCTATAAATCATCTAGTGAACATCTATAAACCATCTATAAACCATCTAGTGAACATATATAAACCATCTATAAACTATCTATAAACCATCTAGTGAACATCTATAAACCATCTATAAACCATCTAGTGAACATCTATAACCATCTAGTGAACATCTATAAAACATCTTGTAAACATCTATAAACCATCTATTAACCATCTATAAACCATCTAGTGAACATCTATAAACCATCTAGTGAACATCTATTAACCATCTATTAATCATCTAGTCAACATCTATAAACCATCTAGTGAACATCTATAAACCATCTATAAACCATCTAGTGAACATCTATAAACATCTATAAACCATCTATAAATTATCTAGTGAATATCTATAAACATCTATAAACCATCTATTGAACTTCTATAAACCATCTATAAACCATCTAGTGAACATCTATAAACCATCTAGTGAACATCTATAAACCATCTGGTGAACATCTATAAACCATCTAGTGAACATCTATAAACCATCTATAAACCATCTATAAACCATCCAGTGAACATCTATAAACCATCTAGTGAACATCTATAAACCATCTATAAACCATCTATAAACCATCTAGTGAACATCTATTAACCATCTATAAACAGTCTAGTGAACATCTATAAACCATCTATTAACCATCTATAAACCATCTAGTGAACATCTATAAACCATCTAGTGAACATCTATAAACCATCTGGTGAACATCTATAAACCATCTAGTGAACATCTATTAACCATATATAAACATCTCTAAGCCATCTAGTGAATATCTATAAACCATCTAGTGAACATCTATAAACCATCTAGTGAACATCTATAAACCATCTAGTGAACATCTATTAACCATCTATAAACCATCTAGTGAACATCTATAAACCATCTATTAACCATCTATAAACCATCTAGTGAACATCTATAAACCATCTAGTGAACATCTATAAACCAGGTATAAACCATCTATAAACTATCAATAAACCATCTAGTGAACATCTATTAACCATCTATTAATCATCTAGTCAACATCTATAAACCATCTAGTGAACATCTATAAACCATCTATAAACCATCTATAAACTATCAATAAACCATCTAGTGTACATCTATAAACCATCTAGTGAACATCTATAAACCATCTAGTGAACATCTATAAACCATCTAGTGAACATCTATAAACCATCTATAAACCATCTAGTGAACATCTATAAACCATCTAGTGAACATCTATAAACATCTATAAACCATCTATAAATTATCTAGTGAATATCTATAAACATCTATAAACCATCTAGTGAACATCTATAACCGTCAAGTGAACATCTACAAACATCTATAAAACATCTATAAACCATCTATTAACCATCTATAAACCGTCTAGTGGACATCTATAAACCATCTATAAACCATCTATAAACCATCTAGTGAACATCTATAAACCATCTGGTTAACATCTATAAACCATCTAGTGAACATCTATAAACCATCTATAAACCATCTATAAACCATCTAGTGTACACCTATAAAACATCTAGAGAACATCTATAAACCATCTAGTGAACATCTATAAACCATCTAGTGAACATCTATAAACCATCTATAAACCATCTAGTCTACATCTATAAACCATCTAGTGAACATCTATAAACCATCTAGTAAACCATCTATAAACCATCTGGTGAACATCTATAAACCATCTAGTGAACATCTATAAACCATCTAAAAACTATCTATAAACCATCTAGTGAACATCTATAAATCATCTAGTGAACATCTATAAACCATCTATAAACCATCTAGTGAACATCTATAACCGTCAAGTGAACATCTACAAACATCTATAAAACATCTATAAACCATCTATTAACCATCTATAAACCGTCTAGTGGACATCTATAAACCATCTATAAACCATCTATAAACCATCTAGTGAACATCTATAAACCATCTGGTTAACATCTATAAACCATCTAGTGAACATCTATAAACCATCTATAAACCATCTATAAACCATCTAGTGTACACCTATAAAACATCTAGAGAACATCTATAAACCATCTAGTGAACATCTATAAACCATCTAGTGAACATCTATAAACCATCTATAAACCATCTAGTCTACATCTATAAACCATCTAGTGAACATCTATAAACCATCTAGTAAACCATCTATAAACCATCTGGTGAACATCTATAAACCATCTAGTGAACATCTATAAACCATCTAAAAACTATCTATAAACCATCTAGTGAACATCTATAAATCATCTAGTGAACATCTATAAACCATCTATAAACCATCTAGTGAACATCTATAACCGTCAAGTGAACATCTACAAACATCTATAAAACATCTATAAACCATCTATTAACCATCTATAAACCGTCTAGTGGACATCTATAAACCATCTATAAACCATCTATAAACCATCTAGTGAACATCTATTAACCATCTATAAACAGTCTAGTGAACATCTATAAACCATCTATAAACATCTATAAACCATCTATTAACCATCTATAAACATCTATAAGCCATCTAGTGAATATCTATAAACCATCTAGTGAACATCTATAAACCATCTATTAACCATCTATAAACCATCTAGTGAACATCTATAAACCATCTAGTGAATATCTATAAACCAGGTATAAACCATCTATAAACCATCTAGTGAACATCTATTAACCATCTATTAATCATCTAGTCAACATCTATAAACCATCTAGTGAACATCTAGTGAACATCTATAAACCATCTAGTGAACATCTATAAACCATCTATAAACCATCTACTGAACATCTATAAACCATCTAGTGAACATCTAGTGAACATCGATAACCGTCTAGTGAACATCTATGAACCATCTATAAACCATCTATAAACCATCAATAAACCATCTAGTGAACATCTACAAACCATCTAGTGAACATCTATAAACCATCTAGTGAACATCTATAAACCATCTATAAACCATCTATAAACCATCTACTGAACATCTATAAACCGTCTAGTGAACATGTATAAACCATCTTGTGAACATCTATAAACCATCAATAAACCATCTGGTGAACATCTATAAACCATCTAGTGAACATCTATAACCGTCTAGTGAACATCTATAAACATCTATAAACCATCTATAAACCATCTATTAACCATCTATAAACCGTCTAGTGGACATCTATAAACCATCTATAAACCATCTAGTGAACATCTAAACCATCTATATACAGTCTAGTGAACATCTATAAACCATCTATAAACATCTATAAACCATCTATTAACCATATATAAACATCTCTAAGCCATCTAGTGAATATCTATAAACCATCTAGTGAACATCTATAAACCATCTAGTGAACATCTATAAACCATCTAGTGAACATCTATTAACCATCTATAAACCATCTAGTGAACATCTATAAACCATCTAGTGAACATCTATTAACCATCTATAAACCATCTAGTGAACATCTATAAACCATCTATTAACCATCTATAAACCATCTAGTGAACATCTATAAACCATCTAGTGAACATCTATAAACCATCTAAAAACTATCTATAAACCATCTAGTGAACATCTATAAATCATCTAGTGAACATCTATAAACCATCTATAAACCATCTAGTGAACATCTATAACCGTCAAGTGAACATCTACAAACATCTATAAAACATCTATAAACCATCTATTAACCATCTATAAACCGTCTAGTGGACATCTATAAACCATCTATAAACCATCTATAAACCATCTAGTGAACATCTATAAACCATCTGGTTAACATCTATAAACCATCTAGTGAACATCTATAAACCATCTATAAACCATCTATAAACCATCTAGTGTACACCTATAAAACATCTAGAGAACATCTATAAACCATCTAGTGAACATCTATAAACCATCTAGTGAACATCTATAAACCATCTATAAACCATCTAGTCTACATCTATAAACCATCTAGTGAACATCTATAAACCATCTAGTAAACCATCTATAAACCATCTGGTGAACATCTATAAACCATCTAGTGAACATCTATAAACCATCTAAAAACTATCTATAAACCATCTAGTGAACATCTATAAATCATCTAGTGAACATCTATAAACCATCTATAAACCATCTAGTGAACATCTATAACCGTCAAGTGAACATCTACAAACATCTATAAAACATCTATAAACCATCTATTAACCATCTATAAACCGTCTAGTGGACATCTATAAACCATCTATAAACCATCTATAAACCATCTAGTGAACATCTATTAACCATCTATAAACAGTCTAGTGAACATCTATAAACCATCTATAAACATCTATAAACCATCTATTAACCATCTATAAACATCTATAAGCCATCTAGTGAATATCTATAAACCATCTAGTGAACATCTATAAACCATCTATTAACCATCTATAAACCATCTAGTGAACATCTATAAACCATCTAGTGAATATCTATAAACCAGGTATAAACCATCTATAAACCATCTAGTGAACATCTATTAACCATCTATTAATCATCTAGTCAACATCTATAAACCATCTAGTGAACATCTAGTGAACATCTATAAACCATCTAGTGAACATCTATAAACCATCTATAAACCATCTACTGAACATCTATAAACCATCTAGTGAACATCTAGTGAACATCGATAACCGTCTAGTGAACATCTATGAACCATCTATAAACCATCTATAAACCATCAATAAACCATCTAGTGAACATCTACAAACCATCTAGTGAACATCTATAAACCATCTAGTGAACATCTATAAACCATCTATAAACCATCTATAAACCATCTACTGAACATCTATAAACCGTCTAGTGAACATGTATAAACCATCTTGTGAACATCTATAAACCATCAATAAACCATCTGGTGAACATCTATAAACCATCTAGTGAACATCTATAACCGTCTAGTGAACATCTATAAACATCTATAAACCATCTATAAACCATCTATTAACCATCTATAAACCGTCTAGTGGACATCTATAAACCATCTATAAACCATCTAGTGAACATCTAAACCATCTATATACAGTCTAGTGAACATCTATAAACCATCTATAAACATCTATAAACCATCTATTAACCATATATAAACATCTCTAAGCCATCTAGTGAATATCTATAAACCATCTAGTGAACATCTATAAACCATCTAGTGAACATCTATAAACCATCTAGTGAACATCTATTAACCATCTATAAACCATCTAGTGAACATCTATAAACCATCTAGTGAACATCTATTAACCATCTATAAACCATCTAGTGAACATCTATAAACCATCTATTAACCATCTATAAACCATCTAGTGAACATCTATAAACCATCTAGTGAACATCTATAAACCAGGTATAAACCATCTATAAAATATCAATAAACCATCTAGTGAACATCTATTAACCATCTATTAATCATCTAGTCAACATCTATAAACCATCTAGTGAACATCTATAAACCATCTATAAACCATCTATAAACTATCAATAAACCATCTAGTGTACATCTATAAACCATCTAGTGAACATCTATAAACCATCTAGTGAACATCTATAAACCATCTAGTGAACATCTATAAACCATCTATAAACCATCTAGTGAACATCTATAAACCATCTAGTGAACATCTATAAACATCTATAAACCATCTATAAATTATCTAGTGAATATCTATAAACATCTATAAACCATCTAGTGAACATCTATAACCGTCAAGTGAACATCTACAAACATCTATAAAACATCTATAAACCATCTATTAACCATCTATAAACCGTCTAGTGGACATCTATAAACCATCTATAAACCATCTATAAACCATCTAGTGAACATCTATAAACCATCTGGTTAACATCTATAAACCATCTAGTGAACATCTATAAACCATCTATAAACCATCTATAAACCATCTAGTGTACACCTATAAAACATCTAGAGAACATCTATAAACCATCTAGTGAACATCTATAAACCATCTATTGAACATCTATAAACCATCTATAAACCATCTAGTCTACATCTATAAACCATCTAGTGAACATCTATAAACCATCTAGTAAACCATCTATAAACCATCTGGTGAACATCTATAAACCATCTAGTGAACATCTATAAACCATCTAAAAACTATCTATAAACCATCTAGTGAACATCTATAAATCATCTAGTGAACATCTATAAACCATCTATAAACCATCTAGTGAACATCTATAACCGTCAAGTGAACATCTACAAACATCTATAAAACATCTATAAACCATCTATTAACCATCTATAAACCGTCTAGTGGACATCTATAAACCATCTATAAACCATCTATAAACCATCTAGTGAACATCTATTAACCATCTATAAACAGTCTAGTGAACATCTATAAACCATCTATAAACATCTATAAACCATCTATTAACCATCTATAAACATCTATAAGCCATCTAGTGAATATCTATAAACCATCTAGTGAACATCTATAAACCATCTATTAACCATCTATAAACCATCTAGTGAACATCTATAAACCATCTAGTGAATATCTATAAACCAGGTATAAACCATCTATAAACCATCTAGTGAACATCTATTAACGATCTATTAATCATCTAGTCAACATCTATAAACCATCTAGTGAACATCTAGTGAACATCTATAAACCATCTAGTGAACATCTATAAACCATCTATAAACCATCTACTGAACATCTATAAACCATCTAGTGAACATCTAGTGAACATCGATAACCGTCTAGTGAACATCTATGAACCATCTATAAACCATCTATAAACCATCAATAAACCATCTAGTGAACATCTACAAACCATCTAGTGAACATCTATAAACCATCTAGTGAACATCTATAAACCATCTATAAACCATCTATAAACCATCTACTGAACATCTATAAACCGTCTAGTGAACATGTATAAACCGTCTAGTGAACATCTTTAAACCATCTATAAACCATCTTGTGAACATCTATAAACCATCAATAAACCATCTGGTGAACATCTATAAACCATCTAGTGAACATCTATAACCGTCTAGTGAACATCTATAAACATCTATAAACCATCTATAAACCATCTATTAACCATCTATAAACCGTCTAGTGGACATCTATAAACCATCTATAAACCATCTAGTGAACATCTAAACCATCTATATACAGTCTAGTGAACATCTATAAACCATCTATAAACATCTATAAACCATCTATTAACCATATATAAACATCTCTAAGCCATCTAGTGAATATCTATAAACCATCTAGTGAACATCTATAAACCATCTAGTGAACATCTATAAACCATCTAGTGAACATCTATTAACCATCTATAAACCATCTAGTGAACATCTATAAACCATCTAGTGAACATCTATAAACCATCTATAAACCATCTATAAACTATCAATAAACCATCTAGTGTACATCTATAAACCATCTAGTGAACATCTATAAACCATCTAGTGAACATCTATAAACCAGGTATAAACCATCTATAAACCATCTAGTGAACATCTATTAACCATCTATTATTCATCTAGTCAACATCTATAAACCATCTAGTGAACATCTATAAACCATCTATAAACCATCTAGTGAACATCTATAAACATCTATAAACCATCTATAAATTATCTAGTGAATATCTATAAACATCTATAAACCATCTAGTGAACATCTATAACCGTCAAGTGAACATCTACAAACATCTAAAAAACATCTATAAACCATCTATTAACCATCTATAAACCGTCTAGTGGACATCTATAAACCATCTATAAACCATCTACTGAACATCTATAAACCATCTAGTGAACATCTAGTGAACATCTATAAACCATCTAGTGAACATCTATAAACCATCTATAAACCATCTAGTGAACATCTAGTGAACATCTATAACCGTCTAGGGAACATCTATAAACCATCTATAAACCATCTATAAACCATCAATAAACCATCTAGTGAACATCTATTAACCATCTATAAACCATCTAGTGAACATCTACAAACCATCTAGTGAACATCTATAAACCATCTAGTGAACATCTATAAACCATCTATAAACCATCTACTGAACATCTATAAACGGTTAGTGAACATGTATAAACCGTCTAGTGACCATCTATATACCGTCTTGTGAACATCTATAAACCATCTATAAACCATCTATAAACCATCTAGTGAACATCTATAAACCATCAATAAACCATCTAGTGTACATCTATAAACCATCTAGTGAACATCTATAAACCATCTAGTGAACATCTATAAACCATCTATAAATCATCTAGTGAACATCTATAAACCATCTATAAACCATCTAGTGAACATCTATAAACCATCTAGTGAACATCTATAAACCATCTGGTTAACATCTATAAACCATCTAGTGAACATCTATAAACCATCTATAAACCATCTATAAACCATCTATAAACCATCAATAAACCATCTAGTGTACACCTATAAAACATCTAGTGAACATCTATAAACCATCTATAAACTATCTATAAACCATCTAGTGAACATCTATTAACCATCTATAAACAGTCTAGTGAACATCTATAAACCATCTAGTGAACATATATTAACCATCTATAAACCATCTAGTGAAAATCTATAAACCATCTATTAACCATCTATAAACCATCTAGTGAACATCTATAAACCATCTAGTGAATATCTATAAACCAGGTATAAACCATCTATAAACCATCTAGTGAACATCTATTAACCATCTATTAATCATCTAGTCAACATCTATAAACCATCTAGTGAACATCTATAAACCATCTATAAACCATCTACTGAACATCTAGTCAACATCTATAACCGTCTAGTGAACATCTATGAACCATCTATAAACCATCTATAAACCATCAATAAACCATCTAGTGAACATCTACAAACCATCTAGTGAACATCTATAAACCATCTAGTGAATATCTATAAACCATCTATAAACCATCTATAAACCATCTACAAACCATCTACTGAACATCTATAAACCATCTAGTGAACATCTATAAACCATCTAGTGAACATCTATAAACCATCTAAAACCATCTAGTGAACATCTATAAACCATCTAGAGAACATCTATAAACCATCTATAAACCATCTAGTGAACATCTATAAACCATCTGGTGAACATCTATAAACCATCTAGTGAACATCTATAAACCATCTGGTGAACATCTATAAACCATCTAGTGAACATCTATAAACCATCTATAAACCATCTATAAACCATCTATAAACTATCAATAAACCATCTAGTGTACATCTATAAACCATCTAGTGAACATCTATAAACCATCTAGTGAACATCTATAAACCATCTAGTGAACATCTATTAACCATCTTTTGAACATCTATAAACCATCTATAAACCATCTAGTCTACATCTATAAACCATCTAGTGAACATCTATAAACCATCTAGTGAACATCTATAAACCATCTATAAACTATCTATAAATCATCTAGTGAACATCTATTAACCATCTATAAACCATCTAGTGAACATCTATAAACCATCTAGTGAACATCTATAAACCATCTATAAACATCTATAAATCATCTAGTGAACATCTATTAACCATCTATAAACCATCTAATAAACATCTATAGACCATCTATAAACCATCTGGTGAACATCTATAAACCATCTAGTGAACATCTATAACCGTCTAGTGAACATCTATAAACATCTATAAACCATCTATAAACCATCTATTAACCATCTATAAACCATCTAGTGAACATCTAAACCATCTATAAACAGTCTAGTGAACATCTATAAACCATCTATAAACATCTAGAAACCATCTATTAACCATATATAAACATTTCTAAACCATCTAGTGAACATCTATAAACCATCTAGTGAACATCTATAAACCTTCTAGTGAACATCTATTAACCATCTATAAACCATCTAGTGAACATCTATAAACCATCTATTAACAATCTATAAACCATCTAGTGAACATCTATAAACCATCTAGTGAACATATATTAACCATCTATAAACCATCTAGTGAACATCTATAAACCATCTAGTGAACATCTATAAACCATCTAGTGAATATCTATAAACCAGGTATAAACCATCTATAAACCATCTGGTGAACATCTATAAACCATCTAGTGAACATCTATAAACCATCTATAAACCATCTATAAACCATCTATAAACTATCAATAAACCATCTAGTGTACATCTATAAACCATCTAGTGAACATCTATAAACCATCTAGTGAACATCTATAAACCATCTATAAATCATCTAGTGAACATCTATTAACCATCTATAAACCATCTAGTGAACATCTATAAACCATCTAGTGTACATCTATAAACCATCTAGTGAACATCTATAAACCATATAGTGAACATCTATAAACCATCTATAAACATCTATAAATCATCTAGTGAACATCTATTAACCATCTATAAACCATCTAGTGGACATCTATAAACCATCTATAAACCATCTAGTGAACATCTATTAACAATCTTTTGAACATCTATAAACCATCTATAAACCATCTAGTGAACATCTATAAACCATCTAGTCTACATCTATAAACCATCTAGTGAACATCTATAAACCATCTAGTGAACATCTATAAACCATCTATAAACCATCTAGTGAACATCTATAAACCATCTAAAACCATCTAGTGAACATCTATAAACCATCTAGAGAACATCTATAAACCATCTATAAACCATCTAGTGAACATCTATAAACCATCTGGTGAACATCTATAAACCATCTAGTGAACATCTATAAACCATCTGGTGAACATCTATAAACCATCTAGTGAACATCTATAAATCATCTGGTGAACATCTATAAACCATCTAGTGAACATCTATAAACCATCTATAAACCATCTATAAACCATCTATAAACTATCAATAAACCATCTAGTGTACATCTATAAACCATCTAGTGAACATCTATAAACCATCTAGTGAACATCTATAAACCATCTAGTGAACATCTATTAACCATCTTTTGAACATCTATAAACCATCTATAAACCATCTAGTCTACATCTATAAACCATCTAGTGAACATCTATAAACCATCTAGTGAACATCTATAAACCATCTATAAACTATCTATAAATCATCTAGTGAACATCTATTAACCATCTATAAACCATCTAGTGAACATCTATAAACCATCTAGTGTACATCTATAAACCATCTAGTGAACATCTATAAACCATATAGTGAACATCTATAAACCATCTATAAACATCTATAAATCATCTAGTGAACATCTATAGACCATCTATAAACCATCTGGTGAACATCTATAAACCATCTAGTGAACATCTATAACCGTCTAGTGAACATCTATAAACATCTATAAACCATCTATAAACCATCTATTAACCATCTATAAACCATCTAGTGAACATCTAAACCATCTATAAACAGTCTAGTGAACATCTATAAACCATCTATAAACATCTAGAAACCATCTATTAACCATATATAAACATTTCTAAACCATCTAGTGAACATCTATAAACCATCTAGTGAACATCTATAAACCTTCTAGTGAACATCTATTAACCATCTATAAACCATCTAGTGAACATCTATAAACCATCTATTAACAATCTATAAACCATCTAGTGAACATCTATAAACCATCTAGTGAACATATATTAACCATCTATAAACCATCTAGTGAACATCTATAAACCATCTAGTGAACATCTATAAACCATCTAGTGAATATCTATAAACCAGGTATAAACCATCTATAAACCATCTAGTGAACATCTATTAACCATCTATTAATCATCTAGTCAACATCTATAAACCATCTAGTGAACATCTATAAACCATCTATAAACCATCTAGTGAACATCTATAAACCATCTGGTGAACATCTATAAACCATCTAGTGAACATCTATAAACCATCTATAAACCATCTATAAACCATCTATAAACTATCAATAAACCATCTAGTGTACATCTATAAACCATCTAGTGAACATCTATAAACCATCTAGTGAACATCTATAAACCATCTATAAATCATCTAGTGAACATCTATTAACCATCTATAAACCATCTAGTGAACATCTATAAACCATCTAGTGTACATCTATAAACCATCTAGTGAACATCTATAAACCATATAGTGAACATCTATAAACCATCTATAAACATCTATAAATCATCTAGTGAACATCTATTAACCATCTATAAACCATCTAGTGGACATCTATAAACCATCTATAAACCATCTAGTGAACATCTATTAACAATCTTTTGAACATCTATAAACCATCTATAAACCATCTAGTGAACATCTATAAACCATCTAGTCTACATCTATAAACCATCTAGTGAACATCTATAAACCATCTAGTGAACATCTATAAACCATCTATAAACCATCTAGTGAACATCTATAAACCATATAGTGAACATCTATAAACCATCTATAAACATCTATAAATCATCTAGTGAACATCTATTAACCATCTATAAACCATCTAGTAAACATCTATAGACCATCTATAAACCATCTGGTGAACATCTATAAACCATCTAGTGAACATCTATAACCGTCTAGTGAACATCTATAAACATCTATAAACCATCTATAAACCATCTATTAACCATCTATAAACCGTCTAGTGGACATCTATAAACCATCTATAAACCATCTAGTGAACATCTAAACCATCTATAAACAGTCTAGTGAACATCTATAAACCATCTATAAACATCTATAAACCATCTATTAACCATATATAAACATCTCTAAGCCATCTAGTGAATATCTATAAACCATCTAGTGAACATCTATAAACCATCTAGTGAACATCTATAAACCATCTAGTGAACATCTATTAACCATCTATAAACCATCTAGTGAACATCTATAAACCATCTATTAACCATCTATAAACCATCTAGTGAACATCTATAAACCATCTAGTGAACATCTATAAACCAGGTATAAACCATCTATAAACCATCTAGTGAACATCTATTAACCATCTATTAATCATCTAGTCAACATCTATAAACCATCTAGTGAACATCTATAAACCATCTATAAACCATCTAGTGAACATCTATAAACCATCTGGTGAACATCTATAAACCATCTAGTGAACATCTATAAACCATCTAGTAAACCATCTATAAACCATCTATAAACCATCTAGTGAACATCTATTAACCATCTTTTGAACATCTATAAACCATCAATAAACCATCTAGTGAACATCTATTAACCATCTATAAACCATCTATAAACCATCTACTGAACATCTATAAACCGTCTAGTGAACATGTATAAACCGTCTAGTGACCATCTATAAAACATCTATAAACCGTCTTGTGAACATCTATAAACCATCTATAAACCATCTAGTGAACATCTATAAACCATCAATAAACCATCTAGTGTACATCTATAAACCATCTAGTGAACATCTATAAACCATCTAGTGAACATCTATAAACCATCTATAAATCATCTAGTGAACATCTATAAACCATCTAGTGAACATCTATAAACCATCTAGTGAACATCTATAAACCATCTATAAATCATCTAGTGAACATCTATAAACCATCTATAAACCATCTACTGAACATCTATAAACCATCTAGTGAACATCTATAAACCATCTGGTTAACATCTATAAACCATCTATAAACCATCTATATACCATCTATAAACCATCAATAAACCATCTAGTGTACACCTATAAAACATCTAGTGAACATCTATAAACCATCTAGTGAACATCTATAAACCATCTATTGAACATCTATAAACCATCTATAAACCATCTAGTCTACATCTATAAACCATCTAGTGAACATCTATAAACCATCTATAAACCATCTAGTGTACATCTTTAAACCATCTAGTGAACATCTATAAACCATCTAGTGAACATCTATAAAACATATAGTGAACATCTATAAACCATCTATAAATCATCTAGTGAACATCTATAAACCATCTAAAACCATCTAGAGAACATCTATAAACCATCTAGTGAACATCTATAAACCATCTAGTGAACATCTACAAACCATCTAGTGAACATCTATAAAACATCTAGTGAACATCTATAAACCATCTATAAACCATCTATAAACCATCTACTGAACATCTATAAACCGTCTAGTGAACATGTATAAACCGTCTAGTGACCATCTATAAACCATCTATAAACCGTCTTGTGAACATCTATAAACCATCTATAAACCATCTAAAAACCATCTAGTGAACATCTATAAACCATCAATAAACCATCTAGTGTACATCTATAAACCATCTAGTGAACATCTATAAACCATCTATAAATCATCTAGTGAACATCTATAAACCATCTAAAACCATCTAGAGAACATCTATAAACCATCTATAAACCATCTAGTGAACATCTATAAACCATCTATAAACCATCTACTGAACATCTATAAACCATCTAGTGAACATCTATAAACCATCTGGTTAACATCTATAAACCATCTAGTGAACATCTATAAACCATCTAGTGAACATCTATAAACCATCTATAAACTATCTATAAATCATCTAGTGAACATCTATTAACCATCTATAAACCATCTAGTGAACATCTATAAACCATCTAGTGTACATCTATAAACCATCTAGTGAACATCTATAAACCATATAGTGAACATCTATAAACCATCTATAAACATCTATAAATCATCTAGTGAACATCTATTAACCATCTATAAACCATCTAGTAAACATCTATAGACCATCTATAAACCATCTGGTGAACATCTATAAACCATCTAGTGAACATCTATAACCGTCTAGTGAACATCTATAAACATCTATAAACCATCTAGTGAACATCTAAACCATCTATAAACAGTCTAGTGAACATCTATAAACCATCTATAAACATCTAGAAACCATCTATTAACCATATATAAACATTTCTAAACCATCTAGTGAACATCTATAAACCATCTAGTGAACATCTATAAACCTTCTAGTGAACATCTATTAACCATCTATAAACCATCTAGTGAACATCTATAAACCATCTATTAACAATCTATAAACCATCTAGTGAACATCTATAAACCATCTAGTGAACATATATTAACCATCTATAAACCATCTAGTGAACATCTATAAACCATCTAGTGAACATCTATAAACCATCTAGTGAATATCTATAAACCAGGTATAAACCATCTATAAACCATCTAGTGAACATCTATTAACCATCTATTAATCATCTAGTCAACATCTATAAACCATCTAGTGAACATCTAGTGAACATCTATAAACCATCTAGTGAACATCTATAAACCATCTATAAACCATCTACTGAACATCTATATACCATCTAGTGAACATCTAGTGAACATCTATAACCGTCTAGTGAACATCTATAAACCATCTATAAACTATCTATAAATCATCTAGTGAACATCTATTAACCATCTATAAACCATCTAGTGAACATCTATAAACCATCTAGTGTACATCTATAAACCATCTAGTGAACATCTATAAACCATATAGTGAACATCTATAAACCATCTATAAACATCTATAAATCATCTAGTGAACATCTATTAACCATCTATAAACCATCTAGTAAACATCTATAGACCATCTATAAACCATCTGGTGAACATCTATAAACCATCTAGTGAACATCTATAACCGTCTAGTGAACATCTATAAACATCTATAAACCATCTAGTGAACATCTAAACCATCTATAAACAGTCTAGTGAACATCTATAAACCATCTATAAACATCTAGAAACCATCTATTAACCATATATAAACATTTCTAAACCATCTAGTGAACATCTATAAACCATCTAGTGAACATCTATAAACCTTCTAGTGAACATCTATTAACCATCTATAAACCATCTAGTGAACATCTATAAACCATCTATTAACAATCTATAAACCATCTAGTGAACATCTATAAACCATCTAGTGAACATATATTAACCATCTATAAACCATCTAGTGAACATCTATAAACCATCTAGTGAACATCTATAAACCATCTAGTGAATATCTATAAACCAGGTATAAACCATCTATAAACCATCTAGTGAACATCTATTAACCATCTATTAATCATCTAGTCAACATCTATAAACCATCTAGTGAACATCTAGTGAACATCTATAAACCATCTAGTGAACATCTATAAACCATCTATAAACCATCTACTGAACATCTATATACCATCTAGTGAACATCTAGTGAACATCTATAACCGTCTAGTGAACATCTATAAACCATCTAGTGAACATCTATAAACCATCTAGTGAACATCTATAAACCATCTAGTGAACATCTATAAACCATCTGGTGAACATCTATAAACCATCTAGTGAACATCTATAAACCATCTGGTGAACATCTATAAACCATCTAGTGAACATCTATAAACCATCTATAAACCATCTATAAACTATCAATAAACCATCTAGTGTACATCTATAAACCATCTAGTGAACATCTATAAACCATCTAGTGAACATCTATAAACCATCTATAAATCATCTAGTGAACATCTATTAACCATCTATAAACCAACTAGTGTACATCTATAAACCATCTAGTGAACATCTATAAACCATATAGTGAACATCTATAAACCATCTATAAACATCTATAAATCATCTAGTGAACATCTATTAACCATCTATAAACCATCTAGTAAACATCTATAGACCATCTATAAACCATCTGGTGAACATCTATAAACCATCTAGTGAACATCTATAACCGTCTAGTGAACATCTATAAACATCTATAAACCATCTATAAACCATCTATTAACCATCTATAAACCGTCTAGTGGACATCTATAAACCATCTATAAACATCTATAAACCATCTATTAACCATATATAAACATCTCTAAGCCATCTAGTGAACATCTATAAACCATCTAGTGAACATCTATAAACCATCTAGTGAACATCTATTAACCATCTATAAACCATCTAGTGAACATCTATAAACCATCTATTGAACATCTATAAACCAGGTATAAACCATCTATAAACCATCTAGTGAACATCTATTAACCATCTATTAATCATCTAGTCAACATCTATAAACCATCTAGTGAACATCTATAAACCATCTATAAACCATCTAGTGAACATCTATAAACCATCTGGTGAACATCTATGAACCATCAATAAACCATCTAGTGAACATCTATTAACCATCTATAAACCATCTAGTGAACATCTACAAACCATCTAGTGAACATCTATAAACCATCTAGTGAACATCTATAAACCATCTATAAACCATCTATAAACCATCTACTGAACATCTATAAACCGTCTAGTGAACATGTATAAACCGTCTAGTGACCATCTATAAAACATCTATAAACCGTCTTGTGAACATCTATAAACCATCTATAAACCATCTATAAACCATCTAGTGAACATCTATAAACCATCAATAAACCATCTAGTGTACATCTATAAACCATCTAGTGAACATCTATAAACCATCTAGTGAACATCTATAAACCATCTATAAATCATCTAGTGAACATCTATAAACCATCTAGTGAACATCTATAAAGCATCTAGTGAACATCTATAAACCATCTATAAATCATCTAGTGAACATCTATAAACCATCTATAAACCATCTATAAACCATCTAGTGAACATCTATAAACCATCAATAAACCATCTAGTGTACATCTATAAACCATCTAGTGAACATCTATAAACCATCTAGTGAACATCTATAAACCATCTATAAATCATCTAGTGAACATCTATAAACCATCTATAAACCATCTACTGAACATCTATAAACCATCTAGTGAACATCTATAAACCATCTGGTTAACATCTATAAACCATCTAGTGAACATCTATAAACCATCTATAAACCATCTATAAACCATCTATAAACCATCAATAAACCATCTAGTGTACACCTATAAAAAATCTAGTGAACATCTATAAACCATCTAGTGAACATCTATAAACCATCTATTGAACATCTATAAACCATCTATAAACCATCTAGTCTACATCTATAAACCATCTAGTGAACATCTATAAACAATCTATAAACCATCTAGTGTACATCTTTAAACCATCTAGTGAACATCTATAAACCATCTAGTGAACATCTATAAACCATCTATAAATCATCTAGTGAACATCTATTAACCATCTATAAACCATCTATTAACAATCTATAAACCATCTAGTGAACATCTATAAACCATCTAGTGAACATATATTAACCATCTATAAACCATCTAGTGAACATCTATAAACCATCTAGTGAACATCTATAAACCATATAGTGAACATCTATAAACCATCTATAAACATCTATAAATCATCTAGTGAACATCTATTAACCATCTATAAACCATCTAGTAAACATCTATAGACCATCTATAAACCATCTGGTGAACATCTATAAACCATCTAGTGAACATCTATAACCGTCTAGTGAACATCTATAAACATCTATAAACCATCTATAAACCATCTATTAACCATCTATAAACCGTCTAGTGGACATCTATAAACCATCTATAAACCATCTAGTGAACATCTAAACCATCTATAAACAGTCTAGTGAACATCTATAAACCATCTATAAACATCTATAAACCATCTATTAACCATATATAAACATCTCTAAGCCATCTAGTGAATATCTATAAACCATCTAGTGAACATCTATAAACCATCTAGTTAACATCTATAAACCATCTAGTGAACATCTATTAACCATCTATAAACCATCTAGTGAACATCTATAAACCATCTATTAACCATCTATAAACCATCTAGTGAACATCTATAAACCATCTAGTGAACATCTATAAACCAGGTATAAACCATCTATAAACCATCTAGTGAACATCTATTAACCATCTATAAACCATCTAGTGAACATCTATAAACCATCTGGTGAACATCTATAAACCATCTAGTGAACATCTATAAACCATCTATAAACCATCTATAAACCATCTATAAACTATCAATAAACCATCTAGTGTACATCTATAAACCATCTAGTGAACATCTATAAACCATCTAGTGAACATCTATAAACCATCTAGTGAACATCTATAAACCATCTATAAACCATCTAGTGAACATCTATTAACCATCTTTTGAACATCTATAAACCATCAATAAACCATCTAGTGAACATCTATTAACCATCTATAAACCATCTAGTGAACATCTACAAACCATCTAGTGAACATCTATAAACCATCTAGTGAACATCTATAAACCATCTATAAACCATCTATAAACCATCTACTGAACATCTATAAACCGTCTAGTGAACATGTATAAACCGTCTAGTGACCATCTATAAAACATCTATAAACCGTCTTGTGAACATCTATAAACCATCTATAAACCATCTATAAACCATCTAGTGAACATCTATAAACCATCAATAAACCATCTAGTGTACATCTATAAACCATCTAGTGAACATCTATAAACCATCTAGTGAACATCTATAAACCATCTAGTGAACATCTATAAACCATCTATAAATCATCTAGTGAACATCTATAAACCATCTAGTGAACATCTATAAACCATCTAGTGAACATCTATAAACCATCTAGTGAACATCTATAAACCATCTATAAATCATCTAGTGAACATCTATAAACCATCTATAAACCATCAATAAACCATCTAGTGTACATCTATAAACCATCTAGTGAACATCTATAAACCATCTTGTGAACATCTATAAACCATCTATAAATCATCTAGTGAACATCTATAAACCATCTATAAACCATCTAGTGAACATCTATAAACCATCTAGTGAACATCTATAAACCATCTAGTGAACATCTATAAACCATCTATAAACCATCTAGTGAACATCTATAAACCATCAATAAACCATCTAGTGTACATCTATAAACCATCTAGTGTACATCTATAAACCATCTAGTGAACATCTATAAATCATCTAGTGAACATCTATAAACCATCTATAAACCATCTACTGAACATCTATAAACCATCTAGTGAACATCTATAAACCATCTATAAACCATCTATAAACCATCTATAAACCATCAATAAACCATCTAGTGTACACCTATAAAACATCTAGTGAACATCTATAAACCATCTAGTGAACATCTATAAACCATCTATTGAACATCTATAAACCATCTATAAACCATCTAGTCTACATCTATAAACCATCTAGTGAACATCTATAAACCATCTATAAACCATCTATAAATCATCTAGTGAACATCTATTAACCATCTATAAACCATCTAGTGAACATCTATAAACCATCTAGTGAACATCTATAAACCATCTATAAACCATCTATAAATCATCTAGTGAACATCTATTAACCATCTATAAACCATCTAGTAAACATCTATAGACCATCTATAAACCATCTGGTGAACATCTATAAACCATCTAGTGAACATATATAAACCATCTAGTGAACATCTATAAACCATCTATAAACCATCTATAAATCATCTAGTGAACATCTATTAACCATCTATAAACCATCTAGTGAACATCTATAAACCATCTAGTGTACATCTATAAACCATCTAGTGAACATCTATAAACCATATAGTGAACATCTATAAACCATCTATAAACATCTATAAATCATCTAGTGAACATCTATTAACCATCTATAAACCATCTAGTAAACATCTATAGACCATCTATAAACCATCTGGTGAACATCTATAAACCATCTAGTGAACATCTATAACCGTCTAGTGAACATCTATAAACATCTATAAACCATCTATAAACCATCTATTAACCATCTATAAAGCGTCTAGTGGACATCTATAAACCATCTATAAACCATCTAGTGAACATCTAAACCATCTATAAACAGTCTAGTGAACATCTATAAACCATCTATAAACATCTATAAACCATCTATTAACCATATATAAACATCTCTAAGCCATCTAGTTAATATCTATAAACCATCTAGTGAACATCTATAAACCATCTAGTGAACATCTATAAACCATCTAGTGAACATCTATTAACCATCTATAAACCATCTAGTGAACATCTATAAACCATCTATTAACCATCTATAAACCATCTAGTGAACATCTATAAACCATCTAGTGAACATCTATAAACCAGGTATAAACCATCTATAAACCATCTAGTGAACATCTATTAACCATCTATTAATCATCTAGTCAACATCTATAAACCATCTAGTGAACATCTATAAACCATCTATAAACCATCTAGTGAACATCTATAAACCATCTGGTGAACATCTATAAACCATCTAGTGAACATCTATAAACCATCTATAAACCATCTATAAACCATCTATAAACTATCAATAAACCATCTAGTGTACATCTATAAACCATCTAGTGAACATCTATAAACCATCTAGTGAACATCTATAAAGCATCTAGTGAACATCTATTAACCATCTTTTGAACATCTATAAACCATCAATAAACCATCTAGTGAACATCTATTAACCATCTATAAACCATCTAGTGAACATCTACAAACCATCTAGTGAACATCTATAAACCATCTAGTGAACATCTATAAACCATCTATAAACCATCTATAAACCATCTACTGAACATCTATAAACCGTCTAGTGAACATGTATAAACCGTCTAGTGACCATCTATAAACCATCTATAAACCATCTAGTGAACATCTATAAACCATCAATAAACCATCTAGTGTACATCTGTAAACCATCTAGTGAACATCTATAAACCATCTAGTGAACATCTATAAACCATCTAGTGAACATCTATAAACCATCTATAAATCATCTAGTGAACATCTATAAACCATCTAAAACCATCTAGAGAACATCTATAAACCATCTAGAGAACATCTATAAACCATCTATAAACCATCTAGTGAACATCTATAAACCATCTATAAACCATCTACTGAACATCTATAAACCATCTAGTGAACATCTATAAACCATCTGGTTAACATCTATAAACCATCTAGTGAACATCTATAAACCATCTATAAACCATCTATAAACCATCTATAAACCATCAATAAACCATCTAGTGTACACCCATAAAACATCTAGTGAACATCTATAAACCATCTATAAACCATCTAGTCTACATCTATAAACCATCTAGTGAACATCTATAAACCATCTATAAACCATCTAGTGTACATCTTTAAACCATCTAGTGAACATCTATAAACCATCTAGTGAACATCTATAAACCATGTATAAACCATCTATAAATCATCTAGTGAACATCTACAAACCATCTAGTGTACATCTATAAACCATCTAGTGAACATCTATAAACCATACAGTGAACATCTATAAACCATGTATAAACCATCTATAAATCATCTAGTGAACATAAATAAACCATCTAGTGAACATCAATAAACCATCTAAAACCATCTAGTGAACATCAATAAACCGTCAAGAGAACATCTATAAACCATCTATAAACCATCTATAAACCACCTAGTGAACATCTATAAACCATCTATAAACCATCTACTGAACATCTATTGAACATCTATAACCGTCTAGTGAACATCTATAAACCATCTATAAACCATCAATAAACCATCTAGTGAACATCTACAAACCATCTAGTGAACATCTATAAACCATCTAGTGAACATCTATAAACCATATAGTGAACATCTATAAACCATGTATAAACCATCTATAAATCATCTAGTGAACATCTATAACCGTCAAGTGAACATCTACAAACGTCTATAAAACATCTATAAACCATCTATTAACCATCTATAAACCGTCTAGTGGACATCTATAAACCATCTATAAACCATCTATAAACCATCTAGTGAACATCTATAAACCATCTGGTTAACATCTATAAACCATCTAGTGAACATCTATAAACCATCTATAAACCATCTATAAACCATCTAGTGTACACCTATAAAACATCTAGAGAACATCTATAAACCATCTGGTGAACATCTATAAACCATCTATTGAACATCTATAAACCATCTATAAACCATCTAGTCTACATCTATAAACCATCTAGTGAACATCTATAAACCATCTAGTAAACCATCTATAAACCATCTGGTGAACATCTATAAACCATCTAGTGAACATCTATAAACCATCTAAAAACTATCTATAAACCATCTAGTGAACATCTATAAATCATCTAGTGAACATCTATAAACCATCTATAAACCATCTAGTGAACATCTATAACCGTCAAGTGAACATCTACAAACATCAATAAAACATCTATAAACCATCTATTAACCATCTATAAACCGTCTAGTGGACATCTATAAACCATCTATAAACCATCTATAAACCATCTAGTGAACATCTATTAACCATCTATAAACAGTCTAGTGAACATCTATAAACCATCTATAAACATCTATAAACCATCTATTAACCATCTATAAACATCTATAAGCCATCTAGTGAATATCTATAAACCATCTAGTGAACATCTATAAACCATCTATTAACCATCTATAAACCATCTAGTGAACATCTATAAACCATCTAGTGAATATCTATAAACCAGGTATAAACCATCTATAAACCATCTAGTGAACATCTATTAACCATCTATTAATCATCTAGTCAACATCTATAAACCATCTAGTGAACATCTAGTGAACATCTATAAACCATCTAGTGAACATCTATAAACCATCTATAAACCATCTACTGAACATCTATAAACCATCTAGTGAACATCTAGTGAACATCGATAACCGTCTAGTGAACATCTATGAACCATCTATAAACCATCTATAAACCATCAATAAACCATCTAGTGAACATCTACAAACCATCTAGTGAACATCTATAAACCATCTAGTGAACATCTATAAACCATCTATAAACCATCTATAAACCATCTACTGAACATCTATAAACCGTCTAGTGAACATGTATAAACCGTCTAGTGAACATCTATAAACCATCTATAAACCATCTTGTGAACATCTATAAACCATCAATAAACCATCTGGTGAACATCTATAAACCATCTAGTGAACATCTATAACCGTCTAGTGAACATCTATAAACATCTATAAACCATCTATAAACCATCTATTAACCATCTATAAACCGTCTAGTGGACATCTATAAACCATCTATAAACCATCTAGTGAACATCTAAACCATCTATATACAGTCTAGTGAACATCTATAAACCATCTATAAACATCTATAAACCATCTATTAACCATATATAAACATCTCTAAGCCATCTAGTGAATATCTATAAACCATCTAGTGAACATCTATAAACCATCTAGTGAACATCTATAAACCATCTAGTGAACATCTATTAACCATCTATAAACCATCTAGTGAACATCTATAAACCATCTAGTGAACATCTATAAACCATCTAGTGAACATCTATAAACCATCTATAAACCATCTAGTGAACATCTATAAACCATCTAAAACCATCTAGTGAACATCTATAAACCATCTAGAGAACATCTATAAACCATCTATAAACCATCTAGTGAACATCTATAAACCATCTGGTGAACATCTATAAACCATCTAGTGAACATCTACAAACCATCTGGTGAACATCTATAAACCATCTAGTGAACATCTATAAACCATCTATAAACCATCTATAAACCATCTATAAACTATCAATAAACCATCTAGTGTACATCTATAAACCATCTAGTGAACATCTATAAACCATCTAGTGAACATCTATAAACCATCTAGTGAACATCTATTAACCATCTTTTGAACATCTATAAACCATCTATAAACCATCTAGTCTACATCTATAAACCATCTAGTGAACATCTATAAACCATCTAGTGAACATCTATAAACCATCTATAAACTATCTATAAATCATCTAGTGAACATCTATTAACCATCTATAAACCATCTAGTGAACATCTATAAACCATCTAGTGAACATCTATAAACCATCTATAAACATCTATAAATCATCTAGTGAACATCTATTAACCATCTATAAACCATCTAATAAACATCTATAGACCATCTATAAACCATCTGGTGAACATCTATAAACCATCTAGTGAACATCTATAACCGTCTAGTGAACATCTATAAACATCTATAAACCATCTATAAACCATCTATTAACCATCTATAAACCATCTAGTGAACATCTAAACCATCTATAAACAGTCTAGTGAACATCTATAAACCATCTATAAACATCTAGAAACCATCTATTAACCATATATAAACATTTCTAAACCATCTAGTTAACATCTATAAACCATCTAGTGAACATCTATAAACCTTCTAGTGAACATCTATTAACCATCTATAAACCATCTAGTGAACATCTATAAACCATCTATTAACAATCTATAAACCATCTAGTGAACATCTATAAACCATCTATTAACCATCTATAAACCATCTAGTGAACATCTATAAACCATCTAGTGAACATCTATAAACCAGGTATAAACCATCTATAAACCATCTAGTGAACATCTATTAACCATCTATTAATCATCTAGTCAACATCTATAAACCATCTAGTGAACATCTATAAACCATCTATAAACCATCTAGTGAACATCTATAAACCATCTGGTGAACATCTATAAACCATCTAGTGAACATCTATAAACCATCTATAAACCATCTATAAACCATCTATAAACTATCAATAAACCATCTAGTGTACATCTATAAACCATCTAGTGAACATCTATAAACCATCTAGTGAACATCTATAAAGCATCTAGTGAACATCTATTAACCATCTTTTGAACATCTATAAACCATCAATAAACCATCTAGTGAACATCTATTAACCATCTATAAACCATCTAGTGAACATCTACAAACCATCTAGTGAACATCTATAAACCATCTAGTGAACATCTATAAACCATCTATAAACCATCTATAAACCATCTACTGAACATCTATAAACCGTCTAGTGAACATGTATAAACCGTCTAGTGACCATCTATAAACCATCTATAAACCATCTAGTGAACATCTATAAACCATCAATAAACCATCTAGTGTACATCTGTAAACCATCTAGTGAACATCTATAAACCATCTAGTGAACATCTATAAACCATCTAGTGAACATCTATAAACCATCTATAAATCATCTAGTGAACATCTATAAACCATCTAAAACCATCTAGAGAACATCTATAAACCATCTAGAGAACATCTATAAACCATCTATAAACCATCTAGTGAACATCTATAAACCATCTATAAACCATCTACTGAACATCTATAAACCATCTAGTGAACATCTATAAACCATCTGGTTAACATCTATAAACCATCTAGTGAACATCTATAAACCATCTATAAACCATCTATAAACCATCTATAAACCATCAATAAACCATCTAGTGTACACCCATAAAACATCTAGTGAACATCTATAAACCATCTATAAACCATCTAGTCTACATCTATAAACCATCTAGTGAACATCTATAAACCATCTATAAACCATCTAGTGTACATCTTTAAACCATCTAGTGAACATCTATAAACCATCTAGTGAACATCTATAAACCATGTATAAACCATCTATAAATCATCTAGTGAACATCTACAAACCATCTAGTGTACATCTATAAACCATCTAGTGAACATCTATAAACCATACAGTGAACATCTATAAACCATGTATAAACCATCTATAAATCATCTAGTGAACATAAATAAACCATCTAGTGAACATCAATAAACCATCTAAAACCATCTAGTGAACATCAATAAACCGTCAAGAGAACATCTATAAACCATCTATAAACCATCTATAAACCACCTAGTGAACATCTATAAACCATCTATAAACCATCTACTGAACATCTATTGAACATCTATAACCGTCTAGTGAACATCTATAAACCATCTATAAACCATCAATAAACCATCTAGTGAACATCTACAAACCATCTAGTGAACATCTATAAACCATCTAGTGAACATCTATAAACCATATAGTGAACATCTATAAACCATGTATAAACCATCTATAAATCATCTAGTGAACATCTATAACCGTCAAGTGAACATCTACAAACGTCTATAAAACATCTATAAACCATCTATTAACCATCTATAAACCGTCTAGTGGACATCTATAAACCATCTATAAACCATCTATAAACCATCTAGTGAACATCTATAAACCATCTGGTTAACATCTATAAACCATCTAGTGAACATCTATAAACCATCTATAAACCATCTATAAACCATCTAGTGTACACCTATAAAACATCTAGAGAACATCTATAAACCATCTAGTGAACATCTATAAACCATCTATTGAACATCTATAAACCATCTATAAACCATCTAGTCTACATCTATAAACCATCTAGTGAACATCTATAAACCATCTAGTAAACCATCTATAAACCATCTGGTGAACATCTATAAACCATCTAGTGAACATCTATAAACCATCTAAAAACTATCTATAAACCATCTAGTGAACATCTATAAATCATCTAGTGAACATCTATAAACCATCTATAAACCATCTAGTGAACATCTATAACCGTCAAGTGAACATCTACAAACATCAATAAAACATCTATAAACCATCTATTAACCATCTATAAACCGTCTAGTGGACATCTATAAACCATCTATAAACCATCTATAAACCATCTAGTGAACATCTATTAACCATCTATAAACAGTCTAGTGAACATCTATAAACCATCTATAAACATCTATAAACCATCTATTAACCATCTATAAACATCTATAAGCCATCTAGTGAATATCTATAAACCATCTAGTGAACATCTATAAACCATCTATTAACCATCTATAAACCATCTAGTGAACATCTATAAACCATCTAGTGAATATCTATAAACCAGGTATAAACCATCTATAAACCATCTAGTGAACATCTATTAACCATCTATTAATCATCTAGTCAACATCTATAAACCATCTAGTGAACATCTAGTGAACATCTATAAACCATCTAGTGAACATCTATAAACCATCTATAAACCATCTACTGAACATCTATAAACCATCTAGTGAACATCTAGTGAACATCGATAACCGTCTAGTGAACATCTATGAACCATCTATAAACCATCTATAAACCATCAATAAACCATCTAGTGAACATCTATAAACCATCTATAAACCATCTATAAACCATCTACTGAACATCTATAAACCGTCTAGTGAACATGTATAAACCGTCTAGTGAACATCTATAAACCATCTATAAACCATCTTGTGAACATCTATAAACCATCAATAAACCATCTGGTGAACATCTATAAACCATCTAGTGAACATCTATAACCGTCTAGTGAACATCTATAAACATCTATAAACCATCTATAAACCATCTATTAACCATCTATAAACCGTCTAGTGGACATCTATAAACCATCTATAAACCATCTAGTGAACATCTAAACCATCTATATACAGTCTAGTGAACATCTATAAACCATCTATAAACATCTATAAACCATCTATTAACCATATATAAACATCTCTAAGCCATCTAGTGAATATCTATAAACCATCTAGTGAACATCTATAAACCATCTAGTGAACATCTATAAACCATCTAGTGAACATCTATTAACCATCTATAAACCATCTAGTGAACATCTATAAACCATCTATTAACCATCTATAAACCATCTAGTGAACATCTATAAACCATCTAGTGAACATCTATAAACCAGGTATAAACCATCTATAAACCATCTAGTGAACATCTATTAACCATCTATTAATCATCTAGTCAACATCTATAAACCATCTAGTGAACATCTATAAACCATCTATAAACCATCTATAAACTATCAATAAACCATCTAGTGTACATCTATAAACCATCTAGTGAACATCTATAAACCATCTAGTGAACATCTATAAACCAGGTATAAACCATCTATAAACCATCTAGTGAACATCTATTAACCATCTATTAATCATCTAGTCAACATCTATAAACCATCTAGTGAACATCTATAAACCATCTATAAACCATCTAGTGAACATCTATAAACCATCTAGTGAACATCTATAAACCATCTAGTGAACATCTATAAACCATCTATAAACCATCTAGTGAACATCTATAAACCATCTAAAACCATCTAGTGAACATCTATAAACCATCTAGAGAACATCTATAAACCATCTATAAACCATCTAGTGAACATCTATAAACCATCTGGTGAACATCTATAAACCATCTAGTGAACATCTATAAACCATCTGGTGAACATCTATAAACCATCTAGTGAACATCTATAAACCATCTATAAACCATCTATAAACCATCTATAAACTATCAATAAACCATCTAGTGTACATCTATAAACCATCTAGTGAACATCTATAAACCATCTAGTGAACATCTATAAACCATCTAGTGAACATCTATTAACCATCTTTTGAACATCTATAAACCATCTATAAACCATCTAGTCTACATCTATAAACCATCTAGTGAACATCTATAAACCATCTAGTGAACATCTATAAACCATCTATAAACTATCTATAAATCATCTAGTGAACATCTATTAACCATCTATAAACCATCTAGTGAACATCTATAAACCATCTAGTGAACATCTATAAACCATCTATAAACATCTATAAATCATCTAGTGAACATCTATTAACCATCTATAAACCATCTAATAAACATCTATAGACCATCTATAAACCATCTGGTGAACATCTATAAACCATCTAGTGAACATCTATAACCGTCTAGTGAACATCTATAAACATCTATAAACCATCTATAAACCATCTATTAACCATCTATAAACCATCTAGTGAACATCTAAACCATCTATAAACAGTCTAGTGAACATCTATAAACCATCTATAAACATCTAGAAACCATCTATTAACCATATATAAACATTTCTAAACCATCTAGTGAACATCTATAAACCATCTAGTGAACATCTATAAACCTTCTAGTGAACATCTATTAACCATCTATAAACCATCTAGTGAACATCTATAAACCATCTATTAACAATCTATAAACCATCTAGTGAACATCTATAAACCATCTAGTGAACATATATTAACCATCTATAAACCATCTAGTGAACATCTATAAACAATCTAGTGAACATCTATAAACCATCTAGTGAATATCTATAAACCAGGTATAAACCATCTATAAACCATCTGGTGAACATCTATAAACCATCTAGTGAACATCTATAAACCATCTATAAACCATCTATAAACCATCTATAAACTATCAATAAACCATCTAGTGTACATCTATAAACCATCTAGTGAACATCTATAAACCATCTAGTGAACATCTATAAACCATCTATAAATCATCTAGTGAACATCTATTAACCATCTATAAACCATCTAGTGAACATCTATAAACCATCTAGTGTACATCTATAAACCATCTAGTGAACATCTATAAACCATATAGTGAACATCTATAAACCATCTATAAACATCTATAAATCATCTAGTGAACATCTATTAACCATCTATAAACCATCTAGTGGACATCTATAAACCATCTATAAACCATCTAGTGAACATCTATTAACAATCTTTTGAAGATCTATAAACCATCTATAAACCATCTAGTGAACATCTATAAACCATCTAGTCTACATCTATAAACCATCTAGTGAACATCTATAAACCATCTAGTGAACATCTATAAACCATCTATAAACCATCTAGTGAACATCTATAAACCATCTAAAACCATCTAGTGAACATCTATAAACCATCTAGAGAACATCTATAAACCATCTATAAACCATCTAGTGAACATCTATAAACCATCTGGTGAACATCTATAAACCATCTAGTGAACATCTATAAACCATCGGGTGAACATCTATAAACCATCTAGTGAACATCTATAAACCATCTGGTGAACATCTATAAACCATCTAGTGAACATCTATAAACCATCTATAAACCATCTATAAACCATCTATTAACCATCTATAAACCATCTAGTGAACATCTATAAACCATCTAGTGAATATCTATAAACCAGGTATAAACCATCTATAAACCATCTAGTGAACATCTATTAACCATCTATTAATCATCTAGTCAACATCTATAAACCATCTAGTGAACATCTATAAACCATCTATAAACCATCTACTGAACATCTAGTCAACATCTATAACCGTCTAGTGAACATCTATGAACCATCTATAAACCATCTATAAACCATCAATAAACCATCTAGTGAACATCTACAAACCATCTAGTGAACATCTATAAACCATCTAGTGAATATCTATAAACCATCTATAAACCATCTATAAACCATCTACAAACCATCTACTGAACATCTATAAACCATCTAGTGAACATCTATAAACCATCTAGTGAACATCTATAAACCATCTAGTGAACATCTATAAACCATCTATAAACCATCTAGTGAACATCTATAAACCATCTAAAACCATCTAGTGAACATCTATAAACCATCTAGAGAACATCTATAAACCATCTATAAACCATCTAGTGAACATCTATAAACCATCTGGTGAACATCTATAAACCATCTAGTGAACATCTATAAACCATCTGGTGAACATCTATAAACCATCTAGTGAACATCTATAAACCATCTATAAACCATCTATAAACCATCTATAAACTATCAATAAACCATCTAGTGTACATCTATAAACCATCTAGTGAACATCTATAAACCATCTAGTGAACATCTATAAACCATCTAGTGAACATCTATTAACCATCTTTTGAACATCTATAAACCATCTATAAACCATCTAGTCTACATCTATAAACCATCTAGTGAACATCTATAAACCATCTAGTGAACATCTATAAACCATCTATAAACTATCTATAAATCATCTAGTGAACATCTATTAACCATCTATAAACCATCTAGTGAACATCTATAAACCATCTAGTGAACATCTATAAACCATCTATAAACATCTATAAATCATCTAGTGAACATCTATTAACCATCTATAAACCATCTAATAAACATCTATAGACCATCTATAAACCATCTGGTGAACATCTATAAACCATCTAGTGAACATCTATAACCGTCTAGTGAACATCTATAAACATCTATAAACCATCTATAAACCATCTATTAACCATCTATAAACCATCTAGTGAACATCTAAACCATCTATAAACAGTCTAGTGAACATCTATAAACCATCTATAAACATCTAGAAACCATCTATTAACCATATATAAACATTTCTAAACCATCTAGTGAACATCTATAAACCATCTAGTGAACATCTATAAACCTTCTAGTGAACATCTATTAACCATCTATAAACCATCTAGTGAACATCTATAAACCATCTATTAACAATCTATAAACCATCTAGTGAACATCTATAAACCATCTAGTGAACATATATTAACCATCTATAAACCATCTAGTGAACATCTATAAACCATCTAGTGAACATCTATAAACCATCTAGTGAATATCTATAAACCAGGTATAAACCATCTATAAACCATCTGGTGAACATCTATAAACCATCTAGTGAACATCTATAAACCATCTATAAACCATCTATAAACCATCTATAAACTATCAATAAACCATCTAGTGTACATCTATAAACCATCTAGTGAACATCTATAAACCATCTAGTGAACATCTATAAACCATCTATAAATCATCTAGTGAACATCTATTAACCATCTATAAACCATCTAGTGAACATCTATAAACCATCTAGTGTACATCTATAAACCATCTAGTGAACATCTATAAACCATATAGTGAACATCTATAAACCATCTATAAACCATCTATAAACCATCTATAAACTATCAATAAACCATCTAGTGTACATCTATAAACCATCTAGTGAACATCTATAAACCATCTAGTGAACATCTATAAACCATCTAGTGAACATCTATTAACCATCTTTTGAACATCTATAAACCATCTATAAACCATCTAGTCTACATCTATAAACCATCTAGTGAACATCTATAAACCATCTAGTGAACATCTATAAACCATCTATAAACTATCTATAAATCATCTAGTGAACATCTATTAACCATCTATAAACCATCTAGTGAACATCTATAAACCATCTAGTGAACATCTATAAACCATCTATAAACATCTATAAATCATCTAGTGAACATCTATTAACCATCTATAAACCATCTAATAAACATCTATAGACCATCTATAAACCATCTGGTGAACATCTATAAACCATCTAGTGAACATCTATAACCGTCTAGTGAACATCTATAAACATCTATAAACCATCTATAAACCATCTATTAACCATCTATAAACCATCTAGTGAACATCTAAACCATCTATAAACAGTCTAGTGAACATCTATAAACCATCTATAAACATCTAGAAACCATCTATTAACCATATATAAACATTTCTAAACCATCTAGTGAACATCTATAAACCATCTAGTGAAGATCTATAAACCTTCTAGTGAACATCTATTAACCATCTATAAACCATCTAGTGAACATCTATAAACCATCTATTAACAATCTATAAACCATCTAGTGAACATCTATAAACCATCTAGTGAACATATATTAACCATCTATAAACCATCTATTGAACATCTATAAACCATCTAGTGAACATCTATAAACCATCTAGTGAATATCTATAAACCAGGTATAAACCATCTATAAACCATCTAGTGAACATCTATTAACCATCTATTAATCATCTAGTCAACATCTATAAACCATCTAGTGAACATCTATAAACCATCTATAAACCATCTAGTGAACATCTATAAACCATCTGGTGAACATCTATAAACCATCTAGTGAACATCTATAAACCATCTATAAACCATCTATAAACCATCTATAAACTATCAATAAACCATCTAGTGTACATCTATAAACCATCTAGTGAACATCTATAAACCATCTAGTGAACATCTATAAACCATCTATAAATCATCTAGTGAACATCTATTAACCATCTATAAACCATCTAGTGAACATCTATAAACCATCTAGTGTACATCTATAAACCATCTAGTGAACATCTATAAACCATATAGTGAACATCTATAAACCATCTATAAACATCTATAAATCATCTAGTGAACATCTATTAACCATCTATAAACCATCTAGTGGACATCTATAAACCATCTATAAACCATCTAGTGAACATCTATTAACAATCTTTTGAACATCTATAAACCATCTATAAACCATCTAGTGAACATCTATAAACCATCTAGTCTACATCTATAAACCATCTAGTGAACATCTATAAACCATCTAGTGAACATCTATAAACCATCTATAAACCATCTAGTGAACATCTATAAACCATCTAGTGTACATCTATAAACCATCTAGTGAACATCTATAAACCATATAGTGAACATCTATAAACCATCTATAAACATCTATAAATCATCTAGTGAACATCTATTAACCATCTATAAACCATCTAGTAAACATCTATAGACCATCTATAAACCATCTGGTGAACATCTATAAACCATCTAGTGAACATCTATAACCGTCTAGTGAACATCTATAAACATCTATAAACCATCTATAAACCATCTATTAACCATCTATAAACCGTCTAGTGGACATCTATAAACCATCTATAAACCATCTAGTGAACATCTAAACCATCTATAAACAGTCTAGTGAACATCTATAAACCATCTATAAACATCTATAAACCATCTATTAACCATATATAAACATCTCTAAGCCATCTAGTGAATATCTATAAACCATCTAGTGAACATCTATAAACCATCTAGTGAACATCTATAAACCATCTAGTGAACATCTATTAACCATCTATAAACCATCTAGTGAACATCTATAAACCATCTATTAACCATCTATAAACCATCTAGTGAACATCTATAAACCATCTAGTGAACATCTATAAACCAGGTATAAACCATCTATAAACCATCTAGTGAACATCTATTAACCATCTATTAATCATCTAGTCAACATCTATAAACCATCTAGTGAACATCTATAAACCATCTATAAACCATCTAGTGAACATCTATAAACCATCTGGTGAACATCTATAAACCATCTAGTGTACATCTATAAACCATCTAGTGAACATCTATAAACCATCTAGTGAACATCTATAAACCATCTAGTGAACATCTATAAACCATCTATAAACCATCTAGTGAACATCTATTAACCATCTTTTGAACATCTATAAACCATCAATAAACCATCTAGTGAACATCTATTAACCATCTATAAACCATCTAGTGAACATCTACAAACCATCTAGTGAACATCTATAAACCATCTAGTGAACATCTATAAACCATCTATAAACCATCTATAAACCATCTACTGAACATCTATAAACCGTCTAGTGAACATGTATAAACCGTCTAGTGACCATCTATAAAACATCTATAAACCGTCTTGTGAACATCTATAAACCATCTATAAACCATCTAGTGAACATCTATAAACCATCAATAAACCATCTAGTGTACATCTATAAACCATCTAGTGAACATCTATAAACCATCTAGTGAACATCTATAAACCATCTAGTGAACATCTATAAACCATCTATAAATCATCTAGTGAACATCTATAAACCATCTAGTGAACATCTATAAACCATCTAGTGAACATCTATAAACCATCTATAAATCATCTAGTGAACATCTATAAACCATCTATAAACCATCTACTGAACATCTATAAACCATCTAGTGAACATCTATAAACCATCTGGTTAACATCTATAAACCATCTAGTGAACATCTATAAACCATCTATAAACCATCTATATACCATCTATAAACCATCAATAAACCATCTAGTGTACACCTATAAAACATCTAGTGAACATCTATAAACCATCTATTGAACATCTATAAACCATCTATAAACCATCTAGTCTACATCTATAAACCATCTAGTGAACATCTATAAACCATCTATAAACCATCTAGTGTACATCTTTAAACCATCTAGTGAACATCTATAAACCATCTAGTGAACATCTATAAACCATCTAGTGAATATCTATAAACCAGGTATAAACCATCTATAAACCATCTGGTGAACATCTATAAACCATCTAGTGAACATCTATAAACCATCTATAAACCATCTATAAACCATCTATAAACTATCAATAAACCATCTAGTGTACATCTATAAACCATCTAGTGAACATCTATAAACCATCTAGTGAACATCTATAAACCATCTATAAATCATCTAGTGAACATCTATTAACCATCTATAAACCATCTAGTGAACATCTATAAACCATCTAGTGTACATCTATAAACCATCTAGTGAACATCTATAAACCATATAGTGAACATCTATAAACCATCTATAAACCATCTATAAACCATCTATAAACTATCAATAAACCATCTAGTGTACATCTATAAACCATCTAGTGAACATCTATAAACCATCTAGTGAACATCTATAAACCATCTAGTGAACATCTATTAACCATCTTTTGAACATCTATAAACCATCTATAAACCATCTAGTCTACATCTATAAACCATCTAGTGAACATCTATAAACCATCTAGTGAACATCTATAAACCATCTATAAACTATCTATAAATCATCTAGTGAACATCTATTAACCATCTATAAACCATCTAGTGAACATCTATAAACCATCTAGTGAACATCTATAAACCATCTATAAACATCTATAAATCATCTAGTGAACATCTATTAACCATCTATAAACCATCTAATAAACATCTATAGACCATCTATAAACCATCTGGTGAACATCTATAAACCATCTAGTGAACATCTATAACCGTCTAGTGAACATCTATAAACATCTATAAACCATCTATAAACCATCTATTAACCATCTATAAACCATCTAGTGAACATCTAAACCATCTATAAACAGTCTAGTGAACATCTATAAACCATCTATAAACATCTAGAAACCATCTATTAACCATATATAAACATTTCTAAACCATCTAGTGAACATCTATAAACCATCTAGTGAAGATCTATAAACCTTCTAGTGAACATCTATTAACCATCTATAAACCATCTAGTGAACATCTATAAACCATCTATTAACAATCTATAAACCATCTAGTGAACATCTATAAACCATCTAGTGAACATATATTAACCATCTATAAACCATCTATTGAACATCTATAAACCATCTAGTGAACATCTATAAACCATCTAGTGAATATCTATAAACCAGGTATAAACCATCTATAAACCATCTAGTGAACATCTATTAACCATCTATTAATCATCTAGTCAACATCTATAAACCATCTAGTGAACATCTATAAACCATCTATAAACCATCTAGTGAACATCTATAAACCATCTGGTGAACATCTATAAACCATCTAGTGAACATCTATAAACCATCTATAAACCATCTATAAACCATCTATAAACCATCTACTGAACATCTATAAACCGTCTAGTGAACATGTATAAACCGTCTAGTGACCATCTATAAAACATCTATAAACCGTCTTGTGAACATCTATAAACCATCTATAAACCATCTAGTGAACATCTATAAACCATCAATAAACCATCTAGTGTACATCTATAAACCATCTAGTGAACATCTATAAACCATCTAGTGAACATCTATAAACCATCTAGTGAACATCTATAAACCATCTATAAATCATCTAGTGAACATCTATAAACCATCTAGTGAACATCTATAAACCATCTAGTGAACATCTATAAACCATCTATAAATCATCTAGTGAACATCTATAAACCATCTATAAACCATCTACTGAACATCTATAAACCATCTAGTGAACATCTATAAACCATCTGGTTAACATCTATAAACCATCTAGTGAACATCTATAAACCATCTATAAACCATCTATATACCATCTATAAACCATCAATAAACCATCTAGTGTACACCTATAAAACATCTAGTGAACATCTATAAACCATCTATTGAACATCTATAAACCATCTATAAACCATCTAGTCTACATCTATAAACCATCTAGTGAACATCTATAAACCATCTATAAACCATCTAGTGTACATCTTTAAACCATCTAGTGAACATCTATAAACCATCTAGTGAACATCTATAAACCATCTAGTGAATATCTATAAACCAGGTATAAACCATCTATAAACCATCTGGTGAACATCTATAAACCATCTAGTGAACATCTATAAACCATCTATAAACCATCTATAAACCATCTATAAACTATCAATAAACCATCTAGTGTACATCTATAAACCATCTAGTGAACATCTATAAACCATCTAGTGAACATCTATAAACCATCTATAAATCATCTAGTGAACATCTATTAACCATCTATAAACCATCTAGTGAACATCTATAAACCATCTAGTGTACATCTATAAACCATCTAGTGAACATCTATAAACCATATAGTGAACATCTATAAACCATCTATAAACCATCTATAAACCATCTATAAACTATCAATAAACCATCTAGTGTACATCTATAAACCATCTAGTGAACATCTATAAACCATCTAGTGAACATCTATAAACCATCTAGTGAACATCTATTAACCATCTTTTGAACATCTATAAACCATCTATAAACCATCTAGTCTACATCTATAAACCATCTAGTGAACATCTATAAACCATCTAGTGAACATCTATAAACCATCTATAAACTATCTATAAATCATCTAGTGAACATCTATTAACCATCTATAAACCATCTAGTGAACATCTATAAACCATCTAGTGAACATCTATAAACCATCTATAAACATCTATAAATCATCTAGTGAACATCTATTAACCATCTATAAACCATCTAATAAACATCTATAGACCATCTATAAACCATCTGGTGAACATCTATAAACCATCTAGTGAACATCTATAACCGTCTAGTGAACATCTATAAACATCTATAAACCATCTATAAACCATCTATTAACCATCTATAAACCATCTAGTGAACATCTAAACCATCTATAAACAGTCTAGTGAACATCTATAAACCATCTATAAACATCTAGAAACCATCTATTAACCATATATAAACATTTCTAAACCATCTAGTGAACATCTATAAACCATCTAGTGAAGATCTATAAACCTTCTAGTGAACATCTATTAACCATCTATAAACCATCTAGTGAACATCTATAAACCATCTATTAACAATCTATAAACCATCTAGTGAACATCTATAAACCATCTAGTGAACATATATTAACCATCTATAAACCATCTATTGAACATCTATAAACCATCTAGTGAACATCTATAAACCATCTAGTGAATATCTATAAACCAGGTATAAACCATCTATAAACCATCTAGTGAACATCTATTAACCATCTATTAATCATCTAGTCAACATCTATAAACCATCTAGTGAACATCTATAAACCATCTATAAACCATCTAGTGAACATCTATAAACCATCTGGTGAACATCTATAAACCATCTAGTGAACATCTATAAACCATCTATAAACCATCTATAAACCATCTATAAACTATCAATAAACCATCTAGTGTACATCTATAAACCATCTAGTGAACATCTATAAACCATCTAGTGAACATCTATAAACCATCTATAAATCATCTAGTGAACATCTATTAACCATCTATAAACCATCTAGTGAACATCTATAAACCATCTAGTGTACATCTATAAACCATCTAGTGAACATCTATAAACCATATAGTGAACATCTATAAACCATCTATAAACATCTATAAATCATCTAGTGAACATCTATTAACCATCTATAAACCATCTAGTGGACATCTATAAACCATCTATAAACCATCTAGTGAACATCTATTAACAATCTTTTGAACATCTATAAACCATCTATAAACCATCTAGTGAACATCTATAAACCATCTAGTCTACATCTATAAACCATCTAGTGAACATCTATAAACCATCTAGTGAACATCTATAAACCATCTATAAACCATCTAGTGAACATCTATAAACCATCTAGTGTACATCTATAAACCATCTAGTGAACATCTATAAACCATATAGTGAACATCTATAAACCATCTATAAACATCTATAAATCATCTAGTGAACATCTATTAACCATCTATAAACCATCTAGTAAACATCTATAGACCATCTATAAACCATCTGGTGAACATCTATAAACCATCTAGTGAACATCTTTAACCGTCTAGTGAACATCTATAAACATCTATAAACCATCTATAAACCATCTATTAACCATCTATAAACCGTCTAGTGGACATCTATAAACCATCTATAAACCATCTAGTGAACATCTAAACCATCTATAAACAGTCTAGTGAACATCTATAAACCATCTATAAACATCTATAAACCATCTATTAACCATATATAAACATCTCTAAGCCATCTAGTGAATATCTATAAACCATCTAGTGAACATCTATAAACCATCTAGTGAACATCTATAAACCATCTAGTGAACATCTATTAACCATCTATAAACCATCTAGTGAACATCTATAAACCATCTATTAACCATCTATAAACCATCTAGTGAACATCTATAAACCATCTAGTGAACATCTATAAACCAGGTATAAACCATCTATAAACCATCTAGTGAACATCTATTAACCATTTATTAATCATCTAGTCAACATCTATAAACCATCTAGTGAACATCTATAAACCATCTATAAACCATCTAGTGAACATCTATAAACCATCTGGTGAACATCTATAAACCATCTAGTGTACATCTATAAACCATCTAGTGAACATCTATAAACCATCTAGTGAACATCTATAAACCATCTAGTGAACATCTATAAACCATCTATAAACCATCTAGTGAACATCTATTAACCATCTTTTGAACATCTATAAACCATCAATAAACCATCTAGTGAACATCTATTAACCATCTATAAACCATCTAGTGAACATCTACAAACCATCTAGTGAACATCTATAAACCATCTAGTGAACATCTATAAACCATCTATAAACCATCTATAAACCATCTACTGAACATCTATAAACCGTCTAGTGAACATGTATAAACCGTCTAGTGACCATCTATAAAACATCTATAAACCGTCTTGTGAACATCTATAAACCATCTATAAACCATCTAGTGAACATCTATAAACCATCAATAAACCATCTAGTGTACATCTATAAACCATCTAGTGAACATCTATAAACCATCTAGTGAACATCTATAAACCATCTAGTGAACATCTATAAACCATCTATAAATCATCTAGTGAACATCTATAAACCATCTAGTGAACATCTATAAACCATCTAGTGAACATCTATAAACCATCTATAAATCATCTAGTGAACATCTATAAACCATCTATAAACCATCTACTGAACATCTATAAACCATCTAGTGAACATCTATAAACCATCTGGTTAACATCTATAAACCATCTAGTGAACATCTATAAACCATCTATAAACCATCTATATACCATCTATAAACCATCAATAAACCATCTAGTGTACACCTATAAAACATCTAGTGAACATCTATAAACCATCTAGTGAACATCTATAAACCATCTATTGAACATCTATAAACCATCTAGTGAACATCTATTAACCATCTATTAATCATCTAGTCAACATCTATAAACCATCTAGTGAACATCTATAAACCATCTATAAACCATCTAGTGAACATCTATAAACCATCTGGTGAACATCTATAAACCATCTAGTGAACATCTATAAACCATCTATAAACCATCTATAAACCATCTATAAACTATCAATAAACCATCTAGTGTACATCTATAAACCATCTAGTGAACATCTATAAACCATCTAGTGAACATCTATAAACCATCTATAAATCATCTAGTGAACATCTATTAACCATCTATAAACCATCTAGTGAACATCTATAAACCATCTAGTGTACATCTATAAACCATCTAGTGAACATCTATAAACCATATAGTGAACATCTATAAACCATCTATAAACATCTATAAATCATCTAGTGAACATCTATTAACCATCTATAAACCATCTAGTGGACATCTATAAACCATCTATAAACCATCTAGTGAACATCTATTAACAATCTTTTGAACATCTATAAACCATCTATAAACCATCTAGTGAACATCTATAAACCATCTAGTCACACACCATCTAGTGAACATCTATAAACCATCTAGTGTACATCTATAAACCATCTAGTGAACATCTATAAACCATATAGTGAACATCTATAAACCATCTATAAACATCTATAAATCATCTAGTGAACATCTATTAACCATCTATAAACCATCTAGTAAACATCTATAGACCATCTATAAACCATCTGGTGAACATCTATAAACCATCTAGTGAACATCTATAACCGTCTAGTGAACATCTATAAACATCTATAAACCATCTATAAACCATCTATTAACCATCTATAAACCGTCTAGTGGACATCTATAAACCATCTATAAACCATCTAGTGAACATCTAAACCATCTATAAACAGTCTAGTGAACATCTATAAACCATCTATAAACATCTATAAACCATCTATTAACCATATATAAACATCTCTAAGCCATCTAGTGAATATCTATAAACCATCTAGTGAACATCTATAAACCATCTAGTGAACATCTATAAACCATCTAGTGAACATCTATTAACCATCTATAAACCATCTAGTGAACATCTATAAACCATCTATTAACCATCTATAAACCATCTAGTGAACATCTATAAACCATCTAGTGAACATCTATAAACCAGGTATAAACCATCTATAAACCATCTAGTGAACATCTATTAACCATCTATTAATCATCTAGTCAACATCTATAAACCATCTAGTGAACATCTATAAACCATCTATAAACCATCTAGTGAACATCTATAAACCATCTGGTGAACATCTATAAACCATCTAGTGTACATCTATAAACCATCTAGTGAACATCTATAAACCATCTAGTGAACATCTATAAACCATCTAGTGAACATCTATAAACCATCTATAAACCATCTAGTGAACATCTATTAACCATCTTTTGAACATCTATAAACCATCAATAAACCATCTAGTGAACATCTATTAACCATCTATAAACCATCTAGTGAACATCTACAAACCATCTAGTGAACATCTATAAACCATCTAGTGAACATCTATAAACCATCTATAAACCATCTATAAACCATCTACTGAACATCTATAAACCGTCTAGTGAACATGTATAAACCGTCTAGTGACCATCTATAAAACATCTATAAACCGTCTTGTGAACATCTATAAACCATCTATAAACCATCTAGTGAACATCTATAAACCATCAATAAACCATCTAGTGTACATCTATAAACCATCTAGTGAACATCTATAAACCATCTAGTGAACATCTATAAACCATCTAGTGAACATCTATAAACCATCTATAAATCATCTAGTGAACATCTATAAACCATCTAGTGAACATCTATAAACCATCTAGTGAACATCTATAAACCATCTATAAATCATCTAGTGAACATCTATAAACCATCTATAAACCATCTACTGAACATCTATAAACCATCTAGTGAACATCTATAAACCATCTGGTTAACATCTATAAACCATCTAGTGAACATCTATAAACCATCTATAAACCATCTATATACCATCTATAAACCATCAATAAACCATCTAGTGTACACCTATAAAACATCTAGTGAACATCTATAAACCATCTATTGAACATCTATAAACCATCTATAAACCATCTAGTCTACATCTATAAACCATCTAGTGAACATCTATAAACCATCTATAAACCATCTAGTGTACATCTTTAAACCATCTAGTGAACATCTATAAACCATCTAGTGAACATCTATAAAACATATAGTGAACATCTATAAACCATCTATAAATCATCTAGTGAACATCTATAAACCATCTAAAACCATCTAGAGAACATCTATAAACCATCTAGTGAACATCTATAAACCATCTAGTGAACATCTACAAACCATCTAGTGAACATCTATAAAACATCTAGTGAACATCTATAAACCATCTATAAACCATCTATAAACCATCTACTGAACATCTATAAACCGTCTAGTGAACATGTATAAACCGTCTAGTGACCATCTATAAACCATCTATAAACCGTCTTGTGAACATCTATAAACCATCTATAAACCATCTAAAAACCATCTAGTGAACATCTATAAACCATCAATAAACCATCTAGTGTACATCTATAAACCATCTAGTGAACATCTATACACCATCTATAAATCATCTAGTGAACATCTATAAACCATCTAAAACCATCTAGAGAACATCTATAAACCATCTATAAACCATCTAGTGAACATCTATAAACCATCTATAAACCATCTACTGAACATCTATAAACCATCTAGTGAACATCTATAAACCATCTGGTTAACATCTATAAACCATCTAGTGAACATCTATAAACCATCTAGTGAACATCTATAAACCATCTATAAACTATCTATAAATCATCTAGTGAACATCTATTAACCATCTATAAACCATCTAGTGAACATCTATAAACCATCTAGTGTACATCTATAAACCATCTAGTGAACATCTATAAACCATATAGTGAACATCTATAAACCATCTATAAACATCTATAAATCATCTAGTGAACATCTATTAACCATCTATAAACCATCTAGTAAACATCTATAGACCATCTATAAACCATCTGGTGAACATCTATAAACCATCTAGTGAACATCTATAACCGTCTAGTGAACATCTATAAACATCTATAAACCATCTAGTGAACATCTAAACCATCTATAAACAGTCTAGTGAACATCTATAAACCATCTATAAACATCTAGAAACCATCTATTAACCATATATAAACATTTCTAAACCATCTAGTGAACATCTATAAACCATCTAGTGAACATCTATAAACCTTCTAGTGAACATCTATTAACCATCTAGTGAACATCTATAAACCATCTATTAACAATCTATAAACCATCTAGTGAACATCTATAAACCATCTAGTGAACATATATTAACCATCTATAAACCATCTAGTGAACATCTATAAACCATCTAGTGAACATCTATAAACCATCTAGTGAATATCTATAAACCAGGTATAAACCATCTATAAACCATCTAGTGAACATCTATTAACCATCTATTAATCATCTAGTCAACATCTATAAACCATCTAGTGAACATCTAGTGAACATCTATAAACCATCTAGTGAACATCTATAAACCATCTAGTAAACCATCTGTAAACCATCTATAAACCATCTAGTGAACCTTCTATAACACCATCTAGTGAACATCTATAAACCATCTGGTGAACATCTATAAACCATCTAGTGAACATCTATAAACCATCTGGTGAACATCTATAAACCATCTAGTGAACATCTATAAACCATCTATAAACCATCTATAAACTATCAATAAACCATCTAGTGTACATCTATAAACCATCTAGTGAACATCTATAAACCATCTAGTGAACATCTATAAACCATCTATAAATCATCTAGTGAACATCTATTAACCATCTATAAACCATCTAGTGTACATCTATAAACCATCTAGTGAACATCTATAAACCATATAGTGAACATCTATAAACCATCTATAAACATCTATAAATCATCTAGTGAACATCTATTAACCATCTATAAACCATCTAGTAAACATCTATAGACCATCTATAAACCATCTGGTGAACCATCTATAAACCGTCTAGTGGACATCTATAAACCATCTTGTGAACATCTATAAACCATCTATTAACCATATATAAACATCTCTAAGCCATCTAGTGAACATCTATAAACCATCTAGTGAACATCTATAAGCCATCTAGTGAACATCTATTAACCATCTATAAACCATCTAGTGAACATCTATAAACCATCTATTGAACATCTATAAACCAGGTATAAACCATCTATAAACCATCTAGTGAACATCTATTAACCATCTATTAATCATCTAGTCAACATCTATAAACCATCTAGTGAACATCTATAAACCATCTATAAACCATCTAGTGAACATCTATAAACCATCTGGTGAACATCTATGAACCATCAATAAACCATCTAGTGAACATCTATTAACCATCTATAAACCATCTAGTGAACATCTATAAACCATCTACTGAACATCTATAAACCGTCTAGTGAACATGTATAAACCGTCTAGTGACCATCTATAAAACATCTATAAACCGTCTTGTGAACATCTATAAACCATCTATAAACCATCTATAAACCATCTAGTGAACATCTATAAACCATCAATAAACCATCTAGTGTACATCTATAAACCATCTAGTGAACATCTATAAACCATCTAGTGAACATCTATAAACCATCTATAAATCATCTAGTGAACATCTATAAACCATCTAGTGAACATCTATAAAGCATCTAGTGAACATCTATAAACCATCTATAAATCATCTAGTGAACATCTATAAACCATCTATAAACCATCTATAAACCATCTAGTGAACATCTATAAACCATCAATAAACCATCTAGTGTACATCTATAAACCATCTAGTGAACATCTATAAACCATCTAGTGAACATCTATAAACCATCTATAAATCATCTAGTGAACATCTATAAACCATCTATAAACCATCTACTGAACATCTATAAACCATCTAGTGAACATCTATAAACCATCTGGTTAACATCTATAAACCATCTAGTGAACATCTATAAACCATCTATAAACCATCTATAAACCATCTATAAACCATCAATAAACCATCTAGTGTACACCTATAAAAAATCTAGTGAACATCTATAAACCATCTAGTGAACATCTATAAACCATCTATTGAACATCTATAAACCATCTATAAACCATCTAGTCTACATCTATAAACCATCTAGTGAACATCTATAAACCATCTATAAACCATCTAGTGTACATCTTTAAACCATCTAGTGAACATCTATAAACCATCTAGTGAACATCTATAAACCATCTATAAATCATCTAGTGAACATCTATTAACCATCTATAAACCATCTATTAACAATCTATAAACCATCTAGTGAACATCTATAAACCATCTAGTGAACATATATTAACCATCTATAAACCATCTAGTGAACATCTATAAACCATCTAGTGAACATCTATAAACCATATAGTGAACATCTATAAACCATCAATAAACATCTATAAATCATCTAGTGAACATCTATAGACCATCTATAAACCATCTGGTGAACATCTATAAACCATCTAGTGAACATCTATAACCGTCTAGTGAACATCTATAAACATCTATAAACCATCTATAAACCATCTATTAACCATCTATAAACCGTCTAGTGGACATCTATAAACCATCTATAAACCATCTAGTGAACATCTAAACCATCTATAAACAGTCTAGTGAACATCTATAAACCATCTATAAACATCTATAAACCATCTATTAACCATATATAAACATCTCTAAGCCATCTAGTGAATATCTATAAACCATCTAGTGAACATCTATAAACCATCTAGTGAACATCTATAAACCATCTAGTGAACATCTATTAACCATCTATAAACCATCTAGTGAACATCTATAAACCATCTATTAACCATCTATAAACCATCTAGTGAACATCTATAAACCATCTAGTGAACATCTATAAACCAGGTATAAACCATCTATAAACCATCTAGTGAACATCTATTAACCATCTATTAATCATCTAGTCAACATCTATAAACCATCTAGTGAACATCTATAAACCATCTATAAACCATCTAGTGAACATCTATAAACCATCTGGTGAACATCTATAAACCATCTAGTGAACATCTATAAACCATCTATAAACCATCTATAAACCATCTATAAACTATCAATAAACCATCTAGTGTACATCTATAAACCATCTAGTGAACATCTATAAACCATCTAGTGAACATCTATAAACCATCTAGTGAACATCTATAAACCATCTATAAACCATCTAGTGAACATCTATTAACCATCTTTTGAACATCTATAAACCATCAATAAACCATCTAGTGAACATCTATTAACCATCTATAAACCATCTAGTGAACATCTACAAACCATCTAGTGAACATCTATAAACCATCTAGTGAACATCTATAAACCATCTATAAACCATCTATAAACCATCTACTGAACATCTATAAACCGTCTAGTGAACATGTATAAACCGTCTAGTGACCATCTATAAAACATCTATAAACCGTCTTGTGAACATCTATAAACCATCTATAAACCATCTATAAACCATCTAGTGAACATCTATAAACCATCAATAAACCATCTAGTGTACATCTATAAACCATCTAGTGAACATCTATAAACCATCTAGTGAACATCTATAAACCATCTAGTGAACATCTATAAACCATCTATAAATCATCTAGTGAACATCTATAAACCATCTAGTGAACATGTATAAACCATCTAGTGAACATCTATAAACCATCTAGTGAACATCTATAAACCATCTATAAATCATCTAGTGAACATCTATAAACCATCTATAAACCATCAATAAACCATCTAGTGTACATCTATAAACCATCTAGTGAACATCTATAAACCATCTTGTGAACATCTATAAACCATCTATAAATCATCTAGTGAACATCTATAAACCATCTAGTGAACATCTATAAACCATCTAGTGAACATCTATAAGCCATCTAGTGAACATCTATTAACCATCTATAAACCATCTAGTGAACATCTATAAACCATCTATTGAACATCTATAAACCAGGTATAAACCATCTATAAACCATCTAGTGAACATCTATTAACCATCTATTAATCATCTAGTCAACATCTATAAACCATCTAGTGAACATCTATAAACCATCTATAAACCATCTAGTGAACATCTATAAACCATCTGGTGAACATCTATGAACCATCAATAAACCATCTAGTGAACATCTATTAACCATCTATAAACCATCTAGTGAACATCTACAAACCATCTAGTGAACATCTATAAACCATCTAGTGAACATCTATAAACCATCTATAAACCATCTATAAACCATCTACTGAACATCTATAAACCGTCTAGTGAACATGTATAAACCGTCTAGTGACCATCTATAAAACATCTATAAACCGTCTTGTGAACATCTATAAACCATCTATAAACCATCTATAAACCATCTAGTGAACATCTATAAACCATCAATAAACCATCTAGTGTACATCTATAAACCATCTAGTGAACATCTATAAACCATCTAGTGAACATCTATAAACCATCTATAAATCATCTAGTGAACATCTATAAACCATCTAGTGAACATCTATAAAGCATCTAGTGAACATCTATAAACCATCTATAAATCATCTAGTGAACATCTATAAACCATCTATAAACCATCTATAAACCATCTAGTGAACATCTATAAACCATCAATAAACCATCTAGTGTACATCTATAAACCATCTAGTGAACATCTATAAACCATCTAGTGAACATCTATAAACCATCTATAAATCATCTAGTGAACATCTATAAACCATCTATAAACCATCTACTGAACATCTATAAACCATCTAGTGAACATCTATAAACCATCTGGTTAACATCTATAAACCATCTAGTGAACATTTATAAACCATCTATAAACCATCTATAAACCATCTATAAACCATCAATAAACCATCTAGTGTACACCTATAAAAAATCTAGTGAACATCTATAAACCATCTAGTGAACATCTATAAACCATCTATTGAACATCTATAAACCATCTATAAACCATCTAGTCTACATCTATAAACCATCTAGTGAACATCTATAAACCATCTATAAACCATCTAGTGTACATCTTTAAACCATCTAGTGAACATCTATAAATCATCTAGTGAACATCTATTAACCATCTATAAACCATCTATTAACAATCTATAAACCATCTAGTGAACATCTATAAACCATCTAGTGAACATATATTAACCATCTATAAACCATCTAGTGAACATCTATAAACCATCTAGTGAACATCTATAAACCATCTATAAACATCTATAAATCATCTAGTGAACATCTATAAACCATCTATAAACCATCTAGTAAACATATATTAACCATCTATAAACCATCTGGTGAACATCTATAAACCATCTAGTGAACATCTATAACCGTCTAGTGAACATCTATAAACATCTATAAACCATCTATAAACCATCTATTAACCATCTATAAACCGTCTAGTGGACATCTATAAACCATCTATAAACCATCTAGTGAACATCTAAACCATCTATAAACAGTCTAGTGAACATCTATAAACCATCTATAAACATCTATAAACCATCTATTAACCATATATAAACATCTCTAAGCCATCTAGTGAATATCTATAAACCATCTAGTGAACATCTATAAACCATCTAGTGAACATCTATAAACCATCTAGTGAACATCTATTAACCATCTATAAACCATCTAGTGAACATCTATAAACCATCTATTAACCATCTATAAACCATCTAGTGAACATCTATAAACCATCTAGTGAACATCTATAAACCAGGTATAAACCATCTATAAACCATCTAGTGAACATCTATTAACCATCTATTAATCATCTAGTCAACATCTATAAACCATCTAGTGAACATCTATAAACCATCTATAAACCATCTAGTGAACATCTATAAACCATCTGGTGAACATCTATAAACCATCTAGTGAACATCTATAAACCATCTATAAACCATCTATAAACCATCTATAAACTATCAATAAACCATCTAGTGTACATCTATAAACCATCTAGTGAACATCTATAAACCATCTAGTGAACATCTATAAACCATCTAGTGAACATCTATAAACCATCTATAAACCATCTAGTGAACATCTATTAACCATCTTTTGAACATCTATAAACCATCAATAAACCATCTAGTGAACATCTATTAACCATCTATAAACCATCTAGTGAACATCTACAAACCATCTAGTGAACATCTATAAACCATCTAGTGAACATCTATAAACCATCTATAAACCATCTATAAACCATCTACTGAACATCTATAAACCGTCTAGTGAACATGTATAAACCGTCTAGTGACCATCTATAAAACATCTATAAACCGTCTTGTGAACATCTATAAACCATCTATAAACCATCTATAAACCATCTAGTGAACATCTATAAACCATCAATAAACCATCTAGTGTACATCTATAAACCATCTAGTGAACATCTATAAACCATCTAGTGAACATCTATAAACCATCTAGTGAACATCTATAAACCATCTATAAATCATCTAGTGAACATCTATAAACCATCTAGTGAACATCTATAAACCATCTAGTGAACATCTATAAACCATCTAGTGAACATCTATAAACCATCTATAAATCATCTAGTGAACATCTATAAACCATCTATAAACCATCAATAAACCATCTAGTGTACATCTATAAACCATCTAGTGAACATCTATAAACCATCTTGTGAACATCTATAAACCATCTATAAATCATCTAGTGAACATCTATAAACCATCTAGTGAACATCTATAAACCATCTAGTGAACATCTATAAACCATCTAGTGAACATCTATAAACCATCTAGTGAACATCTATAAACCATCTAGTGAACATCTATAAACCATCTATAAATCATCTAGTGAACATCTATAAACCATCTAAAACCATCTAGAGAACATCTATAAACCATCTAGAGAACATCTATAAACCATCTATAAACCATCTAGTGAACATCTATAAACCATCTATAAACCATCTATAAACCATCTATAAACCATCTATAAACCATCAATAAACCATCTAGTGTACACCTATAAAACATCTAGTGAACATCTATAAACCATCTAGTGAACATCTATAAACCATCTATTGAACATCTATAAACCATCTATAAACCATCTAGTCTACATCTATAAACCATCTAGTGAACATCTATAAACCATCTATAAACCATCTATAAATCATCTAGTGAACATCTATTAACCATCTATAAACCATCTAGTGAACATCTATAAACCATCTAGTGTACATCTATAAACCATCTAGTGAACATCTATAAACCATATAGTGAACATCTATAAACCATCTATAAACATCTATAAATCATCTAGTGAACATCTATTAACCATCTATAAACCATCTAGTAAACATCTATAGACCATCTATAAACCATCTGGTGAACATCTATAAACCATCTAGTGAACATCTATAAACCATCTAGTGAACATCTATAAACCATCTATAAACCATCTATAAATCATCTAGTGAACATCTATTAACCATCTATAAACCATCTAGTGAACATCTATAAACCACGGCATCATACCCGTGAACACATCTATAGGAACCATCCTCATAAACATCTATAAATCATCTAGTGAACATCTATTAACCATCTATAAACCATCTAGTAAACATCTATAGACCATCTATAAACCATCTGGTGAACATCTATAACCGTCTAGTGAACATCTATAAACATCTATAAACCATCTATAAACCATCTATTAACCATCTATAAAGCGTCTAGTGGACATCTATAAACCATCTATAAACCATCTAGTGAACATCTAAACCATCTATAAACAGTCTAGTGAACATCTATAAACCATCTATTAACCATCTATAAACCATCTAGTGAACATCTATAAACCATCTAGTGAACATCTATAAACCAGGTATAAACCATCTATAAACCATCTAGTGAACATCTATTAACCATCTATTAATCATCTAGTCAACATCTATAAACCATCTAGTGAACATCTATAAACCATCTATAAACCATCTAGTGAACATCTATAAACCATCTGGTGAACATCTATAAACCATCTAGTGAACATCTATAAACCATCTATAAACCATCTATAAACCATCTATAAACTATCAATAAACCATCTAGTGTACATCTATAAACCATCTAGTGAACATCTATAAACCATCTAGTGAACATCTATAAAGCATCTAGTGAACATCTATTAACCATCTTTTGAACATCTATAAACCATCAATAAACCATCTAGTGAACATCTATTAACCATCTATAAACCATCTAGTGAACATCTACAAACCATCTAGTGAACATCTATAAACCATCTAGTGAACATCTATAAACCATCTATAAACCATCTATAAACCATCTACTGAACATCTATAAACCGTCTAGTGAACATGTATAAACCGTCTAGTGACCATCTATAAATCATCTATAAACCATCTAGTGAACATCTATAAACCATCAATAAACCATCTAGTGTACATCTGTAAACCATCTAGTGAACATCTATAAACCATCTAGTGAACATCTATAAACCATCTAGTGAACATCTATAAACCATCTATAAATCATCTAGTGAACATCTATAAACCATCTAAAACCATCTAGAGAACATCTATAAACCATCTAGAGAACATCTATAAACCATCTATAAACCATCTAGTGAACATCTATAAACCATCTATAAACCATCTACTGAACATCTATAAACCATCTAGTGAACATCTATAAACCATCTGGTTAACATCTATAAACCATCTAGTGAACATCTATAAACCATCTATAAACCATCTATAAACCATCTATAAACCATCAATAAACCATCTAGTGTACATCTATAAACCATCTAGTGAACATCTATAAACCATCTATTGAACATCTATAAACCATCTAGTGAACATCTATAAACCATCTATAAACCATCTAGTCTACATCTATAAACCATCTAGTGAACATCTATAAACCATCTATAAACCATCTAGTGTACATCTTTAAACCATCTAGTGAACATCTATAAACCATCTAGTGAACATCTATAAACCATGTATAAACCATCTATAAATCATCTAGTGAACATCTACAAACCATCTAGTGTACATCTATAAACCATCTAGTGAACATCTATAAACCATATAGTGAACATCTATAAACCATGTATAAACCATCTATAAATCATCTAGTGAACATAAATAAACCATCTAGTGAACATCAATAAACCATCTAAAACCATCTAGTGAACATCAATAAACCGTCAAGAGAACATCTATAAACCATCTATAAACCATCTATAAACCACCTAGTGAACATCTATAAACCATCTATAAACCATCTACTGAACATCTATTGAACATCTATAACCGTCTAGTGAACATCTATAAACCATCTATAAACCATCAATAAACCATCTAGTGAACATCTACAAACCATCTAGTGAACATCTATAAACCATGCTATAAACCATCTAGGCTGAACATCTATAAACCATCTAGTGAACATCTAGTGAACATCTATAAACCATCTAGTGAACATCTATAAACCATCTATAAACCATCTACTGAACATCTCTAAACCATCTAGTGAACATCTAGTGAACATCTATAACCGTCTAGTGAACATCTATAAACCATCTATAACCCATCTATAAACCATCAATAAACCATCTAGTGAACATCTATTAACCATCTATAAACCATCTAGTGAACATCTACAAACCATCTAGTGAACATCTATAAACCGTCTAGTGAACATGTATAAACCGTCTTGTGAACATCTATTAACCATATATAAACCATCTATAAACCATCTAGTGAACATCTATAAACCGTCTAGTGAACATCTATAAACCGTCTAGTGAACATCCATCCAAACAAAGTGTTACCAACTCTCCAATATCAACATTCCAGTATTGAGAGAAAATATTTATTTCAGTATTTTATAAAGCCTCTTTCTTCATGTTGTTATTCATAGATACAGTGATGTTTATCTTCAGGTAGGTAGTGAATGGATAGTCTACCGTTCTATTTTAGGTCGTTTTTTTTTTTACATTCAAATAGAATAATCCAAAAAGTTTGTGTTCTTCACCGTTAAAAAAACGCCATCTTTTCTGTTGCTATGTCCTGCATGACGTAGTAGACAACACATATTCTCAAGCCCAGCTCCAACTCACAGAACCTAGAGGTCTACGTAGAGGTCTACAAGATATATTAGATATTATATATAATGAATTACGGAGGCAGAGTTGCCCTCAGCAAAGGGATGGTAGTAATTGTACTGGACATCACCAGGTAACAATCCATTCATTAGTAGCAGACCACAGAGGAAGACTGCTTCCTTCCTTCTCATATTAACACGTCCTCTGTCTCTCTCTCCCTCTCTCTCCCCCTCTCTCTGTCTCTCTCTCTCTCCCTCTCTCTCTCTCTCTCCCTCTCTCTCTCCCTCTCTCTCTCTCTCCCTCTCTCTCTCTCTCTCTCTCTCTCTCACTCTGTCTCGCTCTCTCTCTCTCGGTCTCTTTCTCTATCTCCCAATCTCTCTCTCCTCTCCCTCTCCTCTCCCTCTCCTCTCTATCTCTTGCTCTCCCTCTCCTCTCCCTCTCCTCTCTCTCTCTCTATCGCTCCTCTCTCTCTCCTCTCTCTCTCTCTCCCCCCTCTCCTCTCTCTCTCTCTCTCCTCTCACTTTCTTCATCTACCCTCTCTCTCTCTCCTCTCACTCTCTCTCCCTCTGTCTCGCTCTCTCTCTCCCTCTCTATCTCCCAATCTCTCTCTCCTCTCCCTCTCCTCTCCCTCTCCTCTCTCTATCTCTCACTCTCTCTCTCTCCTCTATCTCTCGCTCTCTCTCTCCTCTCCCTCTCCTCTCCCTCTCCTCTCTCTCTCTATCGCTCCACTCTCTCTCTCTCTCTCTCTCTCTCTCTCTCTCTCTCTCTCTCTCTCTCCCCCCTCTCCTCTCACTTTCTCTCTCCTCTCACTTTCTTTATCTACCCTTTCTCTCTCTCCTCTCACTCTCTCTCCTTTGTCTCCTCCCTCTTTCTCTCAGTTCAATTCAAATGGCTTTATTGGAATGGGAAACATGTTTACATTGCCAAAGCAAGTGAAATAGAAAATAAACAATAAAAACATTACACTCACAAAAGTTCCAAAGGAATAAAGACATTTCAAATGTCACATTATGTATATATATACCGTGTTGTAACAATGTGCAAATGTGAAAATAAATAAACATAAATATGGGTTGTATTTACAATGATGTTTGTTCTTCACTGGTTGCCCTTTTCTTGTTGCAACAGGTCACAAATCTTGCTGCTGTGGTGACACAATTTGGTATTTCTCTCTCTCGCTCTCTTCTCTCTCTTCTCCCTCTCCTCTCTCTCATCTCACTCTCTCTCTCTCTTTTCTCTCTCTCTCTCCATCTCTCTCTCTCTCCTCTCATCTCTATCTCCCTATCTCTCCTCTCTCTCTCTCCATCTCTCTCTCTCTCCTCTCATCTCTATCTCCCTCTCTCTCCTCTCTCTCTCTCTCTCTCTATCTCTCCTCTCTCTTCTCTCTCTCATCTCTATCTCTCTCTCTCTCTCTCCTCTCTCCTCTCTCATCTCTATCTCGCTCTCCTTTCTCCTCTCTCTCTTTCCTCTCTCCTCTCTCTCTCTCCGCTCTCTCTCTCCTCTCATCTCTATCTCCCTCTCTCTCCTCTCTCTCTCTCTCTCTCTCTCTCTCTCTCTCTCTCTATCTCTCCTCTCTCTTCTCTCTCTCTCCTCTCATCTCTATCTCTCTCTCTCTCTCTCCTCTCTCCTCTCTCATCTCTCATCTCTATCTCGCTCTCCTTTCTCCTCTCTCTCTTTCCTCTCTCCTCTCTCTCTCTCCTCTCTCTCTCTCCTCTCATCTCTATCTCTCCTCTCTCTTCTCTCTCATCTCTATCTCTCTCTCTCTCTCTCTCTCATCTCTCTCCTCTCATCTCTATCTCTCTCCTTTCTCCTCTCTCTCTCTCTCCTCTCATCTCTATCTCTCTCTCCTCTCTCCTCTCTCTCTCTCTCTCTCTCCTCTCTCCTCTCTCATCTCTCTCCTCTCATCTCTATCTCTCTCTCCTTTGTCCTCTCTCTCTCTCTCTCTCTCTCCTCTCATCTCTATCTCTCTCGTCTCTCCTCTCTCTCTCTCTCTCTCTCTCTCTCTCTCTCTCCTCTCATCTCTATCTCTCTCTCCTATCTGGCTCCTGAAGAGAATGAAAACATGTATTCCCTTCTCATTAGGAGGTTGGAGGCTTTGCAGTAAAGGACATAATATGACAAGTGGCTGATATTACCACCCACTGACTCAATATTATTTATTCCAAAAACTAAATCCGATGATTGGAGCTGATTAGATGTTCCTTAACTTCTGATCTTGTTAATAAAACACACAGAGTGGTTTGAGAGATATCCTGCAGTACTTTAATACCCACCTGTTAACTAGGTCAATGATCACAGACTGATTCTGAGGCTATTGAGTCCCTGTAGCAAGAGAGACAAAATAATGGTCCGTCGCACATCTTTATTGGTCAATTAGCCACTCCAAGCCATCAGCCAATTATAACAGTATGATTATTACTCTATTAAAAATAAAATGCTCTGTGTGTATCCCTAATGACAACCTCTCCCCTACGTAGTGGACTACGTATAACCAGAGCTCTGTGGGGCCGTATGTAGGGGAATAGTGTGCAATTAGGGACAAACGCTCTCTGTGATAAGGACGCTCCACCCCTGTCAGTATATCACCAGGAGTTTATCAAAATTGGATTGTTTTTCTAATTCTTTGTGGATCTGTATAATCTGAGGGAAATATGTGTCTCTAAAATGGTGTCATGACGTTGGCCCGTGGGTAAGGTTTATGACCCCCCCCATAAATACCTTTCTCCCTTCCCCTCTCTGACCCTACTGAAGGACTTGAATAGCCTGTGTTAAATATAGAGAGTCTGGGAACATCAAACAAATGGGGAAAAGGAACCATATTTTGGTAATAAAACCAGTTGGAAATATGCTTGGGAATGTAATGAGTATGTATGTCAGGTTCGGTTGTCATCTGAGACATTATGACTGATGACAGGACGACATAAACTGTACCTGAGAAAGTATACACCCTCTAGTTATCAGAGTAACATGGAATTGTTATGCAATTGAAATGTTTGATATTGAAATTGTTTGTTAGGAGATTAAATGAAATTTTAGCTTCCAAATGAGAGAATTGGGTTTTCATAAGGAAAGTGCCCTGCTTGATCAGTGGCCCACCCCTGTGAAGAGGAGGGGTTATAAACGATGAAACACATCCTTCCCCCCTCTCCACTATATAAGACTTTGACGAAAAGATAACCACGTTGGTTCCAGCACGTGAGGTCTGCAGCCTCTACGTTAGAATGACACACATGTCAAGGACAGAACTAAGCCAACCTCGGCGTGAGCTATGGTATGAACTGGTATGAACTTTGAGCTTATTCACTACAGAAGTGATACTTCCTAGCCGTTGAGTTAGCAGCAGCTGCTGTAGACGTGGGCTAGGAAAGGACGGACGATGGATCCAGTCTAACAAACAGACGAAGATACCACCACGTATCCAATTTACCACCAGAGACATTCTTCCGAGTACAGGAAGATCTGTTGGCCAACCCGGCCAGCATCTACGACCAATCTACCGAAGCGCAGCTCAGAGTAAATATTTATTGCATTTTCCTTTTCCAAATGGGCGGTAATTTAGAATGCATAAGATAATGTATTTACGATAGCATAGCTGCTGTTTGTGATTCCTAAGTCTTCCCGCTCTTTCATTCAAGCCCAACCCCCTTTCCTTTGTGTAACCAGGTTCCGTCCACCGGGACGTTTTCTGTATGACATCATTTGTATTCTGTGTATTTGTAATTCTGTGTGATTAGTTTAGGTATTTAGTAAATAAATAATTCAACCCAATTTTGTATTGCTGATTCAACTTGTTAGCCCAGAGTATACTCTGCTTCCTAAGAATTTAACATTGTTCAATGATCCGAAAAGGGTCTGAACAGACACATTTGGAGCCCCCGTGCGAGGAATCTAAAATAGGATGAAGCTTTCATTTTGATTCAGCCTATATAAAATTGAAACGCAGATTACATAATATACCAAGTTTATTATATACATTATGGGAATTGTAGACCGGAATTATTGGTGCGTGTGTGCTCTGGAGAATCGCCTCCGTGTTGTGCTCTGAGGTAGTCAGTGGCGAGCATAAGCTATACAGTTCTGTAGGAGGACTGATAAAGCTATCTGAGAAATAGCGCGTTTGGCCGAACGCTAAGTATTTCTGCCTCTCGCGTTTCAGACGCGTGTTGGCTAGGTCATTATTAATTTCTCGAGCGAGGACAAAGACCCAGCCGATTGAAATTTAGGAGAGATTAGCTTGACCAGCGATAAGTATCTCTCTGCCTCTCTCGCGTTTCGATGCGAGTAGACCATGGTGCATTTCGATTGTTTGCCGCAAGTTCCGGTTAAAACATCGTCAAATATCGCCGAAAAGGGTTTGAACATAATACGTTATAAGTAAAACCTTTCCCTTGCCAAGGGAATCCTATGTTGAGCATTTTTCAGGCATCAAGTAGCAGTAGCTTGCTCGAGATGCTAAGCTAACAAAAGGGAAAACAGCCATTTTGTTTTGTGCCACATTGTAATTCATCCGACTTGCGGAACGAAAGTCCCGCCCTGGGTACTTCCGTTGGATTTCAGCGTGTGCCAGCAGGGACCTCTGAAGAGTCACCAGTACTTTCTATCAAGAAAAATTAGTCAGGTGACACTCAAGTCGTTACTCGTGATATCCAGACGGATATCGATGTCTTATTCAATTGAACTAATAAGTGAAATTGCCAGATTTACATTCTCAATTGGATCTTTTAAAAAATATCCAAATTGATGAGTTTTCTAAATGAGACATTGTAATCTTTTTCCAACATTAACCTAGATGAATAAACCTCTCAGGTTAATTAAAGTTTAAATCCCAAATAGCCTATACAGGTATGATTTATCATTAAAATTGATCAATCAGTTAAATTTGGTTTTTGAAAAACCCATTCAGTAATCCAGTACTGACAGAAGTCCCGCCCCCGCGGGAATCCCATGTGGCTTCGGCCCAAGGAAGAAGTGTAGTAGTGGGGAGTGTTCCCAACATTTGATCGACTGTTTACACTTATAAAATCCAATCAATGGAGATTGTATGGATTATCGTCTCATTCAATTTAATAAGTTAAATTGTTGAACATACCTTAATGTTCTTGCAATCAAATGAGACGCTTTTAAACGTCCCATATTAACCTGGATGAAGCAACCTCAGGTTAATTCAAGTTTAATACCCAGATAGCCTACACAGGTAGGATTAATCATTGGCATTGATTAATTAATTCAATTTGCTTTTGCAAATTCATTCACGTCCAACTTCCACATTACTGGTACAGTACTGATGGTTCGTCAACATCTATAAATAGATTAAACTTGTCTTTGCAGCTTCCAATGATTTCCAAACCCAAACATTGAAAAAAAAATAGGAAAATTTTTCCTCTAAATTTTTCTAATAATGTGCAAGCTACCAAAGGAGGTGGTCACCACTCCTCCGCTAATTAGTGAACCTCCACCCATAAAAGGATTGATCTCTGACCTCAGCAGCGATACCAACCCTAATTATGCCATTAGTGAAAAATCAGCCGAAATTGCGAACGCTGTCCAAAATCAACCATCAAACACAGGCTTTGTGACGGTTCTCTCCACTTTAGCACTTATGTATCGCCATCAAAGTTTGGCATCGATCCAATACCACAGTGCACAGCTGAAGCACGTGCAAGACATGGCTAACATGAGGGCAAAGGTGGAGAGAACTGAGCAACTATTGACAAAAGCAGGAAATGAAAACATTCTGCTAGCCGAGGAACTGCGTTTGAAATCGGAAGAATTAAAAGTAATTGCAAATACTTATGACGATGAACGAGCACAAACTCTCCAACAAAATCGTCATCTGCAGGAACAACTCGATTTAGCCAAAACTAAATACGATGTAGTCCACTCCAAACTAGATAAATCTGTCGAGTTATCTATAAACAGGAGCGCACAATTTGATAACATGCAGGCAGTTTTGTTGAACGTTACTCAAGGTAACAATGTTCTACTCCAAATTCTGCAGACCAAAGACGATCAGTTGATGAACACAAATCAGCAGAACTTATTGAAGTCGCTGACCAAATGAATGATGAGAGAACTCAGGTGATGGGGATGGAAATATTGATTTCTAAGCAAGCAGAGGAAATCTCATCACTGAATCTCTCGCTCCGTACTCGAGACCTCTATCTGCAAACCATGACAGATAAGTTTGAGACCGAAAGGAGCAGAGGTGACATTCACGTGTCCAAAATCGGTACCCTAAGCGCTCAAGTGGACTCTGCAGTGCAGCAGAAGACCACCCTTAGGTACCATCTGGAGGAAGTCCAGAATGGTCACGCTCTACAGCATGACTACCCATCCAAGCAACCGGAGTCCGGTACTCAAAGGAGTGAAGACGATAGGTTTCAGACATTGCCTCCATCATGTGTCCCTCAGTCTTCTCCTCTTGGCCATTCGGCACTGAGTAATATGGAGCCTCTTGGCCAACAAAGCCAAAGCTTGGCTTCTCCTCTTGGCCTGTTGGCCCCAATTTCTCCACAGGATGAAGCCAATCCTCTCCGCCCGCTTGGCGCGGAATACCTTGATAAACTCGTCAAGAATTTCCCCACCTTTGACCCCGTTCCAGGTCAGCCAAACGATACTGAGACATTCCTAGCTGACATAGAGGACGCGTTGGGTGGCTACCCGAACGCTACGGGTTCTGACAGGGTTTACCTGTTGAAGCGAACGTCGAATAGACACGTGACAAGGTTCATTCGTCTACAACAGCAACACGTGCTAAATGACTACGCTAAACTTGCCACAGCTTTGAAATTAGAATTCAGTGGTTCTGCGACTCGCAAACACGATAGCGCACTGGCTAACATGGTCAAACAAGCTCGGAACGAACACCCACAAGCTTTCTATCATAGGCTTCGTTCAGCTTACTTTGGCCTACTCACGGAAACAGGAATGGAAGAGCTGTTACCATTCAAACAAATGTTTCTGTCGAACATGTATCCCACCTTCATTACCTACTTGGGCCCTGCAGCCCACGTTGGCTTGCCTATCTTACAACTCAGAGAGCTTGCAAGCACAGCTTTTGAGGCATCAAAAGCTCGCAACTCTAAGAGCCCTGACCACTCGGTTTTGAAATTTGACCAGGAGCACTCACTCCAGTTAGAGGGTGCATTATCAGGTATTGGAGCGTCGAGAGATGATGCACCACAACAGTTTCTACCACGAAACCATGATTCCAATAACCGCCGCGGTCGAAATAACTGTAAAGTACGTCGCCTTCAAAACGACTACCGCTACAATCGACCTGTTCGCTACGTTCCTGCACCCAACCCACACAAACTGTCAGAGCACAAGGGTAACAAAGGGTTGAAGGACGATCAAAACGTAGACCAATGTTCTCCAGAAGTCCCACTACGGGAAGAACTAAAGCGAGAACAATTTGAGAAAAGGGTAAAAGATAGGTCACAAGGACTAGACGGGGAATTACCGGACACCAGGTCCGCAGAAATTAACACCCATAGCAAGGACGTTAAAGTTCAAATTTCTCCCGCTCTCATTCAAGACCCTATCCAGGGCCCGCCTGATCAAGAAACAAGCCCCCGGGCTTTGTCTATAGACTCTGATACAAAAGTTGCGAAGAAAAAGGTAAAACGCTTCGTTAAAGCCAAGCCCACTCAAAATCGGAAAAGTCAATCTGCTTCCACCTTGAACAGAAATGGCACATCACGTCGTTGCAAACGACCACTCCACTTTGTGGGGAATATGTCCACTAACCACGAATCTAAACGGCCATACCTGGAAACAGTCCTGGAGGACTGCTTAACTTGTCATGCGCTAATTGATTCGGGTGCGACAATATCACTCATCTCTCAAACATTGTTTGATGATCTCAAAAGGGCTTTGAAGCCAACTAAACGTTGGTTAAAAGTGGAACGATGCGAAACTACACTTCGAGGGGTCACTCAGACTACCTCGCCTCTCACATTGAGAGTCATGCTGAAACTACACTTCAAGGACGTATCGCTCGTTCACCCTGTGTATGTTACCAGCCTCGAAACTGTACCCCTGCTACTTGGAGCAGACTTGATGGATCGGTTACTCCCATTGATGGATTGGAAAACCAACCAGGTATGGTCACAGGCCACAGTGCCTTCTCCACTGACCACACTATCTTCCCCTAACGCTAGCTGCAATGCAGTCCTTCACGAGGGGTATCTGTCGAAAGCACCGCTTGGGAAAAAGACGTTTAGAAACCTCTTGGTGCAGAATCCGATCCAAGGAGATATTACGATATCTCGACACATTCCATCAGCCAATCTGATTGACCATTCTTTTCATGATTTCAAGCCAGCTGTCTCTGTGAATGAGCAACTTCCCTCCTCCTTGCAGTCGTGCAATACGGTAGTTGAGATGAACTTCTCTTGCCCTTCGGACACTTCCGCAAGCACTGCGGCAGTCTCAGCAAGAAAAATATTGATGCGCAGAGTACACTCTGCTTCCGATGATACACCTTCTGCTTTGTTGGGGACTGTCACCCCTTACAATGACACTAATGGCGTCAGTCCAGCAACTGACCCGATGACTCCCACTGGTGAAACACTTTGCGATATCACAGACCGATATCCTCGTCTCAGTTTGCAGGTACTGAAGAGGTTGCCACACGCGGACGCGGTGGTGACTGACAGACCTCGACAGCCACTGAGGGTGTTGAAGCACAAACACCAGGAGATTTGGTTGAAAGGTTACAGCCATTCTCATAATAACGCGGCCACTGACAACTCGTACATAGGGTCCGACCGTACATAGGGTCCGACCTTTTCGTTTGCACCTCGGACACCAACACCACCCGCTGGTGGTGTTGGTGTCCGAGAATTTACAACGGAAGATAACGGCTCTATAAACGTTCTTCCGTGGTGCCCCGACTTTCTAGTTAATTACATTTACATGAGTAGCTTAATCAGGTAATATTAATTACAGAGAAATCATTTTATAGGTTAGCATGTCATATCACTTAATCCGGCATAGCCAAAGACACGACAATGGTCATACATAATATGGTCTCCCTCTCTCTCTATCTAGCTCTCTCTCTCTCGCTCTCTCCCTCTCTCTATCTAACTCTCTCTCCCTCTCTCTCTACCTAGTTCTCCCTCTCGCTCTCTCGCTCTCTCCCTCTCTCTATCTAACTCTCTCTCTCCCTCTCACCCTCTCTCTCTCTCTCCTCTCTCTCTCCCTCTCTCTCCCCTCTCCTCTCTCTCCCTCTCTCTCTCTCTCCCTCTCTCACTCTCTCACTCTGTCTAGCTCTCCCTCTCTCTCTCTTTCTCTCTCCCTCTCTCTCTCCTCTCTCTCCCCTCCCTCCCTCCATATTACCTCTCCCTCCCTTCCTCCATCTCTCCCTCCTCCCTCCCTCCCTTTCTCCCCCCTCCCTCTTTTCAGTATCACGGTCTTCAAATCAAACCAAATCAAAGTTTATTTGTCACGTGCGCTGAATACAACAGGTGTAGTAGACCTTACAGTGAAATGCTTACTTACAGGCTCTAACCAACAGTGCAAAAAAGGTATTAGGTGAACAATAGGTAGGTAAAGAAATAAAAACAACATTAAAAAGACAGTGAAAAATATCAGTAGCGAGGCTATATACAGTAGAGAGGCTATATACAGTAGCGAGGCTATATACAGTAGAGATTCTATATACAGTAGAGAGGCTATAACAGTAGAGAGGCTATAACAGTAGAGAGGTTATATACAGTAGAGAGGCTATAACAGTAGAGAGGCTATAACAGTAGTGAGGCTATATACAGTAGAGAGGCTATAACAGTAGAGAGCCTATAACAGTAGAGAGGCTATAACAGTAGAGAGCCTATAACAGTAGAGAGGCTATAACAGTAGTGAGGCTATATACAGTAGAGAGGCTATATACAGTAGAGAGGCTATACACAGTAGAGAGGCTATATACAGTAGAGAGGCTATATACAGTAGAGAGGCTATAACAGTAGAGAGGCTATAACAGTAGAGAGGCTATATACAGTAGAGACGCTTTATTCAGTAGAGAGGCTATACACAGTAGAGAGGCTATATACAGTAGAGAGGCTATAACAGTAGAGAGGCTATATACAGTAGAGAGGTTATAACAGTAGAGAGGCTATAACAGTAGAGAGGCTATATACAGTAGAGAGGCTATAACAGTAGAGAGGCTTTATACAGTAGAGAGGCTATAACAGTAGAGAGGCTTTATACAGTAGAGAGGCTATAACAGTAGAGAGGCTATAACAGTAGAGAGGCTATATACAGTAGAGAGGCTATATACAGTAGGGAGGCTATATACAGTAGAGAGGTTATATACAGTAGAGAGGCTATATACAGTAGAGAGGATATATACAATAGAGAGGCTATAACAGTAGAGATGATATATACAATAGAGAGGCTATAACAATAGAGAGGCTATAACAGTAGAGAGGCTATATACAGTAGAGAGGCTATATACAGTAGAGAGGATATATACAGTAGAGAGGCTACATACAGTAGCGAGGCTATATACAGTAGAGAGGCTACATACAGTAGAGAGGCTATATACAGTAGAGAGGATATATACAGTAGAGAGGCTACATACAGACACCAGTTAGTCAGGCTGATTGAGGTAGTATGTACATGTAGATATGGTTAAAGTGACTATGCATATAAGATAAACAGAGAGTAGCAGCAGCGTAAAAGAGGGGTTGGGGGGGCACACAATGCAAATGGTTACCTGTTCATGAGTCTTATGGCTTGGGGGTAAAAACTGAGAAGCCTTTTTGTCCTAGACTTGGCACTCCGGTACCGCTTGCCATGCGGTAGTAGAGAGAACAGTCTATGACTGGGGTGGCTGGGGTCTTTGACAATTTTTAGGGCCTTCCTCTGACACCGCCTGGTGTAGAGGTCCTGGATGGCAGGAAGCTTGGCCCCAGTGATGTACTGGGCCGTTCGCACTACCCTCTGTAGTGCCATGCGGTTGGAGGCCGAGCAATTGCCGTACCAGGCAGTGATGCAACCAGTCAGGATGCTCTCAATAGTGCAGTTGTAGAACCTTTTAAGGATCTGAGGACCCATGGCAAATCTTTTCAGTCTCCTGAAGGGGAATAGGTTTTGTCGTGCCCTCTTCACGACTGTCTTGGTGTGTTTGGACCATTCTAGTTTGTTGGTGATGTGGACACCAAGAAACTTGAAGCTCTCAACCTGCTCCACTACAGCCCCCGTCAATGAGAATGGGGGCGTGCTCGGTCCTCCTTTTCCTGTAGTCCACAATCATCTCCTTAGTCTTGGTTACGCCAAGGAACTTGAAGCTCTCAGGTATCAACAGTGGTCTGGTCTGGTCTGGTCTGGTCTGGTCTATAATGAGGAGAGGTATCAACAGTGGTCTGGTCTGGTCTGGTCTGGTCTATAAAGAGGAGAGGTATCAACAGTGGTCTGGTCTGGTCTGGTCTGGTCTATAAAGAGGAGAGGTATCAACAGTGGTCTGGTCTATAAAGAGGAGAGGTATCAACAGTGGTCTGGTCTATAAAGAGGAGAGGTATCAACAGTGGTCTGGTCTGGTCTATAAAGAGGAGAGGTATCAACAGTGGTCTGGTCTGGTCTATAAAGAGGAGAGGTATCAACAGTGGTCTGGTCTATAAATAGGAGAGGTATCAACAGCGGTCTGGTCTGGTCTATAAAGAGGAGAGGTATCAACAGTGGTCTGGTCTATAAAGAGGAGAGGTATCAATAGAGGTCTGGTCTATAAAGAGGAGAGGTATCAACAGTGGTCTGGTCTATAAAGAGGAGAGGTATCAACAGTGGTCTGGTCTGGTCTATAAAGAGGAGAGGTATCATCAGTGGTCTTGTCTGGTCTATAAAGAGGTGAGGTATCAACAGTGGTCGGGTCTATAAAGAGGAGAGGTATCAACAGTGGTCTGGTCTATAAAGAGGAGAGGTATCAACAGAGGTCTGGTCTGGTCTATAAAGAGGAGAGGTATCAACAGTGGTCTGGTCTATAAAGAGGAGAGGTATCAACAGTGGTCTGGTCTATATAGAGGAGAGGTATCAACAGTGGTCTGGTCTATAAAGAGGAGAGGTATCAACAGAGGTCTGGTCTATAAAGAGGAGAGGTATCAACAGTGGTCTGGTCTATAAAGAGGAGAGGTATCAACAGTGGTCTGGTCTATAAAGAGGAGAGGAATCAACAGAGGTCTGGTCTGGTCTATAAAGAGGGGAGGTATCATCAGTGGTCTGGTCTGGTCTATAAAGAGGAGAGGAATCAACAGTGGTCTGGTCTATAAAGAGGGGAGGTATAAACAGCGGTCTGGTCTATAAAGAGGAGAGGTATAAACATTGGTCTGGTCTGGTCTGGTCTATATAGAGGAGAGGTATCAACAGTGGTCTGGTCTATAAAGAGGAGTGGTATCAACAACGGTCTGGTCTATAAAGAGGAGAGGTATCAACAGTGGTCTGGTCTGGTCTATAAAGAGGAGAGGTGTCAACAGTGGTCTGGTGTATAAAGAGGAGAGGTATCAACAGTGGTCTGGTCTATAAAGAGGAGAGGTATCAACAGTGGTCTGGTCTGGTCTATAAAGAGGAGAGGTATACACAGTGGTCTGGTCTATAAAGAGGAGAAAGGTGATGTGTTCAGGTCCCAGACAGCTAAAGGATATACTCTGCTGGTGTATGATAAAGAATACAAGCACATAGTGCAGGTTATAGTAGTAGTAGGTGTAGGGTATGGTAGATGGTTTAGGGTATGGTAGATGGTGTAGGGTAGGGTAGATGGTGGAACGTATGGTAGGTAGTGTAGGCTATGGTAGATGGTGTAGGGTATGGTAAATGGTTTAGGGTGTGGTAGCTGGTGTAGGGTATGGTAGATGGTTTAGGGTATGGTAGATGGTGTAGGGTATGGTAGAGGGTGTAGGGTATGGTAGGTGGTGTAGGGTATCATAGATGGTGTGGGGTATGGTAGGTGGTGTAGTGTATGGTAGATGGTGTAAGGTATTGTAGGTGGTGTAGGGTATGGTAGGTGGTGTAGTGTATGGTAGATGGTGAAGGGTATGGTATATGGTGTATGGTAGGTGGTGAAGTGTATGGTTGATGGTGTAGGGTATGGTAGATGGTGTAGGGTATGGTAGATGGTGTAGGGCATGGTAGATGGTGTAGGGTATGGTAGGTGGTGTAGGGTATGGTAGGTGGTGTAGGGTATCGTATATGGTGTGGGGTATGGTAGGTGGTGTACGGTATGGTAGATGGTTCAGGGTATGGTAGATGGTGTAGGGTATGGTAGGTGGTGTAGTGTATGGTAGATGGTGTAGGGTATTGTAGGTGGTGTAGGGTATGGTAGATGGTGAAGGGTATGGTATATGGTGTATGGTAGGTTGGTGAAGTGTATGGTTGATGGTGTAGGGTATGGTAGATGGTGTAGGGTATGGTAGATGGTGTAGGGTATGGTAGATGGTGTAGGGTATGGTAGATGGTGTAGGGCATGGTAGATGGTGTAGGGTATGGTAGATGGTGTAGGGTATGGTAGATGGCGTAGGGTGTAGTAGGTGTAGGGTATGGTAGATGGTGTAGGGTATGGTAGATAGTGTAGGGTATGGTAGATGTTGTAGGGTATGGTAGATGGTGTAGAGTATGGTAGATGGTGTAGGGTATGGTAGGTGGTGTAGTGTATGGTAGGTGGTGTAGGGTATGGTAGATGGTGTAGGGTATGGTAGATGGTGAAGGGTATCATAGATGGTGTGGGGTATGGTAGGTGGTGTACGGTATGGTAGAGGGTTCAGGGTATGGTAGATGGTGTAGGGTATGGTAGATGTTGTAGGGTATGGTAGATGGTGTAGAGTATGGTAGATGGTGTAGGGTATGGTAGGTGGTGTAGGGTATGGTAGGTGGTGTAGGGTATGGTAGATGGTGTAGGGTATGGTAGATGGTGAATGGTATGGTTGGTGGTGTAGGTTATCGTAAATGGTGTAGGGTATGGTAGGTGGTGTTGGGTTTGATAGGTGGTGTAGGGTTTGGTAGGTGGTGTAGGGTATGGTAGGTGGTGTAGGGTATGGTAGATGGTGTAGGGTATGGTAGATGGTGTAGGGTATTGTAGGTGGTCTAGGGTATCATAGATGGTGTAGGGTATAGTAGATGGTGTAGGGTATGGTAGGTGGTGTAGGGTATGGTAGGTGGTGTAGGGTATCATAGATGGTGTGGGGTATGGTAGGTGGTGTACGGTATGGTAGAGGGTTCAGGGTATGATAGATGGTGTAGGGTATGGTAGGTGGTGTAGTGTATGGTAGATGGTGTAGGGTATTGTAGGTGGTGTAGGGTATGGTAGATGGTGAAGGGTATGCTATATGGTGTATGGTAGGTGGTGAAGTGTATGGTTGATGGTGTAGGGTATGGTAGATGGTGTAGGGTATGGTAGATGGTGTAGGGTATGGTAGATGGTGTAGGGTATGGTAGATGGTGTAGGGCATGGTAGATGGTGTAGGGTATGGTAGATGGTGTAGTGTATGGTAGGTGGTGTAGGGTATGGTAGGTGGTGAAGGGTATGGTAGGTGGTGTAGGGTATGGTAGGTGGTGTAGTGTATGGCAGATGGTGTAGGGTATAGTAGATGGTGTAGGGTATGGTGGGTGGTGTAGGGTATGGTAGATGGTGTAGGGAATGGTAGATGGTGTAGGGTATGGTATGGTAGGTGGTGTAGGGTATGGTATATGGTGTAAGGTAGGTGGTGTAGGGTATGATAGGTGGTGTAGGGTATGGTAGATGGTGTAGGGTATGGTAGATGGCGTAGGGTATAGTAGGTGTAGGGTATGGTAGATGGTGTAGGGTATGGTAGATAGTGTAGGGTATGGTAGATGTTGTAGGGTATGGTAGATGGTGTAGAGTATGGTAGATGGTGTAGGGTATGGTAGGTGGTGTAGTGTATGGTAGGTGGTGTAGGGTATGGTAGATGGTGTAGTGTATGGTAGATGGTGAAGGGTATCATAGATGGTGTGGGGTATGGTAGGTGGTGTACGGTATGGTAGAGGGTTCAGGGTATGATAGATGGTGTAGGGTATGGTAGGTGGTGTAGTGTATGGTAGATGGTGTAGGGTATTGTAGGTGGTGTAGGGTATGGTAGATGGTGAAGGGTATGGTATATGGTGTATGGTAGGTGGTGAAGTGTATGGTTGATGGTGTAGGGTATGGTAGATGGTGTAGGGTATGGTAGATGGTGTAGGGTATGGTAGATGGTGTAGGGTATGGTAGATGGTGTAGGGCATGGTAGATGGTGTAGGGTATGGTAGGTGGTGTAGGGTATGGTAGGTGGTGTAGGGTATCGTATATGGTGTGGGGTATGGTAGGTGGTGTACGGTATGGTAGATGGTTCAGGGTATGGTAGATGGTGTAGGGTATGGTAGGTGGTGTAGTGTATGGTAGATGGTGTAGGGTATTGTAGGTGGTGTAGGGTATGGTAGATGGTGAAGGGTATGGTATATGGTGTATGGTAGGTTGGTGAAGTGTATGGTTGATGGTGTAGGGTATGGTAGATGGTGTAGGGTATGGTAGGTGGTGTAGGGTAGGGTAGATGGTGTAGGGTATGGTAGGTGGTGTAGGGTATGACAAATGGTGTAGGGTTGTTAGATGGTGTATGGTAGATGGTGTAGGGTATGGTAGATGGTGTAGGGCATGGTAGATGGTGTAGGGTATGGTAGATGGAGTAGGGTATGGTAGGTGGTGTAGGGTATGGTAGATGGTGTAGGGTATGGTAGATGGTGAAGGGTATGGTTGGTGGTGTAGGTTATCGTAAATGGTGTAGGGTATGGTAGGTGGTGTTGGGTTTGATAGGTGGTGTAGGGTATGGTAGGTGGTGTAGGGTATGGTAGATGGTGTAGGGTATGGTAGATGGTGTAGGGTATGTAGGTGGTCTAGGGTATCATAGATGGTGTAGGGTATAGTAGATGGTGTAGGGTATGGTAGGTGGTGTAGGGTATGGTAGGTGGTGTAGGGTATCATAGATGGTGTGGGGTATGGTAGGTGGTGTACGGTATGGTAGAGGGTTCAGGGTATGGTAGATGGTGTAGGGTATGGTAGGTGGTGTAGTGTATGGTAGATGGTGTTGGGTATTGTAGGTGGTGTAGGGTATGGTAGATGGTGAAGGGTATGGTATATGGTGTATGGTAGGTGGTGAAGTGTATGGTTGATGGTGTAGGGTATGGTAGATGGTGTAGGGTATGGTAGATGGTGTAGGGTATGGTAGATGGTGTAGGGTATTGTAGGTGGTCTAGGGTATCATAGATGGTGTAGGGTATAGTAGATGGTGTAGGGTATGGTGGGTTGTGTAGGGTATGGTAGATGGTGTAGGGTATCGTATATGGTGTAGGGTATGGTATATGGTGTATGGTAGGTGGTGTAGGGTATGGTTGATGGTGTAGGGTATGGTAGGTGGTGTAGGGTATGGTATATGGTGTAAGGTAGGTGGTGTAGGGTATGGTAGATGGTGTAGGTTATGGTAGATGGTGTAGGGTATAGTAGGTGTAGGGTATGGTAGATGGTGTAGGGTATGGTAGATGGCGTAGGGTATGGTAGATGTTGTAGGGTATGGTGAATGGTGTAGAGTATGGTAGATGGTGTAGGGTATGGTAGGTGGTGTAGTGTATGGTAGGTGGTGTAGGGTATGGTAGATGGTGTAGGGTATGGTAGATGGTGTAGGGTATGGTTGGTGGTGTAGGTTATCGTAAATGGTGTAGGGTATGGTAGGTGGTGTAGTGTATGGTAGGTGGTGTAGGGTATGGTAGATGGTGTAGGGTATGGTAGATGGTGTAGGGTATGGTTGGTGGTGTAGGTTATCGTAAATTGTGTAGGGTATGGTAGGTGGTGTTGGGTTTGATAGGTGGTGTAGGGTTTGGTAGGTGGTGTAGGGTATGTTAGGTGGTGTAGGGTATGGTAGATGGTGTAGGGTATGGTGGTGGTGTAGGGTATTGTAGGTGGTCTAGGGTATCATAGATGGTGTAGGGTATGGTAGGTCGTGTAGGGTTTTATAGGTGGTGTAGGGTTTGGTAGATGGTTTAGGGTCTGGTAGATGGTGTAGGGTAGGGTAGATGGTGGAGAGTATGGTAGGTGGTGTAGGCTATGGTAGATGGTGTAGGGTATGGTATATGGTGTATGGTAGGTGGTGAAGTGTATGGTTGATGTTGTAGGGTATGGTAGATGGTCTGGGTATGGTAAATGGTGTAGGGTATGGTAGATGGTATAGGGTATGGTAGGTGGTGTAGGGTATGGTAGGTGCTGTAGGGTAGGGTAGATGGTGTAGGGTATGGTAGGTGATGGAGGGTATGATAGATGGTGTAGGGCATGGTAGATGGTGTAGGGTATGGTAGATGGTGTAGGGTATGGAAGGTGGTGTAGGGTATGGTAGGTGGTGAAGGGTATGGTAGGTGGTGTAGGTTATAGTAGATGGTGTAGGGTATGGTGGGTGGTGTAGGGTATGGAAGATGGTGTAGGGAATGGTAGATGGTGTAGGGTATGGTGGGAAGGTGTATGGTAGGTGGTGTAAGGTATGGTAGATGGTGTAGGGTATGGTATATGGTGTGAGGTAGGTGGTGTAGGGTATGATAGGTGGTGTAGGGTATGGTAGATGGTGTAGGGTATGGTAGATGGTGTAGTGTATAGTAGATGGTGTAGGGTATGGTAGATGGTGTAGAGTATGGTAGATGGTGTAGGGTATGGTAGGTGGAGTAGGGTATAGTAGGTGGTGTAGATTATGGTAGATGGTGTAGGGTATGGTAGGTGGTGTAGGGTATGGTAGGTGGTGTAGGGTATGGTAGACGGTGTAGGCTATGGTAGATGGTGTAGGGTATGGTAGGTGGTATAGGGTATCGTAAATGGTGTAGGGTATGGTGGGTGGTGTAGGGTTTGATAGGTGGTGTAGGGTTTGGTAGGTTGTGTAGGGTATGGTGGGTGTTGTAGGGTATGGTAGATGGTTTAGGGTATGGTAGATGGTGTAGGGTATTGTAGGTGGTCTAGGGTATCATAGATGGTGTAGGGTATGGTTGGTGGTGTAGGGTTTGGTAGGTGGTGTAGGGTATGGTAGGTGGTGTAGGGTATAGAGATGGTTTAGGGTATGGTAGTTGGTATAGGGTAGGGTAGGTGGTGTATCATATGGTAGATGTAGTAGGGTAGATGTTGTAGGGTATGGTTGGTTGTGTAGGGTATGGTAGATGGTGTAGTGTGTGATAGGTGTTGTAGGGTATGGTAGATGGTGTAGGGTATGATAGGTGGTGTAGGGTATGGTAGATGGTGTAAGGTAGATGTAGGGTATGGTAGATTGTGTAGGGTACGGTAGATTGTGTAGGGTATGGTAGTTGGTGTAGGGAATGGTTGGTGTAGGGTATGGTTAGATGGTGTAGTGTATAGTAGATGGTGTAGGGTATGGTAGATGGTGTAGGGTATGGTTGATGGTGTAGGGTATGGTAGGTGGTGCAGGGTATGGTAGATTGTGTAGGTTATGGTAGGTGGTGTAGTGTATGGTAGGTGGTGTAGGGTACGGTAGATGGTGTAGAGTATGGTAGGTAGGTAGGTGGGGTATGGTAGGTGGTGTAGGGTATGGTAGTTGCTGTAGGGTATGGTAGGTGGTGTAGGTTATGGTAGACGGTATAGGGTATGGTAGATGGTGTAGGGTATGGTAGGTGGTGTAGGGCATGGTAAATGGTGTAGGGTATGGTAGATGGTGTAGGGTATGGTAGATGGTGTAGTGTATGATAGGTGTTGTAGGGTATGGTAGATGGTGTAAGGTAGATGTAGGGTATGGTAGATTGTGTAGGGTACGGTAGATTGTGTAGGGTATGGTAGTTGGTGTAGGGAATGGTTGGTGTACGCTATGGTGAGATGGTGTAGTGTATAGTAGATGGTGTAGGGTATGGTAGATGGTGTAGGGTATGGTTGATGGTGTAGGGTATGGTAGATGGTGTAGGGTATGGTATGTGGTGTAGGGTATGGTAGGTGTTGTAGTGTATGGTAGATGGTGTAGGGTATGGTGGATTGTGTAGTGTATGGTAGGTGGTGTAGGGAATGGTAGATGGAGTAGTTTATGGTAGATGTTGTAGGGTATGGTAGATGGTGTAGGGTATGGTAGATGGTGTAGGGTTTGGTAGAAGGTGTAGAGTATGGTAGGTGATGTAGAGTATGGTAGGTGAGTAGGGTATTGTAGATGGTGTAGGGTATGGTGGGTGGTGTAGGGTATGGTAGGTAGTGTAGGGTATGGTAGGTGGTGTAGGGTATGGTAGATTGTGTAGGTTATGGTAGGTGGTGTAGTGTATGGTAGGTGGTGTAGGGTACGGTAGATGGTGTAGAGTATGGTAGGTAGGTAGGTGGGGTATGGTAGGTGGTGTAGGGTATGGTAGTTGCTGTAGGGTATGGTAGGTGGTGTAGGTTATGGTAGACGGTATAGGGTATGGTAGATGGTGTAGGGTATGGTAGGTGGTGTAGGGCATGGTAGATGGTGTAGGGTATGGTAGATGGTGTAGGGTATGGTGGGTGGTGTAGGGTATGGTAGGTTGTGTAGGGTATGGTAGATGGTGTACGGTATGGTAGGTGGTGTAGGGTATAATTGGTGGTGTAGGGTATGGTAGATGGTGTAGGGTATGGTAGATGGTGTAGGGTATGGTTGGTGTTGTAGGGTATGGAAGTTGGTGTAGGGTATGGTAAATGGTGTACGGTATGGTAGGTGGTGTAGGATATGGTAGGGTGTGTAGGGTATGGTAGATGGTGTAGGGTATGGTAGGTGGTGTAGGGTATGGTTGGTGGTGTAGCGTATGGTAGGTGAGGTAGGGTATGGTAGGGGGTGTAGGGTATGGTAGGTGGTGTAGGGTATGGTAGATGGTGTAGGGTATGGTTGGGTGTGTAGGGTATGGTAGGTTGTGTAGGGTATGGTAGATGGTGTAGGGTATGGTAGGTGGTGTAGGGTATGGTAGTAGGTGTAGCGTATGGTAGGTGGTGTAGGGTATGGTAGATGGTGTAGGGTATGGTATTTCGTGTAGGGTATGGTAGATGGTGTAGGGTATGGTAGGAGGTGTAGGGTATGGTAGGTAGTGTAGGGTATGGTAGATGGTGTAGGGTAGGGTAGGTGGTGTAGGTTAGGGTAGATGGTGTAGGGTATGGTAAGTGGTGTAGGGTAGGGTAGATCGTGTAGGGTATGGTAGATGGTGTAGGGTATGGTAGATGGTGTAGGGTATGGTAGGTTGTGTAGGGAATGGTAGATGGTGTAGTGTATGGTAGGTGGTGTAGGGTATGGTAGATGGTGTAGGGTATGGTATTTCGTGTAGGGTATGGTAGATGGTGTAGGGTATGGTAGGAGGTGTAGCGTATGGTAGGTAGTGTAGGGTATGGTAGATGGTGTAGGGTAGGGTAGGTGGTGTAGGTTATGGTAGATGGTGTAGGGTATGGTAAGTGGTGTAGGGTAGGGTAATTGGTGTAGGGTATGGTAGATGGTGTAGGGTATGGTAGATGGTGTAGGGTATGGTAGGTTGTGTATGGTATGGTAGGGGGTGTAGGGTATGGTTGATGGTGTAGGGTAAAGGAGACAGCCCCCTTAAGACTGACATGTGGGAGATATTGGTTTTGTGACAACACAGAGGAGACATGCCCTTTAAGCCTGGGATGTAGGGATGTAGGTTACATGAAAACAGATGAGACATTACCTTTAAGACTTGGATGTAGTGATGTAGGTTATGGAACAACACAGAGGAGACAGACCCTCTAAGACTGAGATGTAGGTTATGGGACAACACACATTTGACATCCCCTTTAAGACTTGGATGTAGTGCTGTTGGTTAAGGGACAACACAGAGGAGACAGTCCCTTTAAGACTGAGATGTAGGTTATGGGACAACACACATTAGACATCCCCTTTAAGACTGGGATGTAGGGATGTAGGTTACGGGACAATGGAGAGGAGACATCCCCTTTAAGACTGGGATGTAGGGATGTAGGTTTTGGAACAACGGAGAGGAGACATCCCCTTTAAGACTCGGATGTAGGGATGTAGGTTATAGGACAACACAGAGAAGACATCCCCTTTAAGACTGGGATGTAGGGATGTAGGTTATAGGACAACACAGAGAAGACAGCCCCTTTAAGACTGGGATGTAGGGATGTAGGTTATGGGACAACACAGAGAAGACAGCCCCTTTAAGACTGGGATGTAGGGATGTAGGTTATGGGACAACACAGAGAAGACAGCCCCTTTAAGACTGAGATGTAGGGATGTAGGTTATGGGACAACACAGAGAAGACAGCCCCTTTAAGACTGGGACGGGAGAACGGAAAGGAGACATCCCCTTTAAGAAAAACAATTGATTCATTTCTGACCTCATTTATAATTGACCAGAAGTGTTTTTTGTTCCTTGTTGTAAGCAAAAGTATCTATCGTCAGGTAATACATATTTCATTTTTTACATCTAATTTTAGAATGGATTCAGCAAATCAGAAATGGCAATTTGTCAATCTAATTAAAATAGACATACTTGTCAAACTAACTTAAATATAGCTACTTCTAGAAATGCAAGGGAACAGTTTTGACATGGAGACCCATTGAAATTGACAGGCTAATCAGATACTGTGTGAATAAGTAGTTATCCAGACACTAACCCAGCCCTCAGCTGTCATTCTTCTGAGTTGTCCTGTGGGACTCCTGAAACTACAGCGTCCCAAATGGAACCTAGCTCCCTGTTTAGTGCACTACCTTTGACCAGTTCCCCAATTGGGCCCTAGGAGGCTTTCATCATAAGTAGTGCACTAAATAGGGTTTAGGGTGTAATTTGGGACACATTAATTGAACTAGGACAGCTAAGTCAGGACAGCCGGGACATGACAATCAATGCCAGGGTGAAGGGATTGATGAAAAGGTGCTAGAAATGACTGGAGATTATTACATGAAGTCCTCCAGCACTCTCTGGGCATCTCTGGGGGAGTGTGTGTGTGTGTGTGTGTGTGTGTGTGTGTGTGTGTGTGTGTGTGTGTGTGTGTGTGTGTGTGTGTGTGTGTGTGTGTGTGTGTGTGCAGATCCTGGATCATGTTACAGGCTCTTGACAGCAGAAGCACAGTTTTCTCATCATTCTCATGTTACTTTTTCTGTGACCTAGACTGGAATATCATTCTGCTGTTACTGTTTCTGTGATCCAGACTGGAATATCATTATCCTGTTACTGTTTCTGTGATCCAGACTGGAATATCATTCTGCTGATTACTGTTTCTGTGATCCAGACTGGAATGTCATTCTCCTGTTACTGTTTCTGTGATCCAGACTGGAATATCATTCTGCTGTTGCTGTTTCTGTGATCCAGACTGGAATATCATTCTGCTGTTTCTGTTTCTGTGATCCAGACTGGAATATCATTCTCCTGTTACTGTTTCTGTGATCCAGACTGGAATATCATTCTCCTGTTGCTGTTTCTGTGATCCAGACTGGAATATCATTCTGCTGTGTCTGTTTCTGTGACCCAGACTGGAATATCATTCTGCTGTTACTGTTTCTGTGATCCAGACTGGAATATCATTATCCTGTTACTGTTTCTGTGATCCAGACTGGAATATCATTCTGCTGATTACTGTTTCTGTGATCCAGACTGGAATGTCATTCTCCTGTTACTGTTTCTGTGATCCAGACTGGAATATCATTCTGCTGTTGCTGTTTCTGTGATCCAGACTGGAATATCATTCTGCTGTTTCTGTTTCTGTGATCCAGACTGGAATATCATTCTCCTGTTACTGTTTCTGTGATCCAGACTGGAATATCATTCTCCTGTTGCTGTTTCTGTGATCCAGACTGGAATATCATTCTGCTGTGTCTGTTTCTGTGACCCAGACTGGAATATCATTCTGCTGTTACTGTTTCTGTGATCCAGACTGGAATATCATTATCCTGTTACTGTTTCTGTGATCCAGACTGGAATATCATTCTGCTGTTACTGTTTCTGTGATCCAGACTGGAATATCATTCTGCTGTTTCTGTGATCCAGACTGGAATATCATTCTGCTGTTTCTGTTTCTGTGATCCAGACTGGAATATCATTCTGCTGTTACTGTTTCTGTGATCCAGACTGGAATATCATTCTGCTGTTACTGTGACTGTGATCCAGACTGGAATATCATTATCCTGTTACTGTTTCTGTGATCCAGACTGGAATATCATTCTGCTGTTACTGTTTCTGTGACCCAGACTGGAATATCATTCTACTGTTACTGTTTCTGTGATCCAGACTGGTATATCATTCTGCTGTTACTGTTTCTGTGATCCAGACTGGAATATCATTATCCTGTTTCTGTTTCTGTGATCCAGACTGGAATATCATTATCCTGTTTCTGTTTTGTGATCCAGACTGGAAAATCATTCTGCTATTTCTGTGATCCAGTTTGGAATATCATTCTGTTGTTACTGTTTCTGTGATCCCGACTGGAATATCATTCTGCTGTTTCTTTTTCTGTGATCCAGACTGGAATATCATTATCCTGTTACTGTTTCTGTGATCCAGACTGGAATATCATTCTGCTGTTTCTGTGTTCCAGACTGGAATATCATTCTGCTGTTTCTGTTTCTGTGATCCAGACTGGAATATCATTCTGCTGTTACTGTTTCTGTGATCCAGACTGGAATATCATTCTGCTGTTACTGTTACTGTGATCCAGACTGGAATATCATTATCCTGTTACTGTTTCTGTGATCCAGACTGGAATATCATTCTGCTGTTACTGTTTCTGTGACCCAGACTGGAATATCATTCTACTGTTACTGTTTCTGTGATCCAGACTGGAATATCATTCTGCTGTTACTGTTTCTGTGATCCAGACTGGAATATCATTATCCTGTTTCTGTTTCTGTGATCCAGACTGGAATATCATTATCCTGTTTCTGTTTTGTGATCCAGACTGGAAAATCATTCTGCTGTTTCTGTGATCCAGTTTGGAATATCATTCTGTTGTTACTGTTTCTGTGATCCCGACTGGAATATCATTCTGCTGTTTCTGTTTCTGTGATCCAGACTGGATCATCATTATCCTGTTACTGTTTCTGTGATCCAGACTGGAATATCATTCTGCTGTTTCTGTGATTCAGACAGGAATATCATTCTGCTGTTACTGTTTCTGTGATCCAGACTGGAATATCATTCTGCTGTGTCTGTTTCTGTGACCCAGACTGGAATATCATTCTGCTGTTACTGTTTCTGTGATCCAGACTGGAATATCATTATCCTGTTACTGTTTCTGTGATCCAGACTGGAATATCATTCTGCTGTTACTGTTTCTGTGATCCAGACTGGAATATCATTCTGCTGCTTCTGTTTCTGTGATCCAGACTGGAATATCATTCTGCTGTTACTGTTTCTGTGATCCAGACTGGAATATCATTCTGCTGTTACTGTTACTGTGATCCAGACTGGAATATCATTATCCTGTTACTGTTTCTGTGATCCAGACTGGAATATCATTCTGCTGTTACTGTTTCTGTGACCCAGACTGGAATATCATTCTACTGTTACTGTTTCAGTGATCCAGACTGGAATATCATTCTGCTGTTACTGTTTCTGTGATCCAGACTGGAATATCATTATCCTGTTTCTGTTTCTGTGATCCAGACTGGAATATCATTATCCTGTTTCTGTTTTGTGATCCAGACTGGAAAATCATTCTGCTGTTTCTGTGATCCAGTTTGGAATATCATTCTGTTTTTACTGTTTATGTGATCCCGACTGGAATATCATTCTGCTGTTTCTGTTTCTGTGATCCAGACTGGAATATCATTATCCTGTTACTGTTTCAGTGATCCAGACTGGAATATCATTCTGCTGTTTCTGTGATTCAGACAGGAATATCATTCTGCTGTTACTGTTTCTGTGATCCAGACTGGAATATCATTCTGCTGTTTCTGTTTCTGTGATCCATACTGGGATATCATTATCCTAATAATGTTTCTGTGATCCAGACTGGAATATCATTCTGCTGTTACTGTGATCCAGACTGGAATATTATACTGCTGTTACTGTGATCCAGACTGGAAAATCATTCTGCTGTTACTGTTTCTGTGATCCTGACTGGAATATCATTCTGCTGTTACTGTTTCTGTGACCCAGACTGGAATATCATTCTCCTGTTACTGTTGTTGTGATCCAGATTGGAATATCATTCTCCTGTTATTGTTTCTGTGATCCAGACTGGAATATCATTCTGCTGTTGCTGTTTCTGTGATCCAGACTGGAATATCATTCTGCTGTTTCTGTTTCTGTGATCCAGACTGGGATATCATTATCCTCTTACTGTTTCTGTGATCCAGACTGGAATATCATTATCCTGTTACTGTTTCTGTGATCCAGACTGGAATGTCATTATCCTGTCACTGTTTCTGTGATCCAGACTGGAATATCATTATCCTGTTTCTGTTTCTCTGATCCAGACTGGAATATCATTCTCCTGTTACTGTTACTGTGATCCAGACTGGAATATCATTCTCCTGTTACTGTTTCTGTGACCCAGACTGGAATATCATTCTGCTGTTACTGTTACTGTGATCCAGACTGGAATATCATTATCCTGTTACTGTTTCTGTGATCCAGACTGGAATATCATTCTGCTGTTACTTTTTCTGTGACCCAGACTGGAATATCATTCTACTGTTACTGTTTCTGTGATCCAGACTGGAATATCATTCTGCTGTTACTGTTTCTGTGATCCAGACTGGAATATCATTATCCTGTTTCTGTTTCTGTGATCCAGACTGGAATATCATTATCCTGTTTCTGTTTTGTGATCCAGACTGGAAAATCATTCTGCTGTTTCTGTGATCCAGTTTGGAATATCATTCTGTTGTTACTGTTTCTGTGATCCCGACTGGAATATCATTCTGCTGTTTCTGTTTCTGTGATCCAGACTGGAACATCATTATCCTGTTACTGTTTCTGTGATCCAGACTGGAATATCATTCTGCTGTTTCTGTGATTCAGACAGGAATATCATTCTGCTGTTACTGTTTCTGTGATCCAGACTGGAATATCATTCTGCTGTGTCTGTTTCTGTGACCCAGACTGGAATATCATTCTGCTGTTACTGTTTCTGTGATCCAGACTGGAATATCATTATCCTGTTACTGTTTCTGTGATCCAGACTGGAATATCATTCTGCTGTTACTGTTTCTGTGATCCAGACTGGAATATCATTCTGCTGCTTCTGTTTCTGTGATCCAGACTGGAATATCATTCTGCTGTTACTGTTTCTGTGATCCAGACTGGAATATCATTCTGCTGTTACTGTTACTGTGATCCAGACTGGAATATCATTATCCTGTTACTGTTTCTGTGATCCAGACTGGAATATCATTCTGCTGTTACTGTTTCTGTGACCCAGACTGGAATATCATTCTACTGTTACTGTTTCAGTGATCCAGACTGGAATATCATTCTGCTGTTACTGTTTCTGTGATCCAGACTGGAATATCATTATCCTGTTTCTGTTTCTGTGATCCAGACTGGAATATCATTATCCTGTTTCTGTTTTGTGATCCAGACTGGAAAATCATTCTGCTGTTTCTGTGATCCAGTTTGGAATATCATTCTGTTTTTACTGTTTATGTGATCCCGACTGGAATATCATTCTGCTGTTTCTGTTTCTGTGATCCAGACTGGAATATCATTATCCTGTTACTGTTTCAGTGATCCAGACTGGAATATCATTCTGCTGTTTCTGTGATTCAGACAGGAATATCATTCTGCTGTTACTGTTTCTGTGATCCAGACTGGAATATCATTCTGCTGTTTCTGTTTCTGTGATCCATACTGGGATATCATTATCCTAATAATGTTTCTGTGATCCAGACTGGAATATCATTCTGCTGTTACTGTGATCCAGACTGGAATATTATACTGCTGTTACTGTGATCCAGACTGGAAAATCATTCTGCTGTTACTGTTTCTGTGATCCTGACTGGAATATCATTCTGCTGTTACTGTTTCTGTGACCCAGACTGGAATATCATTCTCCTGTTACTGTTGTTGTGATCCAGATTGGAATATCATTCTCCTGTTATTGTTTCTGTGATCCAGACTGGAATATCATTCTGCTGTTGCTGTTTCTGTGATCCAGACTGGAATATCATTCTGCTGTTTCTGTTTCTGTGATCCAGACTGGGATATCATTATCCTCTTACTGTTTCTGTGATCCAGACTGGAATATCATTATCCTGTTACTGTTTCTGTGATCCAGACTGGAATGTCATTATCCTGTCACTGTTTCTGTGATCCAGACTGGAATATCATTATCCTGTTTCTGTTTCTCTGATCCAGACTGGAATATCATTCTCCTGTTACTGTTACTGTGATCCAGACTGGAATATCATTCTCCTGTTACTGTTTCTGTGATCCAGACTGGAATATCATTCTCCTGTTACTGTTTCTGTGATCCAGACTGGAATATCATTCTGCTGTTACTGTTTCTGTGATCCAGACTGGAATATCATTATCCTGTTACTGTTTCTGTGATCCAGACTGGAATATCATTCTCCTGTTGCTGTTTCTGTGATCCAGACTGGAATATCATTCTGCTGTTTCTGTTTCTGTGATCCAGACTGGAATATCATTCTCCTGTTACTGTTTCTGTGATCCAGACTGGAATATCATTCTGCTGTTTCTGTGATTCAGACAGGAATATCATTCTGCTGTTACTGTTTCTGTGATCCAGACTGGAATATCATTCTGCTGTTTCTGTTTCTGTGATCCATACTGGGATATCATTATCCTCTTTCTGTTTCTGTGATCCAGACTGGAATATCATTATCCTGTTACTGTTTCTGTGATCCAGACTGGAATGTCATTATCCTGTTACTTTTTCTGTGATCCATACTGGAATATCATTATCCTGTTTCTGTTTCTCTGATCCAGACTGGAATATCATTCTCCTGTTACTGTTACTGTGATCCAGACTGGAATATCATTCTCCTGTTACTGTTTCTGTGATCCAGACTGGAATATCATTCTCCTGTTACTGTTTCTGTGATCCAGACTGGAATATCATTCTGCTGTTACTGTTTCTGTGATCCAGACTGGAATATCATTCTCCTGTTGCTGTTTCTGTGATCCAGACTGGAATATCATTCTGCTGTTTCTGTTTCTGTGATCCAGACTGGAATATCATTCTCCCGTTACTGTTTCTGTGATCCAGACTGGAATATCATTCTGCTGTTTCTGTGATCCAGACTGGAATATCATTCTGCTGTTTCTGTTTCTGTGATCCAGACTGGGATATCATTCTCCTGTTACTGTTTCTGTGATCCAGACTGGAATATCATTCTACTGTTACTGTTTCTGTGATCCAGACTGGAATATCATTCTGCTGTTACTGTTTCTGTGATACAGACTGGAATATCATTCTGCTGTTTCTGTGATCCAGACTGGAATATCATTCTGCTGTTTCTGTTTCTGTGATCCAGACTGGAATATCATTCTCCCGTTACTGTTTCTGTGATCCAGACTGGAATATCATTCTGCTGTTTCTGTTTCTGTGATCCAGACTGGAATATCATTCTCCTGTTTCTGTTTCTGTGATCCAGACTGGAATATCATTCTGCTGTTACTGTTTCTGTGATCCAGATTGGAATATCATTTTGCTGTTACTGTTTCTGTTATCCAGACTGGAATATCATTATCCTGTAACTGTTTCTGTGATCCAGACTGGAATATCATTCTGCTGTTACTGTTTCTGTGATCCAAACTGGAATATCATTCTGCTGTTTCTGTGATCCAGACTGGAATATCATTCTGCTGTTACTGTTTCTGTGATCCAGACTGGAATATCATTGTGCTGTTACTGTTTCTTTGATCCAAACTGGAATATCACTCTGCTGTTACTGTTTCTGTGACCCAGACTGGAATATCATCCTGCTATTACTGTGATCCAGACTGGAATATCATTCTGCTGTTACTGTGATCCAGACTGGAATATTATACTGCTGTTACTGTGATCCAGACTGGAAAATCATTCTGCTGTTACTGTTTCTGTGATCCTGACTGGAATATCATTCTGCTGTTACTGTTTCTGTGACCCAGACTGGAATATCATTCTCCTGTTACTGTTGTTGTGATCCAGATTGGAATATCATTCTCCTGTTACTGTTTCTGTGATCCAGACTGGAATATCATTCTGCTGTTTCTGTTTCTGTGATCCAGACTGGAATATCATTCTCCTGTTGCTGTTTCTGTGATCCAGACTGGAATATCATTCTGCTGTTTCTGTGATCCAGAATGGGATATCATTATCCTCTTACTGTTTCTGTGATCCAGACTGGAATATCATTCTCCTGTTACTGTTTCTGTGATCCAGACTGGAATATCATTATGCTGTTACTGTTTCTGTGATCCAGACTGGAATATCATTCTGCTGTTACTGTTTCTGTGACCCAGGCTGGAATATCATTCTGCTGTTTCTGTGATCCAGTTTGGAATATCATTCTGTTGTTACTGTTTCTGTGATCCCGACTGGAATATCATTCTGCTGTTTCTGTTTCTGTGATCCAAACTGGAATATCATTATCCTGTTACTGTTTCAGTGATCCAGACTGGAATATCATTCTGCTGTTTCTGTGATTCACACAGGAATATCATTCTGCTGTTACTGTTTCTGTGATCCAGACTGGAATATCATTCTGCTATTTCTGTTTCTGTGATCCAGACTGGGATATCATTATCCTCTTACTGTTTCTGTGATCCAGACTGGAATATCATTATCCTGTTACTGTTTCTGTGATCCAGACTGGAATGTCATTATCCTGTCACTGTTTCTGTGATCCAGACTGGAATATCATTATCCTGTTTCTGTTTCTCTGATCCAGACTGGAATATCATTCTCCTGTTACTGTTACTGTGATCCAGACTGGAATATCATTCTCCTGTTACTGTTTCTGTGATCCAGACTGGAATATCATTCTCCTGTTACTGTTTCTGTGATCCAGACTGGAATATCATTCTGCTGTTACTGTTTCTGTGATCCAGACTGGAATATCATTATCCTGTTACTGTTTCTGTGATCCAGACTGGAATATCATTATCCTGTTACTGTTTCTGTGATCCAGACTGGAATATCATTCTCCTGTTGCTGTTTCTGTGATCCAGACTGGAATATCATTCTGCTGTTTCTGTTTCTGTGATCCAGACTGGAATATCATTCTCCTGTTACTGTTTCTGTGATCCAGACTGGAATATCATTCTGCTGTTTCTGTGATTCAGACAGGAATATCATTCTGCTGTTACTGTTTCTGTGATCCAGACTGGAATATCATTCTGCTGTTTCTGTTTCTGTGATCCATACTGGGATATCATTATCCTCTTTCTGTTTCTGTGATCCAGACTGGAATATCATTATCCTGTTACTGTTTCTGTGATCCAGACTGGAATGTCATTATCCTGTTACTTTTTCTGTGATCCATACTGGAATATCATTATCCTGTTTCTGTTTCTCTGATCCAGACTGGAATATCATTCTCCTGTTACTGTTACTGTGATCCAGACTGGAATATCATTCTCCTGTTACTGTTTCTGTGATCCAGACTGGAATATCATTCTGCTGTTACTGTTTCTGTGATCCAGACTGGAATATCATTATCCTGTTACTGTTTCTGTGATCCAGACTGGAATATCATTCTCCTGTTGCTGTTTCTGTGATCCAGACTGGAATATCATTCTGCTGTTTCTGTGATCCAGACTGGAATATCATTCTGCTGCTTTCTGTTTGCTGTGATCCAGACTGGGATATCATTCTCCTGTTACTGTTTCTGTGATCCAGACTGGAATATCATTCTACTGTTACTGTTTCTGTGATCCAGACTGGAATATCATTCTGCTGTTACTGTTTCTGTGATACAGACTGGAATATCATTCTGCTGTTTCTGTGATCCAGACTGGAATATCATTCTGCTGTTTCTGTTTCTGTGATCCAGACTGGAATATCATTCTCCCGTTACTGTTTCTGTGATCCAGACTGGAATATCATTCTGCTGTTTCTGTTTCTGTGATCCAGACTGGAATATCATTCTCCTGTTTCTGTTTCTGTGATCCAGACTGGAATATCATTCTGCTGTTACTGTTTCTGTGATCCAGATTGGAATATCATTTTGCTGTTACTGTTTCTGTTATCCAGACTGGAATATCATTATCCTGTAACTGTTTCTGTGATCCAGACTGGAATATCATTCTGCTGTTACTGTTTCTGTGATCCAAACTGGAATATCATTCTGCTGTTTCTGTGATCCAGACTGGAATATCATTCTGCTGTTACTGTTTCTGTGATCCAGACTGGAATATCATTGTGCTGTTACTGTTTCTTTGATCCAAACTGGAATATCACTCTGCTGTTACTGTTTCTGTGACCCAGACTGGAATATCATCCTGCTATTACTGTGATCCAGACTGGAATATCATTCTGCTGTTACTGTGATCCAGACTGGAATATTATACTGCTGTTACTGTGATCCAGACTGGAAAATCATTCTGCTGTTACTGTTTCTGTGATCCTGACTGGAATATCATTCTGCTGTTACTGTTTCTGTGACCCAGACTGGAATATCATTCTCCTGTTACTGTTGTTGTGATCCAGATTGGAATATCATTCACCTGTTACTGTTTCTGTGATCCAGACTGGAATATCATTCTGCTGTTTCTGTTTCTGTGATCCAGACTGGAATATCATTCTCCTGTTACTGTTTCTGTGATCCAGACTGGAATATCATTCTCCTGTTGCTGTTTCTGTGATCCAGACTGGAATATCATTCTGCTGTTTCTGTGATCCAGAATGGGATATCATTATCCTCTTACTGTTTCTGTGATCCAGACTGGAATATCATTCTCCTGTTACTGTTTCTGTGATCCAGACTGGAATATCATTATGCTGTTACTGTTTCTGTGATCCAGACTGGAATATCATTCTGCTGTTACTGTTTCTGTGACCCAGGCTGGAATATCATTCTGCTGTTTCTGTGATCCAGTTTGGAATATCATTCTGTTGTTACTGTTTCTGTGATCCCGACTGGAATATCATTCTGCTGTTTCTGTTTCTGTGATCCAAACTGGAATATCATTATCCTGTTACTGTTTCAGTGATCCAGACTGGAATATCATTCTGCTGTTTCTGTGATTCACACAGGAATATCATTCTGCTGTTACTGTTTCTGTGATCCAGACTGGAATATCATTCTGCTATTTCTGTTTCTGTGATCCAGACTGGGATATCATTATCCTCTTACTGTTTCTGTGATCCAGACTGGAATATCATTATCCTGTTACTGTTTCTGTGATCCAGACTGGAATGTCATTATCCTGTCACTGTTTCTGTGATCCAGACTGGAATATCATTATCCTGTTTCTGTTTCTCTGATCCAGACTGGAATATCATTCTCCTGTTACTGTTACTGTGATCCAGACTGGAATATCATTCTCCTGTTACTGTTTCTGTGATCCAGACTGGAATATCATTCTCCTGTTACTGTTTCTGTGATCCAGACTGGAATATCATTCTGCTGTTACTGTTTCTGTGATCCAGACTGGAATATCATTATCCTGTTACTGTTTCTGTGATCCAGACTGGAATATCATTCTCCTGTTGCTGTTTCTGTGATCCAGACTGGAATATCATTCTGCTGTTTCTGTTTCTGTGATCCAGACTGGAATATCATTCTCCTGTTACTGTTTCTGTGATCCAGACTGGAATATCATTCTGCTGTTTCTGTGATTCAGACAGGAATATCATTCTGCTGTTACTGTTTCTGTGATCCAGACTGGAATATCATTCTGCTGTTTCTGTTTCTGTGATCCATACTGGGATATCATTATCCTCTTTCTGTTTCTGTGATCCAGACTGGAATATCATTATCCTGTTACTGTTTCTGTGATCCAGACTGGAATGTCATTATCCTGTTACTTTTTCTGTGATCCATACTGGAATATCATTATCCTGTTTCTGTTTCTCTGATCCAGACTGGAATATCATTCTCCTGTTACTGTTACTGTGATCCAGACTGGAATATCATTCTCCTGTTACTGTTTCTGTGATCCAGACTGGAATATCATTCTCCTGTTACTGTTTCTGTGATCCAGACTGGAATATCATTCTGCTGTTACTGTTTCTGTGATCCAGACTGGAATATCATTATCCTGTTACTGTTTCTGTGATCCAGACTGGAATATCATTCTCCTGTTGCTGTTTCTGTGATCCAGACTGGAATATCATTCTGCTGTTTCTGTTTCTGTGATCCAGACTGGAATATCATTCTCCCGTTACTGTTTCTGTGATCCAGACTGGAATATCATTCTGCTGTTTCTGTGATCCAGACTGGAATATCATTCTGCTGTTTCTGTTTCTGTGATCCAGACTGGGATATCATTCTCCTGTTACTGTTTCTGTGATCCAGACTGGAATATCATTCTACTGTTACTGTTTCTGTGATCCAGACTGGAATATCATTCTGCTGTTACTGTTTCTGTGATACAGACTGGAATATCATTCTGCTGTTTCTGTGATCCAGACTGGAATATCATTCTGCTGTTACTGTTTCTGTGATCCAGACTGGAATATCATTCTCCCGTTACTGTTTCTGTGATCCAGACTGGAATATCATTCTGCTGTTTCTGTTTCTGTGATCCAGACTGGAATATCATTCTCCTGTTTCTGTTTCTGTGATCCAGACTGGAATATCATTCTGCTGTTACTGTTTCTGTGATCCAGATTGGAATATCATTTTGCTGTTGCTGTTTCTGTTATCCAGACTGGAATATCATTATCCTGTAACTGTTTCTGTGATCCAGACTGGAATATCATTCTGCTGTTACTGTTTCTGTGATCCAAACTGGAATATCATTCTGCTGTTTCTGTGATCCAGACTGGAATATCATTCTGCTGTTACTGTTTCTGTGATCCAGACTGGAATATCATTGTGCTGTTACTGTTTCTTTGATCCAAACTGGAATATCACTCTGCTGTTACTGTTTCTGTGACCCAGACTGGAATATCATCCTGCTATTACTGTGATCCAGACTGGAATATCATTCTGCTGTTACTGTGATCCAGACTGGAATATTATACTGCTGTTACTGTGATCCAGACTGGAAAATCATTCTGCTGTTACTGTTTCTGTGATCCTGACTGGAATATCATTCTGCTGTTACTGTTTCTGTGACCCAGACTGGAATATCATTCTCCTGTTACTGTTGTTGTGATCCAGATTGGAATATCATTCTCCTGTTACTGTTTCTGTGATCCAGACTGGAATATCATTCTGCTGTTGCTGTTTCTGTGATCCAGACTGGAATATCATTCTGCTGTTTCTGTTTCTGTGATCCAGAATGGGATATCATTATCCTCTTACTGTTTCTGTGATCCAGACTGGAATATCATTCTCCTGTTACTGTTTCTGTGATCCAGACTGGAATATCATTATGCTGTTACTGTTTCTGTGATCCAGACTGGAATATCATTCTGCTGTTACTGTTTCTGTGACCCAGGCTGGAATATCATTCTGCTGTTTCTGTGATCAAGTTTGGAATATCATTCTGTTGTTACTGTTTCTGTGATCCCGACTGGAATATCATTCTGCTGTTTCTGTTTCTGTGATCCAAACTGGAATATCATTATCCTGTTACTGTTTCAGTGATCCAGACTGGAATATCATTCTGCTGTTTCTGTGATTCACACAGGAATATCATTCTGCTATTACTGTTTCTATGATCCAGACTGGAATATCATTCTGCTGTTTCTGTTTCTGTGATCCAGACTGGGATATCATTATCCTCTTACTGTTTCTGTGATCCAGACTGGAATATCATTATCCTGTTACTGTTTCTGTGATCAAGACTGGAATGTCATTATCCTGTCACTGTTTCTGTGATCCAGACTGGAATATCATTATCCTGTTTCTGTTTCTCTGATCCAGACTGGAATATCATTCTCCTGTTACTGTTACTTTGATCCAGACTGGAATATCATTCTCCTGTTACTGTTTCTGTGATCCAGACTGGAATATCATTCTCCTGTTACTGTTTCTGTGATCCAGACTGGAATATCATTCTGCTGTTACTGTTTCTGTGATCCAGACTGGAATATCATTATCCTGTTACTGTTTCTGTGATCCAGACTGGAATATCATTCTCCTGTTGCTGTTTCTGTGATCCAGACTGGAATATCATTCTGCTGTTTCTGTTTCTGTGATCCAGACTGGAATATCATTCTCCTGTTACTGTTTCTGTGATCCAGACTGGAATATCATTCTGCTGTTTCTGTGATCCAGACTGGAATATCATTCTGCTGTTTCTGTTTCTGTGATCCAGATTGGGATATCATTCTCCTGTTACTGTTTCTGTGATCCAGACTGGAATATCATTCTCCTGTTACTGTTTCTGTGATCCAGACTGGAATATCATTCTGCTGTTACTGTTTCTGTGATACAGACTGGAATATCATTCTGCTGTTTCTGTGATCCAGACTGGAATATCATTCTGCTGTTTCTGTTTCTGTGATCCAGACTGGAATATCATTCTCCCGTTACTGTTTCTGTGATCCAGACTGGAATATCATTCTGCTGTTTCTGTTTCTGTGATCCAGACTGGAATATCATTCTCCTGTTTCTGTTTCTGTGATCCAGACTGGAATATCATTCTGCTGTTACTGTTTCTGTGATCCAGATTGGAATATCATTTTGCTGTTACTGTTTCTGTTATCCAGACTGGAATATCATTATCCTGTAACTGTTTCTGTGATCCAGACTGGAATATCATTCTGCTGTTACTGTTTCTGTGATCCAAACTGGAATATCATTCTGCTGTTTCTGTGATCCAGACTGGAATATCATTGTGCTGTTACTTTTTCTGTGATCCAAACTGGAATATCACTCTGCTGTTACTGTTTCTGTGACCCAGACTGGAATATCATCCTGCTATTACTGTGATCCAGACTGGAATATCATTCTGCTGTCACTGTGATCCAGACTGGAATATTACACTGCTGTTACTGTGATCCAGACTGGAAAATCATTCTGCTGTTACTGTTTCTGTGATCCTGACTGGAATATCATTCTGCTGTTACTGTTTCTGTGACCCAGACTGGAATATCATTCTCCTGTTACTGTTGTTGCGATCCAGATTGGAATATCATTCTCCTGTTACTGTTTCTGTGATCCAGACTGGAATATCATTCTGCTGTTGCTGTTTCTGTGATCCAGACTGGAATATCATTCTGCTGTTTCTGTTTCTGTGATCCAGACTGGAATATCATTCTCCTGTTACTGTTTCTGTGATCCAGACTGGAATATCATTCTCCTGTTGCTGTTTCTGTGATCCAGACTGGAATATCATTCTGCTGTTTCTGTTTCTGTGATCCAGAATGGGATATCATTATCCTCTTACTGTTTCTGTGATCCAGACTGGAATATCATTCTCCTGTTACTGTTTCTGTGATCCAGACTGGAATATCATTATGCTGTTACTGTTTCTGTGATCCAGACTGGAATATCATTCTGCTGTTACTGTTTCTGTGACCCAGGCTGGAATATCATTCTGCTGTTTCTGTGATCCAGTTTGGAATATCATTCTGTTGTTACTGTTTCTGTGATCCCGACTGGAATATCATTCTGCTGTTTCTGTTTCTGTGATCCAAACTGGAATATCATTATCCTGTTACTGTTTCAGTGATCCAGACTGGAATATCATTCTGCTGTTTCTGTGATTCACACAGGAATATCATTCTGCTGTTACTGTTTCTGTGATCCAGACTGGAATATCATTCTGCTGTTTCTGTTTCTGTGATCCAGACTGGGATATCATTATCCTCTTACTGTTTCTGTGATCCAGACTGGAATATCATTATCCTGTTACTGTTTCTGTGATCCAGACTGGAATGTCATTCTCCTGTTACTGTTTCTGTGATCCAGACTGGAATATCATTCTCCTGTTACTGTTTCTGTGATCCAGACTGGAATATCATTCTGCTGTTACTGTTTCTGTGATCCAGACTGGAATATCATTATCCTGTTACTGTTTCTGTGATCCAGACTGGAATATCATTCTCCTGTTGCTGTTTCTGTGATCCAGACTGGAATATCATTCTGCTGTTTCTGTTTCTGTGATCCAGACTGGAATATCATTCTCCCGTTACTGTTTCTGTGATCCAGACTGGAATATCATTCTGCTGTTTCTGTGATCCAGACTGGAATATCATTCTGCTGTTTCTGTTTCTGTGATCCAGACTGGGATATCATTCTCCTGTTACTGTTTCTGTGATCCAGACTGGAATATCATTCTACTGTTACTGTTTCTGTGATCCAGACTGGAATATCATTCTGCTGTTACTGTTTCTGTGATACAGACTGGAATATCATTCTGCTGTTTCTGTGATCCAGACTGGAATATCATTCTGCTGTTTCTGTTTCTGTGATCCAGACTGGAATATCATTCTCCCGTTACTGTTTCTGTGATCCAGACTGGAATATCATTCTGCTGTTTCTGTTTCTGTGATCCAGACTGGAATATCATTCTCCTGTTTCTGTTTCTGTGATCCAGACTGGAATATCATTCTGCTGTTACTGTTTCTGTGATCCAGATTGGAATATCATTTTGCTGTTGCTGTTTCTGTTATCCAGACTGGAAAATCATTATCCTGTAACTGTTTCTGTGATCCAGACTGGAATATCATTCTGCTGTTACTGTTTCTGTGATCCAAACTGGAATATCATTCTGCTGTTTCTGTGATCCAGACTGGAATATCATTCTGCTGTTACTGTTTCTGTGATCCAGACTGGAATATCATTGTGCTGTTACTGTTTCTTTGATCCAAACTGGAATATCACTCTGCTGTTACTGTTTCTGTGACCCAGACTGGAATATCATCCTGCTATTACTGTGATCCAGACTGGAATATCATTCTGCTGTTTCTGTTTCTGTGATCCAGACTGGAATATCATTTTGCTGTTGCTGTTTCTGTTATCCAGACTGGAATATCATTATCCTGTAACTGTTTCTGTGATCCAGACTGGAATATCATTCTGCTGTTACTGTTTCTGTGATCCAAACTGGAATATCATTCTGCTGTTTCTGTGATCCAGACTGGAATATCATTCTGCTGTTACTGTTTCTGTGATCCAGACTGGAATATCATTGTGCTGTTACTGTTTCTTTGATCCAAACTGGAATATCACTCTGCTGTTACTGTTTCTGTGACCCAGACTGGAATATCATCCTGCTATTACTGTGATCCAGACTGGAATATCATTCTGCTGTTACTGTGATCCAGACTGGAATATTATACTGCTGTTACTGTGATCCAGACTGGAAAATCATTCTGCTGTTACTGTTTCTGTGATCCTGACTGGAATATCATTCTGCTGTTACTGTTTCTGTGACCCAGACTGGAATATCATTCTCCTGTTACTGTTGTTGTGATCCAGATTGGAATATCATTCTCCTGTTACTGTTTCTGTGATCCAGACTGGAATATCATTCTGCTGTTGCTGTTTCTGTGATCCAGACTGGAATATCATTCTGCTGTTTCTGTTTCTGTGATCCAGAATGGGATATCATTATCCTCTTACTGTTTCTGTGATCCAGACTGGAATATCATTCTCCTGTTACTGTTTCTGTGATCCAGACTGGAATATCATTATGCTGTTACTGTTTCTGTGATCCAGACTGGAATATCATTCTGCTGTTACTGTTTCTGTGACCCAGGCTGGAATATCATTCTGCTGTTTCTGTGATCAAGTTTGGAATATCATTCTGTTGTTACTGTTTCTGTGATCCCGACTGGAATATCATTCTGCTGTTTCTGTTTCTGTGATCCAAACTGGAATATCATTATCCTGTTACTGTTTCAGTGATCCAGACTGGAATATCATTCTGCTGTTTCTGTGATTCACACAGGAATATCATTCTGCTATTACTGTTTCTGTGATCCAGACTGGAATATCATTCTGCTGTTTCTGTTTCTGTGATCCAGACTGGGATATCATTATCCTCTTACTGTTTCTGTGATCCAGACTGGAATATCATTATCCTGTTACTGTTTCTGTGATCAAGACTGGAATGTCATTATCCTGTCACTGTTTCTGTGATCCAGACTGGAATATCATTATCCTGTTTCTGTTTCTCTGATCCAGACTGGAATATCATTCTCCTGTTACTGTTACTTTGATCCAGACTGGAATATCATTCTCCTGTTACTGTTTCTGTGATCCAGACTGGAATATCATTCTCCTGTTACTGTTTCTGTGATCCAGACTGGAATATCATTCTGCTGTTACTGTTTCTGTGATCCAGACTGGAATATCATTATCCTGTTACTGTTTCTGTGATCCAGACTGGAATATCATTCTCCTGTTGCTGTTTCTGTGATCCAGACTGGAATATCATTCTGCTGTTTCTGTTTCTGTGATCCAGACTGGAATATCATTCTCCTGTTACTGTTTCTGTGATCCAGACTGGAATATCATTCTGCTGTTTCTGTGATCCAGACTGGAATATCATTCTGCTGTTTCTGTTTCTGTGATCCAGACTGGGATATCATTCTCCTGTTACTGTTTCTGTGATCCAGACTGGAATATCATTCTCCTGTTACTGTTTCTGTGATCCAGACTGGAATATCATTCTGCTGTTACTGTTTCTGTGATACAGACTGGAATATCATTCTGCTGTTTCTGTGATCCAGACTGGAATATCATTCTGCTGTTTCTGTTTCTGTGATCCAGACTGGAATATCATTCTCCCGTTACTGTTTCTGTGATCCAGACTGGAATATCATTCTGCTGTTTCTGTTTCTGTGATCCAGACTGGAATATCATTCTCCTGTTTCTGTTTCTGTGATCCAGACTGGAATATCATTCTGCTGTTACTGTTTCTGTGATCCAGATTGGAATATCATTTTGCTGTTACTGTTTCTGTTATCCAGACTGGAATATCATTATCCTGTAACTGTTTCTGTGATCCAGACTGGAATATCATTCTGCTGTTACTGTTTCTGTGATCCAAACTGGAATATCATTCTGCTGTTTCTGTGATCCAGACTGGAATATCATTGTGCTGTTACTTTTTCTGTGATCCAAACTGGAATATCACTCTGCTGTTACTGTTTCTGTGACCCAGACTGGAATATCATCCTGCTATTACTGTGATCCAGACTGGAATATCATTCTGCTGTCACTGTAATCCAGACTGGAATATTACACTGCTGTTACTGTGATCCAGACTGGAAAATCATTCTGCTGTTACTGTTTCTGTGATCCTGACTGGAATATCATTCTGCTGTTACTGTTTCTGTGACCCAGACTGGAATATCATTCTCCTGTTACTGTTGTTGCGATCCAGATTGGAATATCATTCTCCTGTTACTGTTTCTGTGATCCAGACTGGAATATCATTCTGCTGTTGCTGTTTCTGTGATCCAGACTGGAATATCATTCTGCTGTTTCTGTTTCTGTGATCCAGACTGGAATATCATTCTCCTGTTACTGTTTCTGTGATCCAGACTGGAATATCATTCTCCTGTTGCTGTTTCTGTGATCCAGACTGGAATATCATTCTGCTGTTTCTGTTTCTGTGATCCAGAATGGGATATCATTATCCTCTTACTGTTTCTGTGATCCAGACTGGAATATCATTCTCCTGTTACTGTTTCTGTGATCCAGACTGGAATATCATTATGCTGTTACTGTTTCTGTGATCCAGACTGGAATATCATTCTGCTGTTACTGTTTCTGTGACCCAGGCTGGAATATCATTCTGCTGTTTCTGTGATCCAGTTTGGAATATCATTCTGTTGTTACTGTTTCTGTGATCCCGACTGGAATATCATTCTGCTGTTTCTGTTTCTGTGATCCAAACTGGAATATCATTATCCTGTTACTGTTTCAGTGATCCAGACTGGAATATCATTCTGCTGTTTCTGTGATTCACACAGGAATATCATTCTGCTGTTACTGTTTCTGTGATCCAGACTGGAATATCATTCTGCTGTTTCTGTTTCTGTGATCCAGACTGGGATATCATTATCCTCTTACTGTTTCTGTGATCCAGACTGGAATATCATTATCCTGTTACTGTTTCTGTGATCCAGACTGGAATGTCATTCTCCTGTTACTGTTTCTGTGATCCAGACTGGAATATCATTCTCCTGTTACTGTTTCTGTGATCCAGACTGGAATATCATTCTGCTGTTACTGTTTCTGTGATACAGACTGGAATATCATTCTGCTGTTTCTGTGATCCAGACTGGAATATCATTCTGCTGTTTCTGTTTCTGTGATCCAGACTGGAATATCATTCTCCCGTTACTGTTTCTGTGATCCAGACTGGAATATCATTCTGCTGTTTCTGTTTCTGTGATCCAGACTGGAATATCATTCTCCTGTTTCTGTTTCTGTGATCCAGACTGGAATATCATTCTGCTGTTACTGTTTCTGTGATCCAGACTGGAATATCATTGTGCTGTTACTGTTTCTGTGATCCAAACTGGAATATCACTCTGCTGTTACTGTTTCTGTGATCCAGACTGGAATATCATTCTGCTGTTTCTGTTTCTGTGATCCAGACTGGAATATCATTCTCCTGTTTCTGTTTCTGTGATCCAGACTGGAATATCATTCTGCTGTTACTGTTTCTGTGATCCAGATTGGAATATCATTTTGCTGTTACTGTTTCTGTTATCCAGACTGGAATATCATTATCCTGTAACTGTTTCTGTGATCCAGACTGGAATATCATTCTGCTGTTACTGTTTCTGTGATCCAAACTGGAATATCATTCTGCTGTTTCTGTGATCCAGACTGGAATATCATTGTGCTGTTACTTTTTCTGTGATCCAAACTGGAATATCACTCTGCTGTTACTGTTTCTGTGACCCAGACTGGAATATCATCCTGCTATTACTGTGATCCAGACTGGAATATCATTCTGCTGTCACTGTAATCCAGACTGGAATATTACACTGCTGTTACTGTGATCCAGACTGGAAAATCATTCTGCTGTTACTGTTTCTGTGATCCTGACTGGAATATCATTCTGCTGTTACTGTTTCTGTGACCCAGACTGGAATATCATTCTCCTGTTACTGTTGTTGCGATCCAGATTGGAATATCATTCTCCTGTTACTGTTTCTGTGATCCAGACTGGAATATCATTCTGCTGTTGCTGTTTCTGTGATCCAGACTGGAATATCATTCTGCTGTTTCTGTTTCTGTGATCCAGACTGGAATATCATTCTCCTGTTACTGTTTCTGTGATCCAGACTGGAATATCATTCTCCTGTTGCTGTTTCTGTGATCCAGACTGGAATATCATTCTGCTGTTTCTGTTTCTGTGATCCAGAATGGGATATCATTATCCTCTTACTGTTTCTGTGATCCAGACTGGAATATCATTCTCCTGTTACTGTTTCTGTGATCCAGACTGGAATATCATTATGCTGTTACTGTTTCTGTGATCCAGACTGGAATATCATTCTGCTGTTACTGTTTCTGTGACCCAGGCTGGAATATCATTCTGCTGTTTCTGTGATCCAGTTTGGAATATCATTCTGTTGTTACTGTTTCTGTGATCCCGACTGGAATATCATTCTGCTGTTTCTGTTTCTGTGATCCAAACTGGAATATCATTATCCTGTTACTGTTTCAGTGATCCAGACTGGAATATCATTCTGCTGTTTCTGTGATTCACACAGGAATATCATTCTGCTGTTACTGTTTCTGTGATCCAGACTGGAATATCATTCTGCTGTTTCTGTTTCTGTGATCCAGACTGGGATATCATTATCCTCTTACTGTTTCTGTGATCCAGACTGGAATATCATTATCCTGTTACTGTTTCTGTGATCCAGACTGGAATGTCATTCTCCTGTTACTGTTTCTGTGATCCAGACTGGAATATCATTCTGCTGTTTCTGTTTCTGTGATCCAGACTGGGATATCATTATCCTCTTACTGTTTCTGTGATCCAGACTGGAATATCATTATCCTGTTACTGTTTCTGTGATCAAGACTGGAATGTCATTATCCTGTCACTGTTTCTGTGATCCAGACTGGAATATCATTATCCTGTTTCTGTTTCTCTGATCCAGACTGGAATATCATTCTCCTGTTACTGTTACTTTGATCCAGACTGGAATATCATTCTCCTGTTACTGTTTCTGTGATCCAGACTGGAATATCATTCTCCTGTTACTGTTTCTGTGATCCAGACTGGAATATCATTCTGCTGTTACTGTTTCTGTGATCCAGACTGGAATATCATTATCCTGTTACTGTTTCTGTGATCCAGACTGGAATATCATTCTCCTGTTGCTGTTTCTGTGATCCAGACTGGAATATCATTCTGCTGTTTCTGTTTCTGTGATCCAGACTGGAATATCATTCTCCTGTTACTGTTTCTGTGATCCAGACTGGAATATCATTCTGCTGTTTCTGTGATCCAGACTGGAATATCATTCTGCTGTTTCTGTTTCTGTGATCCAGACTGGGATATCATTCTCCTGTTACTGTTTCTGTGATCCAGACTGGAATATCATTCTCCTGTTACTGTTTCTGTGATCCAGACTGGAATATCATTCTGCTGTTACTGTTTCTGTGATACAGACTGGAATATCATTCTGCTGTTTCTGTGATCCAGACTGGAATATCATTCTGCTGTTTCTGTTTCTGTGATCCAGACTGGAATATCATTCTCCCGTTACTGTTTCTGTGATCCAGACTGGAATATCATTCTGCTGTTTCTGTTTCTGTGATCCAGACTGGAATATCATTCTCCTGTTTCTGTTTCTGTGATCCAGACTGGAATATCATTCTGCTGTTACTGTTTCTGTGATCCAGATTGGAATATCATTTTGCTGTTACTGTTTCTGTTATCCAGACTGGAATATCATTATCCTGTAACTGTTTCTGTGATCCAGACTGGAATATCATTCTGCTGTTACTGTTTCTGTGATCCAAACTGGAATATCATTCTGCTGTTTCTGTGATCCAGACTGGAATATCATTGTGCTGTTACTTTTTCTGTGATCCAAACTGGAATATCACTCTGCTGTTACTGTTTCTGTGACCCAGACTGGAATATCATCCTGCTATTACTGTGATCCAGACTGGAATATCATTCTGCTGTCACTGTAATCCAGACTGGAATATTACACTGCTGTTACTGTGATCCAGACTGGAAAATCATTCTGCTGTTACTGTTTCTGTGATCCTGACTGGAATATCATTCTGCTGTTACTGTTTCTGTGACCCAGACTGGAATATCATTCTCCTGTTACTGTTGTTGCGATCCAGATTGGAATATCATTCTCCTGTTACTGTTTCTGTGATCCAGACTGGAATATCATTCTGCTGTTGCTGTTTCTGTGATCCAGACTGGAATATCATTCTGCTGTTTCTGTTTCTGTGATCCAGACTGGAATATCATTCTCCTGTTACTGTTTCTGTGATCCAGACTGGAATATCATTCTCCTGTTGCTGTTTCTGTGATCCAGACTGGAATATCATTCTGCTGTTTCTGTTTCTGTGATCCAGAATGGGATATCATTATCCTCTTACTGTTTCTGTGATCCAGACTGGAATATCATTCTCCTGTTACTGTTTCTGTGATCCAGACTGGAATATCATTATGCTGTTACTGTTTCTGTGATCCAGACTGGAATATCATTCTGCTGTTACTGTTTCTGTGACCCAGGCTGGAATATCATTCTGCTGTTTCTGTGATCCAGTTTGGAATATCATTCTGTTGTTACTGTTTCTGTGATCCCGACTGGAATATCATTCTGCTGTTTCTGTTTCTGTGATCCAAACTGGAATATCATTATCCTGTTACTGTTTCAGTGATCCAGACTGGAATATCATTCTGCTGTTTCTGTGATTCACACAGGAATATCATTCTGCTGTTACTGTTTCTGTGATCCAGACTGGAATATCATTCTGCTGTTTCTGTTTCTGTGATCCAGACTGGGATATCATTATCCTCTTACTGTTTCTGTGATCCAGACTGGAATATCATTATCCTGTTACTGTTTCTGTGATCCAGACTGGAATGTCATTCTCCTGTTACTGTTTCTGTGATCCAGACTGGAATATCATTCTCCTGTTACTGTTTCTGTGATCCAGACTGGAATATCATTCTGCTGTTACTGTTTCTGTGATACAGACTGGAATATCATTCTGCTGTTTCTGTGATCCAGACTGGAATATCATTCTGCTGTTTCTGTTTCTGTGATCCAGACTGGAATATCATTCTCCCGTTACTGTTTCTGTGATCCAGACTGGAATATCATTCTGCTGTTTCTGTTTCTGTGATCCAGACTGGAATATCATTCTCCTGTTTCTGTTTCTGTGATCCAGACTGGAATATCATTCTGCTGTTACTGTTTCTGTGATCCAGACTGGAATATCATTGTGCTGTTACTGTTTCTGTGATCCAAACTGGAATATCACTCTGCTGTTACTGTTTCTGTGATCCAGACTGGAATATCATTCTGCTGTTTCTGTTTCTGTGATCCAGACTGGAATATCATTCTCCTGTTTCTGTTTCTGTGATCCAGACTGGAATATCATTCTGCTGTTACTGTTTCTGTGATCCAGATTGGAATATCATTTTGCTGTTACTGTTTCTGTTATCCAGACTGGAATATCATTATCCTGTAACTGTTTCTGTGATCCAGACTGGAATATCATTCTGCTGTTACTGTTTCTGTGATCCAAACTGGAATATCATTCTGCTGTTTCTGTGATCCAGACTGGAATATCATTGTGCTGTTACTTTTTCTGTGATCCAAACTGGAATATCACTCTGCTGTTACTGTTTCTGTGACCCAGACTGGAATATCATCCTGCTATTACTGTGATCCAGACTGGAATATCATTCTGCTGTCACTGTAATCCAGACTGGAATATTACACTGCTGTTACTGTGATCCAGACTGGAAAATCATTCTGCTGTTACTGTTTCTGTGATCCTGACTGGAATATCATTCTGCTGTTACTGTTTCTGTGACCCAGACTGGAATATCATTCTCCTGTTACTGTTGTTGCGATCCAGATTGGAATATCATTCTCCTGTTACTGTTTCTGTGATCCAGACTGGAATATCATTCTGCTGTTGCTGTTTCTGTGATCCAGACTGGAATATCATTCTGCTGTTTCTGTTTCTGTGATCCAGACTGGAATATCATTCTCCTGTTACTGTTTCTGTGATCCAGACTGGAATATCATTCTCCTGTTGCTGTTTCTGTGATCCAGACTGGAATATCATTCTGCTGTTTCTGTTTCTGTGATCCAGAATGGGATATCATTATCCTCTTACTGTTTCTGTGATCCAGACTGGAATATCATTCTCCTGTTACTGTTTCTGTGATCCAGACTGGAATATCATTATGCTGTTACTGTTTCTGTGATCCAGACTGGAATATCATTCTGCTGTTACTGTTTCTGTGACCCAGGCTGGAATATCATTCTGCTGTTTCTGTGATCCAGTTTGGAATATCATTCTGTTGTTACTGTTTCTGTGATCCCGACTGGAATATCATTCTGCTGTTTCTGTTTCTGTGATCCAAACTGGAATATCATTATCCTGTTACTGTTTCAGTGATCCAGACTGGAATATCATTCTGCTGTTTCTGTGATTCACACAGGAATATCATTCTGCTGTTACTGTTTCTGTGATCCAGACTGGAATATCATTCTGCTGTTTCTGTTTCTGTGATCCAGACTGGGATATCATTATCCTCTTACTGTTTCTGTGATCCAGACTGGAATATCATTATCCTGTTACTGTTTCTGTGATCCAGACTGGAATGTCATTCTCCTGTTACTGTTTCTGTGATCCAGACTGGAATATCATTCTCCTGTTACTGTTTCTGTGATCCAGACTGGAATATCATTCTGCTGTTACTGTTTCTGTGATACAGACTGGAATATCATTCTGCTGTTTCTGTGATCCAGACTGGAATATCATTCTGCTGTTTCTGTTTCTGTGATCCAGACTGGAATATCATTCTCCCGTTACTGTTTCTGTGATCCAGACTGGAATATCATTCTGCTGTTTCTGTTTCTGTGATCCAGACTGGAATATCATTCTCCTGTTTCTGTTTCTGTGATCCAGACTGGAATATCATTCTGCTGTTACTGTTTCTGTGATCCAGACTGGAATATCATTGTGCTGTTACTGTTTCTGTGATCCAAACTGGAATATCACTCTGCTGTTACTGTTTCTGTGACCCAGACTGGAATATCATCCTGCTATTACTGTGATCCAGACTGGAATATCATTCTGCTGTTACTGTGATCCAGACTGGAATATTATACTGCTGTTACTGTGATCCAGACTGGAAAATCATTCTGCTGTTACTGTTTCTGTGATCCTGACTGGAATATCATTCTGCTGTTACTGTTTCTGTGACCCAGACTGGAATATCATTCTCCTGTTACTGTTGTTGTGATCCAGATTGGAATATCATTCTCCTGTTACTGTTTCTGTGATCCAGACTGGAATATCATTCTGCTGTTGCTGTTTCTGTGATCCAGACTGGAATATCATTCTGCTGTTTCTGTTTCTGTGATCCAGACTGGAATATCATTCTCCTGTTACTGTTTCTGTGATCCAGACTGGAATATCATTCTGCTGTTACTGTTTCTGTGATACAGACTGGAATATCATTCTGCTGTTTCTGTGATCCAGACTGGAATATCATTCTGCTGTTTCTGTTTCTGTGATCCAGACTGGAATATCATTCTCCCGTTACTGTTTCTGTGATCCAGACTGGAATATCATTCTGCTGTTTCTGTTTCTGTGATCCAGACTGGAATATCATTCTCCTGTTTCTGTTTCTGTGATCCAGACTGGAATATCATTCTGCTGTTACTGTTTCTGTGATCCAGATTGGAATATCATTTTGCTGTTACTGTTTCTGTTATCCAGACTGGAATATCATTATCCTGTAACTGTTTCTGTGATCCAGACTGGAATATCATTGTGCTGTTACTGTTTCTGTGATCCAAACTGGAATATCACTCTGCTGTTACTGTTTCTGTGACCCAGACTGGAATATCATCCTGCTATTACTGTGATCCAGACTGGAATATCATTCTGCTGTCACTGTGATCCAGACTGGAATATTATACTGCTGTTACTGTGATCCAGACTGGAAAATCATTCTGCTGTTACTGTTTCTGTGATCCTGACTGGAATATCATTCTGCTGTTACTGTTTCTGTGACCCAGACTGGAATATCATTCTCCTGTTACTGTTGTTGCGATCCAGATTGGAATATCATTCTCCTGTTACTGTTTCTGTGATCCAGACTGGAATATCATTCTGCTGTTGCTGTTTCTGTGATCCAGACTGGAATATCATTCTGCTGTTTCTGTTTCTGTGATCCAGACTGGAATATCATTCTCCTGTTACTGTTTCTGTGATCCAGACTGGAATATCATTCTCCTGTTGCTGTTTCTGTGATCCAGACTGGAATATCATTCTGCTGTTTCTGTTTATGTGATACAGAATGGGATATCATTATCCTCTTACTGTTTCTGTGATCCAGACTGGAATATCATTCTCCTGTTACTGTTTCTGTGATCCAGACTGGAATATCATTATGCTGTTACTGTTTCTGTGATCCAGACTGGAATATCATTCTGCTGTTACTGTTTCTGTGACCCAGGCTGGAATATCATTCTGCTGTTTCTGTGATCCAGTTTGGAATATCATTCTGTTGTTACTGTTTCTGTGATCCCGACTGGAATATCATTCTGCTGTTTCTGTTTCTGTGATCCAAACTGGAATATCATTATCCTGTTACTGTTTCAGTGATCCAGACTGGAATATCATTCTTCTGTTTCTGTGATTCACACAGGAATATCATTCTGCTGTTACTGTTTCTGTGATCCAGACTGGAATATCATTCTGCTGTTTCTGTTTCTGTGATCCAGACTGGGATATCATTATCCTCTTACTGTTTCTGTGATCCAGACTGGAATATCATTATCCTGTTACTGTTTCTGTGATCCAGACTGGAATGTCATTCTCCTGTTACTGTTTCTGTGATCCAGACTGGAATATCATTCTGCTGTTACTGTTTCTGTGATACAGACTGGAATATCATTCTGCTGTTTCTGTGATCCAGACTGGAATATCATTCTGCTGTTTCTGTTTCTGTGATCCAGACTGGAATATCATTCTCCCGTTACTGTTTCTGTGATCCAGACTGGAATATCATTCTGCTGTTTCTGTTTCTGTGATCCAGACTGGAATATCATTCTCCTGTTTCTGTTTCTGTGATCCAGACTGGAATATCATTCTGCTGTTACTGTTTCTGTGATCCAGACTGGAATATCATTGTGCTGTTACTGTTTCTGTGATCCAAACTGGAATATCACTCTGCTGTTACTGTTTCTGTGACCCAGACTGGAATATCATCCTGCTATTACTGTGATCCAGACTGGAATATCATTCTGCTGTTACTGTGATCCAGACTGGAATATTATACTGCTGTTACTGTGATCCAGACTGGAAAATCATTCTGCTGTTACTGTTTCTGTGATCCTGACTGGAATATCATTCTGCTGTTACTGTTTCTGTGACCCAGACTGGAATATCATTCTCCTGTTACTGTTGTTGTGATCCAGATTGGAATATCATTCTCCTGTTACTGTTTCTGTGATCCACACTGGAATATCATTCTGCTGTTGCTGTTTCTGTGATCCAGACTGGAATATCATTCTGCTGTTTCTGTTTCTGTGATCCAGACTGGAATATCATTCTCCTGTTACTGTTTCTGTGGATCCAGAATGGGGATATCATTATCCTCTTACTGTTTCTGTGATCCAGACTGGAATATCATTCTCCTGTTACTGTTTCTGTGATCCAGACTGGAATATCATTATGCTGTTACTGTTTCTGTGATCCAGACTGGAATATCATTCTGCTGTTACTGTTTCTGTGACCCAGGCTGGAATATCATTCTGCTGTTTCTGTGATCCAGTTTGGAATATCATTCTGTTGTTACTGTTTCTGTGATCCCGACTGGAATATCATTCTGCTGTTTCTGTTTCTGTGATCCAAACTGGAATATCATTATCCTGTTACTGTTTCAGTTATCCAGACTGGAATATCATTCTGCTGTTTCTGTGATTCACACAGGAATATCATTCTGCTGTTACTGTTTCTGTGATCCAGACTGGAATATCATTCTGCTGTTTCTGTTTCTGTGATCCAGACTGGGATATCATTATCCTCTTACTGTTTCTGTGATCCAGACTGGAATATCATTATCCTGTTACTGTTTCTGTGATCCAGACTGGAATGTCATTATCCTGTCACTGTTTCTGTGATCCAGACTGGAATATCATTATCCTGTTTCTGTTTCTCTGATCCAGACTGGAATATCATTCTCCTGTTACTGTTACTGTGATCCAGACTGGAATATCATTCTCCTGTTACTGTTTCTGTGATCCAGACTGGAATATCATTCTCCTGTTACTGTTTCTGTGATCCAGAATGGAATATCATTATCCTGTTACTGTTTCTGTGATCCAGACTGGAATATCATTCTCCTGTTACTGTTTCTGTGATCCAGACTGGAATATCATTCTGCTGTTACTGTTTCTGTGATCCAGACTGGAATATCATTCTGCTGTTTCTGTGATCCAGACTGGAATATCATTCTGCTGTTTCTGTTTCTGTGATCCAGACTGGAATATCATTCTCCTGTTACTGTTTCTGTGATCCAGACTGGAATATCATTCTGCTGTTTCTGTGATCCAGACTGGAATATCATTCTGCTGTTTCTGTTTCTGTGATCCAGACTGGAATATCATTCTCCTGTTACTGTTTCTGTGATCCAGACTGGAATATCATTCTGCTGTTTCTGTTTCTGTGATCCAGACTGGAATATCATTCTCCTGTTTCTGTTTCTGTGATCCAGACTGGAATATCATTCTGCTGTTACTGTTTCTGTGATCCAGATTGGAATATCATTTTGCTGTTACTGTTTCTGTTATCGAGACTGGAATATCATTATCCTGTAACTGTTTCTGTGATCCAGACTGGAATATCATTCTGCTGTTACTGTTTCTGTGAACCAAACTGGAATATCATTCTGCTGTTTCTGTGATCCAGACTGGAATATCATTCTGCTGTTACTGTTTCTGTGATCCAGACTGGAATATCATTGTGCTGTTACTGTTTCTGTGATCCAAACTGGAATATCACTCTGCTGTTACTGTTTCTGTGACCCAGACTGGAATATCATCCTGCTATTACTGTGAACCAGACTGGAATATCATTCTGCTGTTACTGTGATCCAGACTGGAATATTATTCTGCTTTTACTGTGATCCAGACTGGAAAATCATTCTGCTGTTACTGTTTCTGTGATCCTGACTGGAAAATCATTCTGCTGTTACTGTTTCTGTGATCCTGACTGGAATATCATTCTGCTGTTACTTTTTCTGTGACCCAGACTGGAATATCATTCTCCTCTTACTGTTATTGTGATCCAGATTGGAATATCATTCTCCTGTTACTGTTTCTGTGATCCAGACTGGAATATCATTCTCCTGTTACTGTTTCTGTGATCCAGACTGGAATATCATTCTCCTGTTACTGTTTCTGTGATCCAGACTGGAATATCATTCTCCTGTTGCTGTTTCTGTGATCCAGACTGGAATATCATTCTGCTGTTTCTGTTTCTGTGATCCAGACTGGAATATCTTTCTGCTGTTTCTGTTTCTGTGACCCAGACTGGAATATCATTCTACTGTTACTGTTTCTGTGACCCAGACTGGAATATCATTCTGCTGTTACTGTTTCTGTGATCCAGACTGGAATATCATTATCCTGTTACTGTTTCTGTGATCCAGACTGGAATATCATTCTGCTGATTACTGTTTCTGTGATCCAGACTGGAATGCCATTCTCCTGTTACTGTTTCTAAGATCCAGACTGGAATATCATTCTGCTGTTGCTGTTTCTGTGATCCAGACTGGAATATCATTCTGCTGTTTTTGTTTCTGTGATCCAGACTGGAATATCATTCTGCTGTTACTGTTTCTGTGATCCAGACTGGAATATCATTATCCTGTTACTGTTACTGTGATCCAGACTGGAATATCATTATCCTGTTACTGTTTCTGTGATCCAGACTGGAATATCATTCTGCTGTTACTGTTTCTGTGACCCAGACTGGAATATCATTCTACTGTTACTGTTTCTGTGATCCAGACTGGAATATCATTCTGCTGTTACTGTTTCTGTGATCCAGACTGGAATATCATTATCCTGTTTCTGTTTCTGTGATCCAGACTGGAATATCATTATCCTGTTTCTGTTTTGTGATCCAGACTGGAAAATCATTCTGCTGTTTCTGTGATCCAGTTTGGAATATCATTCTGTTGTTACTGTTTCTGTGATCCCGACTGGAATATCATTCTGCTGTTTCTGTTTCTGTGATCCAGACTGGAATATCATTATCCTGTTACTGTTTCTGTGATCCAGACTGGAATATCATTCTGCTGTTTCTGTGATTCAGACAGGAATATCATTCTGCTGTTACTGTTTCTGTGATCCAGAATGGAATATCATTCTGCTGTTTCTGTTTCTGTGATCCAGACTGGGATATCATTATCCTCTTACTGTTTCTGTGATCCAGACTGGAATATCATTCTCCTGTTACTGTTTCTGTGATCCAGACTGGAATAACATTATGCTGTTACTGTTTCTGTGATCCAGACTGGAATATCATTCTGCTGTTACTGTTTCTGTGATCCAGACTGGAATATCATTCTGCTGTTACTGTTTCTGTGATCCAGACTGGAATATCATTCTGCTGTTTCTGTGATCCAGACTGGAATATCATTATCATGTAACTGTTTCTGTGATCCAGACTGGAATATCATTCTGCTGATTACTGTTTCTGTGATCCAGACTGGAATGCCATTCTACTGTTACTGTTTCTGTGATCCAGACTGGAATATCATTCTGCTGTTGCTGTTTCTGTGATCCAGACTGGAATATCATTCTGCTGTTTCTGTTTCTGTGATCCAGACTGGAATATCATTCTCCTGTTACTGTTTCTGTGATCCAGACTGGAATATCATTCTGCTGTTTCTGTTTCTGTGATCCAGACTGGGATATCATTATCCTCTTACTGTTTCTGTGATCCAGACTGGAATATCATTCTCCTGTTACTGTTTCTGTGATCCAGACTGGAATATCATTATGCTGTTACTGTTTCTGTGATCCAGACTGGAATATCATTCTGTTGTTACTGTTTCTGTGACCCAGAATGGAATATCATTCTACTGTTACTGTTTCTGTGACCCAGACTGGAATATCATTCTGCTGTTACTGTTTCTGTGATCCAGACTGGAATATCATTATCTTGTTACTGTTTCTGTGATCCAGACTGGAATATCATTCTGCTGTTACTGTTTCTGTGATCCAGACTGGAATATCATTCTGCTGTTTCTGTGATCCAGACTGGAATATCATTATCCTGTAACTGTTTCTCTGATCCAGACTGGAATATCATTCTTCTGATTACTGTTTCTATGATCCAGACTGGAATATCATTCTCCTGTTACTGTTTCTGTGATCCAGACTGGAATATCATTCTCCTGTTGCTGTTTCTGTGATCCAGACTGGAATATCATTCTGCTGTTTCTGTTTCTGTGATCCAGACTGGAATATCATTCTGCTGTTACTGTTTCTGTGACCCAGACTGGAATATCATTCTACTGTTACTGTTTCTGTGACCCAGACTGGAATATCATTCTGCTGTTACTGTTTCTGTGATCCAGACTGGAATATCATTCTGCTGTTACTGTGACTGTGATCCAGACTGGAATATCATTATCCTGTTACTGTTTCTGTGATCCAGACTGGAATATCATTCTGCTGTTACTGTTTCTGTGACCCAGACTGGAATATCATTCTACTGTTACTCTTTCTGTGATCCAGACTGGAATATCATTCTGCTGTTACTGTTTCTGTGATCCAGACTGGAATATCATTATCCTGTTTCTGTTTCTGTGATCCAGACTGGAATATCATTATCCTGTTTCTGTTTTGTTATCCAGACTGGAAAATCATTCTGCTGTTTCTGTGATCCAGTTTGGAATATCATTCTGTTTTTACTGTTTCTGTGATCCCGACTGGAATATCATTCTGCTGTTTCTGTTTCTGTGATCCAGACTGGAATATCATTATCCTGTTACTGTTTCTGTGATCCAGACTGGAATATCATTCTGCTGTTTCTGTGTTCCAGACTGGAATATCATTCTGCTGTTTCTGTTTCTGTGATCCAGACTGGAATATCATTCTGCTGTTACTGTTTCTGTGATCCAGACTGGAATATCATTCTGCTGTTACTGTTACTGTGATCCAGACTGGAATATCATTATCCTGTTACTGTTTCTGTGATCCAGACTGGAATATCATTCTGCTGTTACTGTTTCTGTGACCCAGACTGGAATATCATTCTACTGTTACTGTTTCTGTGATCCAGACTGGAATATCATTCTGCTGTTACTGTTTCTGTGATCCAGACTGGAATATCATTATCCTGTTTCTGTTTCTGTGATCCAGACTGGAATATCATTATCCTGTAACTGTTTCTGTGATCCAGACTGGAATATCATTCTGCTGTTACTGTTTCTGTGATCCAAACTGGAATATCATTCTGCTGTTTCTGTGATCCAGACTGGAATATCATTCTGCTGTTACTGTTTCTGTGATCCAGACTGGAATATCATTGTGCTGTTACTGTTTCTGTGATCCAAACTGGAATATCACTCTGCTGTTACTGTTTCTGTGACCCAGACTGGAATATCATCCTGCTATTACTGTGAACCAGACTGGAATATCATTCTGCTGTTACTGTGATCCAGACTGGAATATTATTCTGCTGTTACTGTGATCCAGACTGGAAAATCATTCTGCTGTTACTGTTTCTGTGATCCTGACTGGAATATCATTCTGCTGTTACTGTTTCTGTGACCCAGACTGGAATATCATTCTCCTGTTACTGTTATTGTGATCCAGATTGGAATATCATTCTCCTGTTACTGTTTCTGTGATCCAGACTGGAATATCATTCTGCTGTTGCTGTTTCTGTGATCCAGACTGGAATATCATTCTGCTGTTTCTGTTTCTGTGATCCAGACTGGAATATCATTCTCCTGTTACTGTTTCTGTGATCCAGACTGGAATATCATTCTCCTGTTGCTGTTTCTGTGATCCAGACTGGAATATCATTCTGCTGTTACTGTTTCTGTGATCCTGACTGGAATATCTTTCTGCTGTTTCTGTTTCTGTGAACCAGACTGGAATATCATTCTACTGTTACTGTTTCTGTGACCCAGACTGGAATATCATTCTCCTGTTACTGTTTCTGTGATCCAGACTGGAATATCATTCTCCTGTTACTGTTTCTGTGATCCAGACTGGAATATCATTCTCCTGTTGCTGTTTCTGTGATCCAGACTGGAATATCATTCTGCTGTTTCTGTTTCTGTGATCCAGACTGGAATATCTTTCTGCTGTTTCTGTTTCTGTGAACCAGACTGGAATATCATTCTACTGTTACTGTTTCTGTGACCCAGACTGGAATATCATTCTGCTGTTACTGTTTCTGTGATCCAGACTGGAATATCATTATCCTGTTACTGTTTCTGTGATCCAGACTGGAATATCATTCTGCTGATTACTGTTTCTGTGATCCAGACTGGAATGCCATTCTCCTGTTACTGTTTCTGTGATCCAGACTGGAATATCATTCTGCTGTTGCTGTTTCTGTGATCCAGACTGGAATATCATTCTGCTGTTTCTGTGATCCAGACTGGAATATCATTCTGCTGTTTCTGTTTCTGTGATCCAGACTGGAATATCATTATCCTGTTACTGTTACTGTGATCCAGACTGGAATATCATTCTGCTGTGACTGTTTCTGTGACCCAGACTGGAATATCATTCTACTGTTACTGTTTCTGTGATCCAGACTGGAATATCATTCTGCTGTTACTGTTTCTGTGATCCAGACTGGAATATCATTATCCTGTTTCTGTTTCTGTGATCCAGACTGGAATATCATTATCCTGTTTCTGTTTTGTGATCCAGACTGGAAAATCATTCTGCTGTTTCTGTGATCCAGTTTGGAATATCATTCTGTTGTTACTGTTTCTGTGATCCCGACTGGAATATCATTCTGCTGTTTCTGTTTCTGTGATCCAGACTGGAATATCATTATCCTGTTACTGTTTCTGTGATCCAGACTGGAATATCATTCTGCTGTTTCTGTGATTCAGACAGGAATATCATTCTGCTGTTACTGTTTCTGTGATCCAGAATGGAATATCATTCTGCTGTTTCTGTTTTTGTGATCCAGACTGGGATATCATTATCCTCTTACTGTTTCTGTGATCCAGACTGGAATATCATTCTCCTGTTACTGTTTCTGTGATCCAGACTGGAATAACATTATGCTGTTACTGTTTCTGTGATCCAGACTGGAATATCATTCTGCTGTTACTGTTTCTGTGATCCAGACTGGAATATATTCTGCTGTTACTGTTTCTGTGATCCAGACTGGAATATCATTCTGCTGTTTCTGTGATCCAGACTGGAATATCATTATCATGTAACTGTTTCTGTGATCCAGACTGGAATATCATTCTGCTTATTACTGTTTCTGTGATCCAGACTGGAATATCATTCTCCTGTTACTGTTTCTGTGATCCAGACTGGAATATCATTATCCTGTAACTGTTTCTGTGATCCAGACTGGAATATCATTCTGCTGATTACTGTTTCTGTGATCCAGACTGGAATATCATTCTCCTGTTACTGTTTCTGTGATCCAGACTGGAATATCATTCTGCTGTTACTGTTTCTGTGATCCAGACTGGAATATCATTCTGCTGATTACTGTTTCTGTGATCCAGACTGGAATGCCATTCTATTGTTACTGTTTCTGTGATCCAGACTGGAATATCATTCTGCTGTTGCTGTTTCTGTGATCCAGACTGGAATATCATTCTGCTGTTTCTGTTTCTGTGATCCAGACTGGAATATCATTCTCCTGTTACTGTTTCTGTGATCCAGACTGGAATATCATTCTGCTGTTTCTGTTTCTGTGATCCAGACTGGGATATCATTATCCTCTTACTGTTTCTGTGATCCAGACTGGAATATCATTCTCCTGTTACTGTTTCTGTGATCCAGACTGGAATATCATTATGCTGTTACTGTTTCTGTGATCCAGACTGGAATATCATTCTGTTGTTACTGTTTCTGTGACCCAGACTGAAATATCATTCTACTGTTACTGTTTCTGTGACCCAGACTGGAATATCATTCTGCTGTTACTGTTTCTGTGATCCTGACTGGAATATCATTCTGCTGTTACTGTTTCTGTGACCCAGACTGGAATATCATTCTCCTGTTACTGTTATTGTGATCCAGATTGGAATATCATTCTCCTGTTACTGTTTCTGTGATCCAGACTGGAATATCATTCTGCTGTTGCTGTTTCTGTGATCCAGACTGGAATATCATTCTGCTGTTTCTGTTTCTGTGATCCAGACTGGAATATCATTCTCCTGTTACTGTTTCTGTGATCCAGACTGGAATATCATTCTCCTGTTGCTGTTTCTGTGATCCAGACTGGAATATCATTCTGCTGTTTCTGTTTCTGTGATCCAGACTGGAATATCTTTCTGCTGTTTCTGTTTCTGTGACCCAGACTGGAATATCATTCTACTGTTACTGTTTCTGTGACCCAGACTGGAATATCATTCTGCTGTTACTGTTTCTGTGATCCAGACTGGAATATCATTATCCTGTTACTGTTTCTGTGATCCAGACTGGAATATCATTCTGCTGATTACTGTTTCTGTGATCCAGACTGGAATGCCATTCTCCTGTTACTGTTTCTGTGATCCAGACTGGAATATCATTCTGCTGTTGCTGTTTCTGTGATCCAGACTGGAATATCATTCTGCTGTTTCTGTGATCCAGACTGGAATATCATTCTGCTGTTTCTGTTTCTGTGATCCAGACTGGAATATCATTCTGCTGTTACTGTTTCTGTGATCCAGACTGGAATATCATTATCCTGTTACTGTTACTGTGATCCAGACTGGAATATCATTCTGCTGTGACTGTTTCTGTGACCCAGACTGGAATATCATTCTACTGTTACTGTTTCTGTGATCCAGACTGGAATATCATTCTGCTGTTACTGTTTCTGTGATCCAGACTGGAATATCATTATCCTGTTTCTGTTTCTGTGATCCAGACTGGAATATCATTATCCTGTTTCTGTTTTGTGATCCAGACTGGAAAATCATTCTGCTGTTTCTGTGATCCAGTTTGGAATATCATTCTGTTGTTACTGTTTCTGTGATCCCGACTGGAATATCATTCTGCTGTTTCTGTTTCTGTGATCCAGACTGGAATATCATTATCCTGTTACTGTTTCTGTGATCCAGACTGGAATATCATTCTGCTGTTTCTGTGATTCAGACAGGAATATCATTCTGCTGTTACTGTTTCTGTGATCCAGAATGGAATATCATTCTGCTGTTTCTGTTTCTGTGATCCAGACTGGGATATCATTATCCTCTTACTGTTTCTGTGATCCAGACTGGAATATCATTCTCCTGTTACTGTTTCTGTGATCCAGACTGGAATAACATTATGCTGTTACTGTTTCTGTGATCCAGACTGGAATATCATTCTGCTGTTACTGTTTCTGTGATCCAGACTGGAATATATTCTGCTGTTACTGTTTCTGTGATCCAGACTGGAATATCATTCTGCTGTTTCTGTGATCCAGACTGGAATATCATTATCATGTAACTGTTTCTGTGATCCAGACTGGAATATCATTCTGCTTATTACTGTTTCTGTGATCCAGACTGGAATATCATTCTCCTGTTACTGTTTCTGTGATCCAGACTGGAATATCATTATCCTGTAACTGTTTCTGTGATCCAGACTGGAATATCATTCTGCTGATTACTGTTTCTGTGATCCAGACTGGAATATCATTCTCCTGTTACTGTTTCTGTGATCCAGACTGGAATATCATTCTGCTGTTACTGTTTCTGTGATCCAGACTGGAATATCATCATCCTGTTACTGTTTCTGTGATCCAGACTGGAATATCATTCTGCTGATTACTGTTTCTGTGATCCAGACTGGAATGCCATTCTACTGTTACTGTTTCTGTGATCCAGACTGGAAGATCATTCTGCTGTTGCTGTTTCTGTGATCCAGACTGGAATATCATTCTGCTGTTTCTGTTTCTGTGATCCAGACTGGAATATCATTCTCCTGTTACTGTTTCTGTGATCCAGACTGGAATATCATTCTGCTGTTTCTGTTTCTGTGATCCAGACTGGAATATCATTCTCCTGTTACTGTTTCTGTGATCCAGACTGGAATATCATTCTGCTGTTTCTGTTTCTGTGATCCAGACTGGGATATCATTATCCTCTTACTGTTTCTGTGATCCAGACTGGAATATCATTCTCCTGTTACTGTTTCTGTGATCCAGACTGGAATATCATTATGCTGTTACTGTTTCTGTGATCCAGACTGGAATATCATTCTGTTGTTACTGTTTCTGTGACCCAGACTGGAATATCATTCTACTGTTACTGTTTCTGTGACCCAGACTGGAATATCATTCTGCTGTTACTGTTTCTGTGATCCTGACTGGAATATCATTCTGCTGTTACTGTTTCTGTGACCCAGACTGGAATATCATTCTCCTGTTACTGTTATTGTGATCCAGATTGGAATATCATTCTCCTGTTACTGTTTCTGTGATCCAGACTGGAATATCATTCTGCTGTTGCTGTTTCTGTGATCCAGACTGGAATATCATTCTGCTGTTTCTGTTTCTGTGATCCAGACTGGAATATCATTCTCCTGTTACTGTTTCTGTGATCCAGACTGGAATATCATTCTCCTGTTGCTGTTTCTGTGATCCAGACTGGAATATCATTCTGCTGTTTCTGTTTCTGTGATCCAGACTGGAATATCTTTCTGCTGTTTCTGTTTCTGTGACCCAGACTGGAATATCATTCTACTGTTACTGTTTCTGTGACCCAGACTGGAATATCATTCTGCTGTTACTGTTTCTGTGATCCAGACTGGAATATCATTATCCTGTTACTGTTTCTGTGATCCAGACTGGAATATCATTCTGCTGATTACTGTTTCTGTGATCCAGACTGGAATGCCATTCTCCTGTTACTGTTTCTGTGATCCAGACTGGAATATCATTCTGCTGTTGCTGTTTCTGTGATCCAGACTGGAATATCATTCTGCTGTTTCTGTGATCCAGACTGGAATATCATTCTGCTGTTTCTGTTTCTGTGATCCAGACTGGAATATCATTCTGCTGTTACTGTTTCTGTGATCCAGACTGGAATATCATTATCCTGTTACTGTTACTGTGATCCAGACTGGAATATCATTCTGCTGTGACTGTTTCTGTGACCCAGACTGGAATATCATTCTACTGTTACTGTTTCTGTGATCCAGACTGGAATATCATTCTGCTGTTACTGTTTCTGTGATCCAGACTGGAATATCATTATCCTGTTTCTGTTTCTGTGATCCAGACTGGAATATCATTATCCTGTTTCTGTTTTGTGATCCAGACTGGAAAATCATTCTGCTGTTTCTGTGATCCAGTTTGGAATATCATTCTGTTGTTACTGTTTCTGTGATCCCGACTGGAATATCATTCTGCTGTTTCTGTTTCTGTGATCCAGACTGGAATATCATTATCCTGTTACTGTTTCTGTGATCCAGACTGGAATATCATTCTGCTGTTTCTGTGATTCAGACAGGAATATCATTCTGCTGTTACTGTTTCTGTGATCCAGAATGGAATATCATTCTGCTGTTTCTGTTTCTGTGATCCAGACTGGGATATCATTATCCTCTTACTGTTTCTGTGATCCAGACTGGAATATCATTCTCCTGTTACTGTTTCTGTGATCCAGACTGGAATAACATTATGCTGTTACTGTTTCTGTGATCCAGACTGGAATATCATTCTGCTGTTACTGTTTCTGTGATCCAGACTGGAATATCATTCTGCTGTTTCTGTGATCCAGACTGGAATATCATTATCATGTAACTGTTTCTGTGATCCAGACTGGAATATCATTCTGCTTATTACTGTTTCTGTGATCCAGACTGGAATATCATTCTCCTGTTACTGTTTCTGTGATCCAGACTGGAATATCATTATCCTGTAACTGTTTCTGTGATCCAGACTGGAATATCATTCTGCTGATTACTGTTTCTGTGATCCAGACTGGAATATCATTCTCCTGTTACTGTTTCTGTGATCCAGACTGGAATATCATTCTGCTGTTACTGTTTCTGTGATCCAGACTGGAATATCATCATCCTGTTACTGTTTCTGTGATCCAGACTGGAATATCATTCTGCTGATTACTGTTTCTGTGATCCAGACTGGAATGCCATTCTACTGTTACTGTTTCTGTGATCCAGACTGGAATATCATTCTGCTGTTGCTGTTTCTGTGATCCAGACTGGAATATCATTCTGCTGTTTCTGTTTCTGTGATCCAGACTGGAATATCATTCTCCTGTTACTGTTTCTGTGATCCAGACTGGAATATCATTCTGCTGTTTCTGTTTCTGTGATCCAGACTGGGATATCATTATCCTCTTACTGTTTCTGTGATCCAGACTGGAATATCATTCTCCTGTTACTGTTTCTGTGATCCAGACTGAAATATCATTATGCTGTTACTGTTTCTGTGATCCAGACTGGAATATCATTCTGTTGTTACTGTTTCTGTGACCCAGACTGGAATATCATTCTACTGTTACTGTTTCTGTGACCCAGACTGGAATATCATTCTGCTGTTACTGTTTCTGTGATCCAGACTGGAATATCATTATCTTGTTACTGTTTCTGTGATCCAGACTGGAATATCATTCTGCTGTTACTGTTTCTGTGATCCAGACTGGAATATCATTCTGCTGTTTCTGTGATCCAGACTGGAATATCATTATCCTGTAACTGTTTCTCTGATCCAGACTGGAATATCATTCTTCTGATTACTGTTTCTGTGATCCAGACTGGAATATCATTCTCCTGTTACTGTTTCTGTGATCCAGACTGGAATATCATTCTCCTGTTGCTGTTTCTGTGATCCAGACTGGAATATCATTCTGCTGTTTCTGTTTCTGTGATCCAGACTGGAATATCATTCTGCTGTTACTGTTTCTGTGACCTAGACTGGAATATCGTTCTACTGTTACTGTTTCTGTGACCCAGACTGGAATATCATTCTGCTGTTACTGTTTCTGTGATCCAGACTGGAATATCATTCTGCTGTTACTGTTTCTGTGATCCAGACTGGAATATCATTCTGCTCTTACTGTGACTGTGATCCAGACTGGAATATCATTATCCTGTTACTGTTTCTGTGATCCAGACTGGAATATCATTCTGCTGTTACTGTTTCTGTGACCCAGACTGGAATATCATTCTACTGTTACTCTTTCTGTGATCCAGACTGGAATATCATTCTGCTGTTACTGTTTCTGTGATCCAGACTGGAATATCATTATCCTGTTTCTGTTTATGTGATCCAGACTGGAATATCATTATCCTGTTTCTGTTTTGCTATCCAGACTGGAAAATCATTCTGCTGTTTCTGTGATCCAGTTTGGAATATCATTCTGTTGTTACTGTTTCTGTGATCCCGACTGGAATATCATTCTGCTGTTTCTGTTTCTGTGATCCAGACTGGAATATCATTATCCTGTTACTGTTTCTGTGATCCAGACTGGAATATCATTCTGCTGTTTCTGTGTTCCAGACTGGAATATCATTCTGCTGTTTCTGTTTCTGTGATCCAGACTGGAATATCATTCTGCTGTTACTGTTTCTGTGATCCAGACTGGAATATCATTCTGCTGTTACTGTTACTGTGATCCAGACTGGAATATCATTATCCTGTTACTGTTTCTGTGATCCAGACTGGAATATCATTCTGCTGTTACTGTTTCTGTGACCCAGACTGGAATATCATTCTACTGTTACTGTTTCTGTGATCCAGACTGGAATATCATTCTGCTGTTACTGTTTCTGTGATCCAGACTGGAATATCATTATCCTGTTTCTGTTTCTGTGATCCAGACTGGAATATCATTATCCTGTTTCTGTTTTGTGATCCAGACTGGAAAATCATTCTGCTGTTTCTGTGATCCAGTTGGGATTAAAATTCTGTTGTTACTGTTTCTGTGATCCCGACTGGAATATCATTCTGCTGTTTCTGTTTCTGTGATCCAGACTGGAATATCATTATCCTGTTAGTGTTTCTGTGATCCAGACTGGAATATCATTCTGCTGTTTCTGTGATTCAGACAGGAATATCATTCTGCTGTTACTGTTTCTGTGATCCAGACTGGAATATCATTCTGCTGTTTCTGTTTCTGTGATCCAGACTGGGATATCATTATCCTCTTACTGTTTCTGTTATCCAGACTGGAATATCATTCTCCTGTTACTGTTTCTGTGATCCAGACTGGAATATCATTATGCCGTTACTGTTTCTGTGATCCAGACTGGAATATCATTCTGCTGTTACTGTTTCTGTGACCCAGACTGGAATATCATTCTGCTCTTACTGTTTCTGTGACCCAGGCTGGAATATCATTCTGATGTTACTGTTTCTGTGATCCAGACTGGAATATCATTATCTTGTTACTGTTTCTGTGATCCAGACTGGAATATCATTCTGCTGTTACTGTTTCTGTGATCCAGACTGGAATATCATTCTGCTGTTTCTGTGATCCAGACTGGAATATCATTCTGCTGTTTCTGTTTCTGTGATCCAGACTGGAATATCATTCTGCTGATTACTGTTTCTGTGATCCAGACTGGAATGCCATTCTCCTGTTACTGTTTCTGTGATCCAGACTGGAATATCATTCTGCTGTTACTGTTACTGTGATCCAGACTGGAATATCATTATCCTGTTACTGTTTCTGTGATCCAGACTGGAATATCATTCTGCTGTTACTGTTTCTGTGACCCAGACTGGAATATCATTCTACTGTTACTGTTTCTGTGATCCAGACTGGAATATCATTCTGCTGTTACTGTTTCTGTGATCCAGACTGGAATATCATTATCCTGTTTCTGTTTCTGTGATCCAGACTGGAATATCATTATCCTGTTTCTGTTTTGTGATCCAGACTGGAAAATCATTCTGCTGTTTCTGTGATCCAGTTTGGAATATCATTCTGTTGTTACTGTTTCTGTGATCCCGACTGGAATATCATTCTGCTGTTTCTGTTTCTGTGATCCAGACTGGAATATCATTATCCTGTTAGTGTTTCTGTGATCCAGACTGGAATATCATTCTGCTGTTTCTGTGATTCAGACAGGAATATCATTCTGCTGTTACTGTTTCTGTGATCCAGACTGGAATATCATTCTGCTGTTTCTGTTTCTGTGATCCAGACTGGAATATCATTCTGCTGTTACTGTTTCTGTGATCCAGACTGGAATATCATTATCCTGTTACTGTTACTGTGATCCATACTGGAATATCATTCTGCTGTGACTGTTTCTGTGACCCAGACTGGAATATCATTCTACTGTTACTGTTTCTGTGATCCAGACTGGAATATCATTCTGCTGTTACTGTTTCTGTGATCCAGACTGGAATATCATTATCCTGTTTCTGTTTCTGTGATCCAGACTGGAATATCATTATCCTGTTTCTGTTTTGTGATCCAGACTGGAAAATCAATCTGCTGTTTCTGTGATCCAGTTTGGAATATCATTCTGTTGTTACTGTTTCTGTGATCCCGACTGGAATATCATTCTGCTGTTTCTGTTTCTGTGATCCAGACTGGAATATCATTATCCTGTTACTGTTTCTGTGATCCAGACTGGAATATCATTCTGCTGTTTCTGTGATTCAGACAGGAATATCATTCTGCTGTTACTGTTTCTGTGATCCAGAATGGAATATCATTCTGCTGTTTCTGTTTCTGTGATCCAGACTGGGATATCATTATCCTCTTACTGTTTCTGTGATCCAGACTGGAATATCATTCTCCTGTTACTGTTTCTGTGATCCAGACTGGAATATCATTATGCCGTTACTGTTTCTGTGATCCAGACTGGAATATCATTCTGCTGTTACTGTTTCTGTGACCCAGACTGGAATATCATTCTGCTCTTACTGTTTCTGTGACCCAGGCTGGAATATCATTCTGATGTTACTGTTTCTGTGATCCAGACTGGAATATCATTATCTTGTTACTGTTTCTGTGATCCAGACTGGAATATCATTCTGCTGTTACTGTTTCTGTGATCCAGACTGGAATATCATTCTGCTGTTTCTGTGATCCAGACTGGAATATCATTCTGCTGTTTCTGTTTCTGTGATCCAGACTGGAATATCATTCTGCTGATTACTGTTTCTGTGATCCAGACTGGAATGCCATTCTCCTGTTACTGTTTCTGTGACCCAGGCTGGAATATCATTCTGATGTTACTGTTTCTGTGATCCAGACTGGAATATCATTATCTTGTTACTGTTTCTGTGATCCAGACTGGAATATCATTCTGCTGTTACTGTTTCTGTGATCCAGACTGGAATATCATTCTGCTGTTTCTGTGATCCAGACTGGAATATCATTCTGCTGTTTCTGTTTCTGTGATCCAGACTGGAATATCATTCTGCTGATTACTGTTTCTGTGATCCAGACTGGAATGCCATTCTCCTGTTACTGTTTCTGTGATCCAGACTGGAATATCATTATCCTGTTACTGTTTCTGTGATCCAGACTGGAATATCATTCTGCTGTTACTGTTTCTGTGACCCAGACTGGAATATCATTCTACTGTTACTGTTTCTGTGATCCAGACTGGAATATCATTCTGCTGTTACTGTTTCTGTGATCCAGACTGGAATATCATTATCCTGTTTCTGTTTCTGTGATCCAGACTGGAATATCATTATCCTGTTTCTGTTTTGTGATCCAGACTGGAAAATCATTCTGCTGTTTCTGTGATCCAGTTTGGAATATCATTCTGTTGTTACTGTTTCTGTGATCCCGACTGGAATATCATTCTGCTGTTTCTGTTTCTGTGATCCAGACTGGAATATCATTATCCTGTTAGTGTTTCTGTGATCCAGACTGGAATATCATTCTGATGTTTCTGTGATTCAGACAGGAATATCATTCTGCTGTTACTGTTTCTGTGATCCAGACTGGAATATCATTCTGCTGTTTCTGTTTCTGTGATCCAGACTGGAATATCATTCTGCTGTTACTGTTTCTGTGATCCAGACTGGAATATCATTATCCTGTTACTGTTACTGTGATCCAGACTGGAATATCATTCTGCTGTGACTGTTTCTGTGACCCAGACTGGAATATCATTCTACTGTTACTGTTTCTGTGATCCAGACTGGAATATCATTCTGCTGTTACTGTTTCTGTGATCCAGACTGGAATATCATTATCCTGTTTCTGTTTCTGTGATCCAGACTGGAATATCATTATCCTGTTTCTGTTTTGTGATCCAGACTGGAAAATCATTCTGCTGTTTCTGTGATCCAGTTTGGAATATCATTCTGTTGTTACTGTTTCTGTGATCCCGACTGGAATATCATTCTGCTGTTTCTGTTTCTGTGATCCAGACTGGAATATCATTATCCTGTTACTGTTTCTGTGATCCAGACTGGAATATCATTCTGCTGTTTCTGTTTCTGTGATCCAGACTGGGATATCATTATCCTCTTACTGTTTCTGTGATCCAGACTGGAATATCATTCTCCTGTTACTGTTTCTGTGATCCAGACTGGAATAACATTATGCTGTTACTGTTTCTGTGATCCAGACTGGAATATCATTCTGCTGTTACTGTTTCTGTGATCCAGACTGGAATATATTCTGCTGTTACTGTTTATGTGATCCAGACTGGAATATCATTCTGCTGTTTCTGTGATCCAGACTGGAATATCATTATCATGTAACTGTTTCTGTGATCCAGACTGGAATATCATTCTGCTGATTACTGTTTCTGTGATCCAGACTGGAATATCATTCTCCTGTTACTGTTTCTGTGATCCAGACTGGAATATCATTCTGCTGTTACTGTTTCTGTGATCCAGACTGGAATATCATCATCCTGTTACTGTTTCTGTGATCCAGACTGGAATATCATTCTGCTTATTACTGTTTCTGTGATCCAGACTGGAATGCCATTCTACTGTTACTGTTTCTGTGATCCAGACTGGAATATCATTCTGCTGTTGCTGTTTCTGTGATCCAGACTGGAATATCATTCTGCTGTTTCTGTTTCTGTGATCCAGACTGGAATATCATTCTCCTGTTACTGTTTCTGTGATCCAGACTGGAATATCATTCTGCTGTTTCTGTTTCTGTGATCCAGACTGGGATATCATTATCCTCTTACTGTTTCTGTGATCCAGACTGGAATATCATTCTCCTGTTACTGTTTCTGTGATCCAGACTGGAATATCATTATGCTGTTACTGTTTCTGTGATCCAGACTGGAATATCATTCTGTTGTTACTGTTTCTGTGACCCAGACTGGAATATCATTCTACTGTTACTGTTTCTGTGACCCAGACTGGAATATCATTCTGCTGTTACTGTTTCTGTGATCCAGACTGGAATATCATTATCTTGTTACTGTTTCTGTGATCCAGACTGGAATATCATTCTGCTGTTACTGTTTCTGTGATCCAGACTGGAATATTATTCTGCTGTTTCTGTGATCCAGACTGGAATATCATTATCCTGTAACTGTTTCTCTGATCCAGACTGGAATATCATTCTTCTGATTACTGTTTCTGTGATCCAGACTGGAATATCATTCTCCTGTTACTGTTTCTGTGATCCAGACTGGAATATCATTCTCCTGTTGCTGTTTCTGTGATCCAGACTGGAATATCATTCTGCTGTTTCTGTTTCTGTGATCCAGACTGGAATATCATTCTGCTGTTACTGTTTCTGTGACCTAGACTGGAATATCGTTCTACTGTTACTGTTTCTGTGACCCAGACTGGAATATCATTCTGCTGTTACTGTTTCTGTGATCCAGACTGGAATATCATTCTGCTGTTACTGTTTCTGTGATCCAGACTGGAATATCATTCTGCTGTTACTGTGACTGTGATCCAGACTGGAATATCATTATCCTGTTACTGTTTCTGTGATCCAGACTGGAATATCATTCTGCTGTTACTGTTTCTGTGACCCAGACTGGAATATCATTCTACTGTTACTCTTTCTGTGATCCAGACTGGAATATCATTCTGCTGTTACTGTTTCTGTGATCCAGACTGGAATATCATTATCCTGTTTCTGTTTCTGTGATCCAGACTGGAATATCATTATCCTGTTTCTGTTTTGTTATCCAGACTGGAAAATCATTCTGCTGTTTCTGTGATCCAGTTTGGAATATCATTCTGTTGTTACTGTTTCTGTGATCCCGACTGGAATATCATTCTGCTGTTTCTGTTTCTGTGATCCAGACTGGAATATCATTATCCTGTTACTGTTTCTGTGATCCAGACTGGAATATCATTCTGCTGTTTCTGTGTTCCAGACTGGAATATCATTCTGCTGTTTCTGTTTCTGTGATCCAGACTGGAATATCATTCTGCTGTTACTGTTTCTGTGATCCAGACTGGAATATCATTCTGCTGTTACTGTTACTGTGATCCAGACTGGAATATCATTATCCTGTTACTGTTTCTGTGATCCAGACTGGAATATCATTCTGCTGTTACTGTTTCTGTGACCCAGACTGGAATATCATTCTACTGTTACTGTTTCTGTGATCCAGACTGGAATATCATTCTGCTGTTACTGTTTCTGTGATCCAGACTGGAATATCATTATCCTGTTTCTGTTTCTGTGATCCAGACTGGAATATCATTATCCTGTTTCTGTTTTGTGATCCAGACTGGAAAATCATTCTGCTGTTTCTGTGATCCAGTTTGGAATATCATTCTGTTGTTACTGTTTCTGTGATCCAGACTGGAATATCATTATCCTGTTAGTGTTTCTGTGATCCAGACTGGAATGTCATTCTGCTGTTTCTGTGATCCCGACTGGAATATCATTCTGCTGTTTCTGTTTCTGTGATCCAGACTGGAATATCATTATCCTGTTAGTGTTTCTGTGATCCAGACTGGAATGTCATTCTGCTGTTTCTGTGATTCAGACAGGAATATCATTCTGCTGTTACTGTTTCTGTGATCCAGACTGGAATATCATTCTGCTGTTTCTGTTTCTGTGATCCAGACTGGGATATCATTATCCTCTTACTGTTTCTGTGATCCAGACTGGAATATCATTCTCCTGTTACTGTTTCTGTGATCCAGACTGGAATATCATTATGCTGTTACTGTTTCTGTGATCCAGACTGGAATATCATTCTGCTGTTACTGTTTCTGTGACCCAGACTGGAATATCATTCTGCTCTTACTGTTTCTGTGACCCAGGCTGGAATATCATTCTGCTGTTACTGTTTCTGTGATCCAGACTGGAATATCATTATCTTGTTACTGTTTCTGTGATCCAGACTGGAATATCATTCTGCTGTTACTGTTTCTGTGATCCAGACTGGAATATCATTCTGCTGTTTCTGTGATCCAGAATGGAATATCATTCTGCTGTTTCTGTTTCTGTGATCCAGACTGGGATATCATTATCCTCTTACTGTTTCTGTGATCCAGACTGGAATATCATTCTCCTGTTACTGTTTCTGTGATCCAGACTGGAATAACATTATGCTGTTACTGTTTCTGTGATCCAGACTGGAATATCATTCTGCTGTTACTGTTTCTGTGATCCAGACTGGAATATATTCTGCTGTTACTGTTTCTGTGATCCAGACTGGAATATCATTCTCCTGTTACTGTTTCTGTGATCCAGACTGGAATATCATTCTGCTGTTACTGTTTCTGTGATCCAGACTGGAATATCATCATCCTGTTACTGTTTCTGTGATCCAGACTGGAATATCATTCTGCTGATTACTGTTTCTGTGATCCAGACTGGAATGCCATTCTACTGTTACTGTTTCTGTGATCCAGACTGGAATGCCATTCTACTGTTACTGTTTCTGTGATCCAGACTGGAATATCATTCTGCTGTTGCTGTTTCTGTGATCCAGACTGGAATATCATTCTGCTGTTTCTGTTTCTGTGATCCAGACTGGAATATCATTCTCCTGTTACTGTTTCTGTGATCCAGACTGGAATATCATTCTGCTGTTTCTGTTTCTGTGATCCAGACTGGAATATCATTCTCCTGTTACTGTTTCTGTGATCCAGACTGGAATATCATTCTGCTGTTTCTGTTTCTGTGATCCAGACTGGGATATCATTATCCTCTTACTGTTTCTGTGATCCAGACTGGAATATCATTCTCCTGTTACTGTTTCTGAGATCCAGACTGGAATATCATTATGCTGTTACTGTTTCTGTGATCCAGACTGGAATATCATTCTGTTGTTACTGTTTCTGTGACCCAGACTGGAATATCATTCTACTGTTACTGTTTCTGTGACCCAGACTGGAATATCATTCTGCTGTTACTGTTTCTGTGATCCTGACTGGAATATCATTCTGCTGTTACTGTTTCTGTGACCCAGACTGGAATATCATTCTCCTGTTACTGTTATTGTGATCCAGATTGGAATATCATTCTCCTGTTACTGTTTCTGTGATCCAGACTGGAATATCATTCTGCTGTTGCTGTTTCTGTGATCCAGACTGGAATATCATTCTGCTGTTTCTGTTTCTGTGATCCAGACTGGAATATCATTCTCCTGTTACTGTTTCTGTGATCCAGACTGGAATATCATACTCCTGTTGCTGTTTCTGTGATCCAGACTGGAATATCATTCTGCTGTTTCTGTTTCTGTGATCCAGACTGGAATATCTTTCTGCTGTTTCTGTTTCTGTGACCCAGACTGGAATATCATTCTACTGTTACTGTTTCTGTGACCCAGACTGGAATATCATTCTGCTGTTACTGTTTCTGTGATCCAGACTGGAATATCATTATCCTGTTACTGTTTCTGTGATCCAGACTGGAATATCATTCTGCTGATTACTGTTTCTGTGATCCAGACTGGAATGCCATTCTCCTGTTACTGTTTCTGTGATCCAGACTGGAATATCATTCTGCTGTTGCTGTTTCTGTGATCCAGACTGGAATATCATTCTGCTGTTTCTGTGATCCAGACTGGAATATCATTCTGCTGTTTCTGTTTCTGTGATCCAGACTGGAATATCATTCTGCTGTTACTGTTTCTGTGATCCAGACTGGAATATCATTATCCTGTTACTGTTACTGTGATCCAGACTGGAATATCATTCTGCTGTGACTGTTTCTGTGACCCAGACTGGAATATCATTCTACTGTTACTGTTTCTGTGATCCAGACTGGAATATCATTCTGCTGTTACTGTTTCTGTGATCCAGACTGGAATATCATTATCCTGTTTCTGTTTCTGTGATCCAGACTGGAATATCATTATCCTGTTTCTGTTTTGTGATCCAGACTGGAAAATCATTCTGCTGTTTCTGTGATCCAGTTTGGAATATCATTCTGTTGTTACTGTTTCTGTGATCCCGACTGGAATATCATTCTGCTGTTTCTGTTTCTGTGATCCAGACTGGAATATCATTCTGCTGTTTCTGTGATTCAGACAGGAATATCATTCTGCTGTTACTGTTTCTGTGATCCAGAATTGAATATCATTCTGCTGTTTCTGTTTCTGTGATCCAGACTGGGATATCATTATCCTCTTACTGTTTCTGTGATCCAGACTGGAATATCATTCTCCTGTTACTGTTTCTGTGATCCAGACTGGAATAACATTATGCTGTTACTGTTTCTGTGATCCAGACTGGAATATCATTCTGCTGTTACTGTTTCTGTGATCCAGACTGGAATATATTCTGCTGTTACTGTTTCTGTGATCCAGACTGGAATATCATTCTGCTGTTTCTGTGATCCAGACTGGAATGTCATTATCATGTAACTGTTTCTGTGATCCAGACTGGAATATCATTCTGCTTATTACTGTTTCTGTGATCCAGACTGGAATATCATTCTCCTGTTACTGTTTCTGTGATGCAGACTGGAATATCATTATCCTGTAACTGTTTCTGTGATCCAGACTGGAATATCATTCTGCTGATTACTGTTTCTGTGATCCAGACTGGAATATCATTCTCCTGTTACTGTTTCTGTGATCCAGACTGGAATATCATTCTGCTGTTACTGTTTCTGTGATCCAGACTGGAATATCATCATCCTGTTACTGTTTCTGTGATCCAGACTGGAATATCATTCTGCTGATTACTGTTTCTGTGATCCAGACTGGAATGCCATTCTACTGTTACTGTTTCTGTGATCCAGACTGGAATATCATTCTGCTGTTGCTGTTTCTGTGATCCAGACTGGAATATAATTCTGCTGTTTCTGTTTCTGTGATCCAGACTAGAATATCATTCTCCTGTTACTGTTTCTGTGATCCAGACTGGAATATCATTCTGCTGTTTCTGTTTCTGTGATCCAGACTGGGATATCATTATCCTCTTACTGTTTCTGTGATCCAGACTGGAATATCATTCTCCTGTTACTGTTTCTGTGATCCAGACTGGAATATCATTATGCTGTTACTGTTTCTGTGATCCAGACTGGAATATCATTCTGTTGTTACTGTTTCTGTGACCCAGACTGGAATATCATTCTACTGTTACTGTTTCTGTGACCCAGACTGGAATATCATTCTGCTGTTACTGTTTCTGTGATCCAGACTGGAATATCATTATCTTGTTACTGTTTCTGTGATCCAGACTGGAATATCATTCTGCTGTTACTGTTTCTGTGATCCAGACTGGAATATCATTCTGCTGTTTCTGTGATCCAGACTGGAATATCATTATCCTGTAACTGTTTCTCTGATCCAGACTGGAATATCATTCTTCTGATTACTGTTTCTGTGATCCAGACTGGAATATCATTCTCCTGTTACTGTTTCTGTGATCCAGACTGGAATATCATTCTCCTGTTGCTGTTTCTGTGATCCAGACTGGAATATCATTCTGCTGTTTCTGTTTCTGTGATCCAGACTGGAATATCATTCTGCTGTTACTGTTTCTGTGACCTAGACTGGAATATCATTCTGCTGTTACTGTTTCTGTGATCCAGACTGGAATATCATTATCCTGTTTCTGTTTCTGTGATCCAGACTGGAATATCATTATCCTGTTTCTGTTTTGTTATCCAGACTGGAAAATCATTCTGCTGTTTCTGTGATCCAGTTTGGAATATCATTCTGTTGTTACTGTTTCTGTGATCCCGACTGGAATATCATTCTGCTGTTTCTGTTTCTGTGATCCAGACTGGAATATCATTATCCTGTTACTGTTTCTGTGATCCAGACTGGAATATCATTCTGCTGTTTCTGTGTTCCAGACTGGAATATCATTCTGCTGTTTCTGTTTCTGTGATCCAGACTGGAATATCATTCTGCTGTTACTGTTTCTGTGATCCAGACTGGAATATCATTATCCTGTTACTGTTACTGTGATCCAGACTGGAATATCATTATCCTGTTACTGTTTCTGTGATCCAGACTGGAATATCATTCTGCTGTTTCTGTTTCTGTGATCCAGACTGGAATATCATTCTGCTGTTACTGTTTCTGTGATCCAGACTGGAATATCATTATCCTGTTACTGTTACTGTGATCCAGACTGGAATATCATTCTGCTGTGACTGTTTCTGTGACCCAGACTGGAATATCATTCTACTGTTACTGTTTCTGTGATCCAGACTGGAATATCATTCTGCTGTTACTGTTTCTGTGATCCAGACTGGAATATCATTATCCTGTTTCTGTTTCTGTGATCCAGACTGGAATATCATTATCCTGTTTCTGTTTTGTGATCCAGACTGGAAAATCATTCTGCTGTTTCTGTGATCCAGTTTGGAATATCATTCTGTTGTTACTGTTTCTGTGATCCCGACTGGAATATCATTCTGCTGTTTCTGTTTCTGTGATCCAGACTGGAATATCATTATCCTGTTACTGTTTCTGTGATCCAGACTGGAATATCATTCTGCTGTTTCTGTTTCTGTGATCCAGACTGGGATATCATTATCCTCTTACTGTTTCTGTGATCCAGACTGGAATATCATTCTCCTGTTACTGTTTCTGTGATCCAGACTGGAATAACATTATGCTGTTACTGTTTCTGTGATCCAGACTGGAATATCATTCTGCTGTTACTGTTTCTGTGATCCAGACTGGAATATATTCTGCTGTTACTGTTTATGTGATCCAGACTGGAATATCATTCTGCTGTTTCTGTGATCCAGACTGGAATATCATTATCATGTAACTGTTTCTGTGATCCAGACTGGAATATCATTCTGCTGATTACTGTTTCTGTGATCCAGACTGGAATATCATTCTCCTGTTACTGTTTCTGTGATCCAGACTGGAATATCATTCTGCTGTTACTGTTTCTGTGATCCAGACTGGAATATCATCATCCTGTTACTGTTTCTGTGATCCAGACTGGAATATCATTCTGCTTATTACTGTTTCTGTGATCCAGACTGGAATGCCATTCTACTGTTACTGTTTCTGTGATCCAGACTGGAATATCATTCTGCTGTTGCTGTTTCTGTGATCCAGACTGGAATATCATTCTGCTGTTTCTGTTTCTGTGATCCAGACTGGAATATCATTCTCCTGTTACTGTTTCTGTGATCCAGACTGGAATATCATTCTGCTGTTTCTGTTTCTGTGATCCAGACTGGGATATCATTATCCTCTTACTGTTTCTGTGATCCAGACTGGAATATCATTCTCCTGTTACTGTTTCTGTGATCCAGACTGGAATATCATTATGCTGTTACTGTTTCTGTGATCCAGACTGGAATATCATTCTGTTGTTACTGTTTCTGTGACCCAGACTGGAATATCATTCTACTGTTACTGTTTCTGTGACCCAGACTGGAATATCATTCTGCTGTTACTGTTTCTGTGATCCAGACTGGAATATCATTATCTTGTTACTGTTTCTGTGATCCAGACTGGAATATCATTCTGCTGTTACTGTTTCTGTGATCCAGACTGGAATATTATTCTGCTGTTTCTGTGATCCAGACTGGAATATCATTATCCTGTAACTGTTTCTCTGATCCAGACTGGAATATCATTCTTCTGATTACTGTTTCTGTGATCCAGACTGGAATATCATTCTCCTGTTACTGTTTCTGTGATCCAGACTGGAATATCATTCTCCTGTTGCTGTTTCTGTGATCCAGACTGGAATATCATTCTGCTGTTTCTGTTTCTGTGATCCAGACTGGAATATCATTCTGCTGTTACTGTTTCTGTGACCTAGACTGGAATATCGTTCTACTGTTACTGTTTCTGTGACCCAGACTGGAATATCATTCTGCTGTTACTGTTTCTGTGATCCAGACTGGAATATCATTCTGCTGTTACTGTTTCTGTGATCCAGACTGGAATATCATTCTGCTGTTACTGTGACTGTGATCCAGACTGGAATATCATTATCCTGTTACTGTTTCTGTGATCCAGACTGGAATATCATTCTGCTGTTACTGTTTCTGTGACCCAGACTGGAATATCATTCTACTGTTACTCTTTCTGTGATCCAGACTGGAATATCATTCTGCTGTTACTGTTTCTGTGATCCAGACTGGAATATCATTATCCTGTTTCTGTTTCTGTGATCCAGACTGGAATATCATTATCCTGTTTCTGTTTTGTTATCCAGACTGGAAAATCATTCTGCTGTTTCTGTGATCCAGTTTGGAATATCATTCTGTTGTTACTGTTTCTGTGATCCCGACTGGAATATCATTCTGCTGTTTCTGTTTCTGTGATCCAGACTGGAATATCATTATCCTGTTACTGTTTCTGTGATCCAGACTGGAATATCATTCTGCTGTTTCTGTGTTCCAGACTGGAATATCATTCTGCTGTTTCTGTTTCTGTGATCCAGACTGGAATATCATTCTGCTGTTACTGTTTCTGTGATCCAGACTGGAATATCATTCTGCTGTTACTGTTACTGTGATCCAGACTGGAATATCATTATCCTGTTACTGTTTCTGTGATCCAGACTGGAATATCATTCTGCTGTTACTGTTTCTGTGACCCAGACTGGAATATCATTCTACTGTTACTGTTTCTGTGATCCAGACTGGAATATCATTCTGCTGTTACTGTTTCTGTGATCCAGACTGGAATATCATTATCCTGTTTCTGTTTCTGTGATCCAGACTGGAATATCATTATCCTGTTTCTGTTTTGTGATCCAGACTGGAAAATCATTCTGCTGTTTCTGTGATCCAGTTTGGAATATCATTCTGTTGTTACTGTTTCTGTGATCCAGACTGGAATATCATTATCCTGTTAGTGTTTCTGTGATCCAGACTGGAATGTCATTCTGCTGTTTCTGTGATCCCGACTGGAATATCATTCTGCTGTTTCTGTTTCTGTGATCCAGACTGGAATATCATTATCCTGTTAGTGTTTCTGTGATCCAGACTGGAATGTCATTCTGCTGTTTCTGTGATTCAGACAGGAATATCATTCTGCTGTTACTGTTTCTGTGATCCAGACTGGAATATCATTCTGCTGTTTCTGTTTCTGTGATCCAGACTGGGATATCATTATCCTCTTACTGTTTCTGTGATCCAGACTGGAATATCATTCTCCTGTTACTGTTTCTGTGATCCAGACTGGAATATCATTATGCTGTTACTGTTTCTGTGATCCAGACTGGAATATCATTCTGCTGTTACTGTTTCTGTGACCCAGACTGGAATATCATTCTGCTCTTACTGTTTCTGTGACCCAGGCTGGAATATCATTCTGCTGTTACTGTTTCTGTGATCCAGACTGGAATATCATTATCTTGTTACTGTTTCTGTGATCCAGACTGGAATATCATTCTGCTGTTACTGTTTCTGTGATCCAGACTGGAATATCATTCTGCTGTTTCTGTGATCCAGAATGGAATATCATTCTGCTGTTTCTGTTTCTGTGATCCAGACTGGGATATCATTATCCTCTTACTGTTTCTGTGATCCAGACTGGAATATCATTCTCCTGTTACTGTTTCTGTGATCCAGACTGGAATAACATTATGCTGTTACTGTTTCTGTGATCCAGACTGGAATATCATTCTGCTGTTACTGTTTCTGTGATCCAGACTGGAATATATTCTGCTGTTACTGTTTCTGTGATCCAGACTGGAATATCATTCTCCTGTTACTGTTTCTGTGATCCAGACTGGAATATCATTCTGCTGTTACTGTTTCTGTGATCCAGACTGGAATATCATCATCCTGTTACTGTTTCTGTGATCCAGACTGGAATATCATTCTGCTGATTACTGTTTCTGTGATCCAGACTGGAATGCCATTCTACTGTTACTGTTTCTGTGATCCAGACTGGAATGCCATTCTACTGTTACTGTTTCTGTGATCCAGACTGGAATATCATTCTGCTGTTGCTGTTTCTGTGATCCAGACTGGAATATCATTCTGCTGTTTCTGTTTCTGTGATCCAGACTGGAATATCATTCTCCTGTTACTGTTTCTGTGATCCAGACTGGAATATCATTCTGCTGTTTCTGTTTCTGTGATCCAGACTGGAATATCATTCTCCTGTTACTGTTTCTGTGATCCAGACTGGAATATCATTCTGCTGTTTCTGTTTCTGTGATCCAGACTGGGATATCATTATCCTCTTACTGTTTCTGTGATCCAGACTGGAATATCATTCTCCTGTTACTGTTTCTGAGATCCAGACTGGAATATCATTATGCTGTTACTGTTTCTGTGATCCAGACTGGAATATCATTCTGTTGTTACTGTTTCTGTGACCCAGACTGGAATATCATTCTACTGTTACTGTTTCTGTGACCCAGACTGGAATATCATTCTGCTGTTACTGTTTCTGTGATCCTGACTGGAATATCATTCTGCTGTTACTGTTTCTGTGACCCAGACTGGAATATCATTCTCCTGTTACTGTTATTGTGATCCAGATTGGAATATCATTCTCCTGTTACTGTTTCTGTGATCCAGACTGGAATATCATTCTGCTGTTGCTGTTTCTGTGATCCAGACTGGAATATCATTCTGCTGTTTCTGTTTCTGTGATCCAGACTGGAATATCATTCTCCTGTTACTGTTTCTGTGATCCAGACTGGAATATCATACTCCTGTTGCTGTTTCTGTGATCCAGACTGGAATATCATTCTGCTGTTTCTGTTTCTGTGATCCAGACTGGAATATCTTTCTGCTGTTTCTGTTTCTGTGACCCAGACTGGAATATCATTCTACTGTTACTGTTTCTGTGACCCAGACTGGAATATCATTCTGCTGTTACTGTTTCTGTGATCCAGACTGGAATATCATTATCCTGTTACTGTTTCTGTGATCCAGACTGGAATATCATTCTGCTGATTACTGTTTCTGTGATCCAGACTGGAATGCCATTCTCCTGTTACTGTTTCTGTGATCCAGACTGGAATATCATTCTGCTGTTGCTGTTTCTGTGATCCAGACTGGAATATCATTCTGCTGTTTCTGTGATCCAGACTGGAATATCATTCTGCTGTTTCTGTTTCTGTGATCCAGACTGGAATATCATTCTGCTGTTACTGTTTCTGTGATCCAGACTGGAATATCATTATCCTGTTACTGTTACTGTGATCCAGACTGGAATATCATTCTGCTGTGACTGTTTCTGTGACCCAGACTGGAATATCATTCTACTGTTACTGTTTCTGTGATCCAGACTGGAATATCATTCTGCTGTTACTGTTTCTGTGATCCAGACTGGAATATCATTATCCTGTTTCTGTTTCTGTGATCCAGACTGGAATATCATTATCCTGTTTCTGTTTTGTGATCCAGACTGGAAAATCATTCTGCTGTTTCTGTGATCCAGTTTGGAATATCATTCTGTTGTTACTGTTTCTGTGATCCCGACTGGAATATCATTCTGCTGTTTCTGTTTCTGTGATCCAGACTGGAATATCATTCTGCTGTTTCTGTGATTCAGACAGGAATATCATTCTGCTGTTACTGTTTCTGTGATCCAGAATTGAATATCATTCTGCTGTTTCTGTTTCTGTGATCCAGACTGGGATATCATTATCCTCTTACTGTTTCTGTGATCCAGACTGGAATATCATTCTCCTGTTACTGTTTCTGTGATCCAGACTGGAATAACATTATGCTGTTACTGTTTCTGTGATCCAGACTGGAATATCATTCTGCTGTTACTGTTTCTGTGATCCAGACTGGAATATATTCTGCTGTTACTGTTTCTGTGATCCAGACTGGAATATCATTCTGCTGTTTCTGTGATCCAGACTGGAATGTCATTATCATGTAACTGTTTCTGTGATCCAGACTGGAATATCATTCTGCTTATTACTGTTTCTGTGATCCAGACTGGAATATCATTCTCCTGTTACTGTTTCTGTGATCCAGACTGGAATATCATTATCCTGTAACTGTTTCTGTGATCCAGACTGGAATATCATTCTGCTGATTACTGTTTCTGTGATCCAGACTGGAATATCATTCTCCTGTTACTGTTTCTGTGATCCAGACTGGAATATCATTCTGCTGTTACTGTTTCTGTGATCCAGACTGGAATATCATCATCCTGTTACTGTTTCTGTGATCCAGACTGGAATATCATTCTGCTGATTACTGTTTCTGTGATCCAGACTGGAATGCCATTCTACTGTTACTGTTTCTGTGATCCAGACTGGAATATCATTCTGCTGTTGCTGTTTCTGTGATCCAGACTGGAATATCATTCTGCTGTTTCTGTTTCTGTGATCCAGACTAGAATATCATTCTCCTGTTACTGTTTCTGTGATCCAGACTGGAATATCATTCTGCTGTTTCTGTTTCTGTGATCCAGACTGGGATATCATTATCCTCTTACTGTTTCTGTGATCCAGACTGGAATATCATTCTCCTGTTACTGTTTCTGTGATCCAGACTGGAATATCATTATGCTGTTACTGTTTCTGTGATCCAGACTGGAATATCATTCTGTTGTTACTGTTTCTGTGACCCAGACTGGAATATCATTCTACTGTTACTGTTTCTGTGACCCAGACTGGAATATCATTCTGCTGTTACTGTTTCTGTGATCCAGACTGGAATATCATTATCTTGTTACTGTTTCTGTGATCCAGACTGGAATATCATTCTGCTGTTACTGTTTCTGTGATCCAGACTGGAATATCATTCTGCTGTTTCTGTGATCCAGACTGGAATATCATTATCCTGTAACTGTTTCTCTGATCCAGACTGGAATATCATTCTTCTGATTACTGTTTCTGTGATCCAGACTGGAATATCATTCTCCTGTTACTGTTTCTGTGATCCAGACTGGAATATCATTCTCCTGTTGCTGTTTCTGTGATCCAGACTGGAATATCATTCTGCTGTTTCTGTTTCTGTGATCCAGACTGGAATATCATTCTGCTGTTACTGTTTCTGTGACCTAGACTGGAATATCATTCTGCTGTTACTGTTTCTGTGATCCAGACTGGAATATCATTATCCTGTTTCTGTTTCTGTGATCCAGACTGGAATATCATTATCCTGTTTCTGTTTTGTTATCCAGACTGGAAAATCATTCTGCTGTTTCTGTGATCCAGTTTGGAATATCATTCTGTTGTTACTGTTTCTGTGATCCCGACTGGAATATCATTCTGCTGTTTCTGTTTCTGTGATCCAGACTGGAATATCATTATCCTGTTACTGTTTCTGTGATCCAGACTGGAATATCATTCTGCTGTTTCTGTGTTCCAGACTGGAATATCATTCTGCTGTTTCTGTTTCTGTGATCCAGACTGGAATATCATTCTGCTGTTACTGTTTCTGTGATCCAGACTGGAATATCATTATCCTGTTACTGTTACTGTGATCCAGACTGGAATATCATTATCCTGTTACTGTTTCTGTGATCCAGACTGGAATATCATTCTGCTGTTACTGTTTCTGTGACCCAGACTGGAATATCATTCTACTGTTACTGTTTCTGTGATCCAGACTGGAATATCATTCTGCTGTTACTGTTTCTGTGATCCAGACTGGAATATCATTATCCTGTTTCTGTTTCTGTGATCCAGACTGGAATATCATTATCCTGTTTCTGTTTTGTGATCCAGACTGGAAAATCATTCTGCTGTTTCTGTGATCCAGTTTGGAATATCATTCTGTTGTTACTGTTTTTGTGATCCCGACTGGAATATCATTCTGCTGTTTCTGTTTCTGTGATCCAGACTGGAATATCATTATCCTGTTAGTGTTTCTGTGATCCAGACTGGAATATCATTCTGCTGTTTCTGTGATTCAGACAGGAATATCATTCTGCTGTTACTGTTTCTGTGATCCAGACTGGAATATCATTCTGCTGTTTCTGTTTCTGTGATCCAGACTGGGATATCATTATCCTCTTACTGTTTCTGTGATCCAGACTGGAATATCATTCTCCTGTTACTGTTTCTGTGATCCAGACTGGAATATCATTATGCCGTTACTGTTTCTGTGATCCAGACTGGAATATCATTCTGCTGTTACTGTTTCTGTGACCCAGACTGGAATATCATTCTGCTCTTACTGTTTCTGTGACCCAGGCTGGAATATCATTCTGATGTTACTGTTTCTGTGATCCAGACTGGAATATCATTATCTTGTTACTGTTTCTGTGATCCAGACTGGAATATCATTCTGCTGTTACTGTTTCTGTGATCCAGACTGGAATATCATTCTGCTGTTTCTGTGATCCAGACTGGAATATCATTCTGCTGTTTCTGTTTCTGTGATCCAGACTGGAATATCATTCTGCTGATTACTGTTTCTGTGATCCAGACTGGAATGCCATTCTCCTGTTACTGTTTCTGTGATCCAGACTGGAATATCATTCTGCTGTTGCTGTTTCTGTGATCCAGACTGGAATATCATTCTGCTGTTTCTGTGATCCAGACTGGAATATCATTCTGCTGTTTCTGTTTCTGTGATCCAGACTGGAATATCATTCTGCTGTTACTGTTTCTGTGATCCAGACTGGAATATCATTATCCTGTTACTGTTTCTGTGATCCAGACTGGAATATCATTCTGCTGTTACTGTTTCTGTGACCCAGACTGGAATATCATTCTACTGTTACTGTTTCTGTGATCCAGACTGGAATATCATTCTGCTGTTACTGTTTCTGTGATCCAGAATGGAATATAATTATCCTGTTTCTGTTTTGTGATCCAGACTGGAAAATCATTCTGCTGTTTCTGTGATCCATTTTGGAATATCATTCTGTTGTTACTGTTTCTGTGATCCCGACTGGAATATCATTCTGCTGTTTCTGTTTCTGTGATCCAGACTGGAATATCATTATCCTGTTACTGTTTCTGTGATCCAGACTGGAATATCATTCTGCTGTTTCTGTTTCTGTGATCCAGACTGGGATATCATTCTGCTGTTACTGTTTCTGTGATCCAGACTGGAATATCATTCTGCTGTTGCTGTTACTGTGATCCAGACTGGAATATCATTATCCTGTTACTGTTTCTGTGATCCAGACTGGAATATAATTATCCTGTTTCTGTTTCTCTGATCCAGACTGGAATATCATTCTCCTGTTACTGTTACTGTGATCCAGACTGGAATATCATTCTCCTGTTACTGTTTCTGTGATCCAGACTGGAATATCATTCTGGTGTTACTGTTTCTGTGATCCAGACTGGAATATCATTCTGCTGTTTCTGTGATCCAGACTGGAATATCATTCTGCTGTTTCTGTTTTGTGATCCAGACTGGAAAATCATTCTGCTGTTTCTGTGATCCAGACTGGAATATCATTCTGCTGTTTCTGTGATCCAGACTGGAATATCATTATCCTGTTTCTGTTTTGTGATCCAGACTGGAAAATCATTCTGCTGTTTCTGTGATCCAGTTTGGAATATCATTCTGTTGTTACTGTTTCTGTGATCCCGACTGGAATATCATTCTGCTGTTTCTGTTTCTGTGATCCAGACTGGAATATCATTATCCTGTTACTGTTTCTGTGATCCAGACTGGAATATCATTCTGCTGTTTCTGTGATTCAGACAGGAATATCATTCTGCTGTTACTGTTTCTGTGATCCAGAATGGAATATCATTCTGCTGTTTCTGTTTCTGTGATCCAGACTGGGATATCATTATCCTCTTACTGTTTCTGTGATCCAGACTGGAATATCATTCTCCTGTTACTGTTTCTGTGATCCAGACTGGAATAACATTATGCTGTTACTGTTTCTGTGATCCAGACTGGAATATCATTCTGCTGTTACTGTTTCTGTGATCCAGACTGGAATATATTCTGCTGTTACTGTTTCTGTGATCCAGACTGGAATATCATTCTGCTGTTTCTGTGATCCAGACTGGAATATCATTATCATGTAACTGTTTCTGTGATCCAGACTGGAATATCATTCTGCTTATTACTGTTTCTGTGATCCAGACTGGAATATCATTCTCCTGTTACTGTTTCTGTGATCCAGACTGGAATATCATTATCCTGTAACTGTTTCTGTGATCCAGACTGGAATATCATTCTGCTGATTACTGTTTCTGTGATCCAGACTGGAATATCATTCTCCTGTTACTGTTTCTGTGATCCAGACTGGAATATCATTCTGCTGTTACTGTTTCTGTGATCCAGACTGGAATATCATCATCCTGTTACTGTTTCTGTGATCCAGACTGGAATATCATTCTGCTGATTACTGTTTCTGTGATCCAGACTGGAATGCCATTCTACTGTTACTGTTTCTGTGATCCAGACTGGAATATCATTCTGCTGTTGCTGTTTCTGTGATCCAGACTGGAATATCATTCTGCTGTTTCTGTTTCTGTGATCCAGACTGGAATATCATTCTCCTGTTACTGTTTCTGTGATCCAGACTGGAATATCATTCTGCTGTTTCTGTTTCTGTGATCCAGACTGGGATATCATTATCCTCTTACTGTTTCTGTGATCCAGACTGGAATATCATTCTCCTGTTACTGTTTCTGTGATCCAGACTGGAATATCATTATGCTGTTACTGTTTCTGTGATCCAGACTGGAATATCATTCTGTTGTTACTGTTTCTGTGACCCAGACTGGAATATCATTCTACTGTTACTGTTTCTGTGACCCAGACTGGAATATCATTCTACTGTTACTGTTTCTGTGATCCAGACTGGAATATCATTATCTTGTTACTGTTTCTGTGATCCAGACTGGAATATCATTCTGCTGTTACTGTTTCTGTGATCCAGACTGGAATATCATTCTGCTGTTTCTGTGATCCAGACTGGAATATCATTATCCTGTAACTGTTTCTCTGATCCAGACTGGAATATCATTCTTCTGATTACTGTTTCTGTGATCCAGACTGGAATATCATTCTCCTGTTACTGTTTCTGTGATCCAGACTGGAATATCATTCTCCTGTTGCTGTTTCTGTGATCCAGACTGGAATATCATTCTGCTGTTTCTGTTTCTGTGATCCAGACTGGAATATCATTCTGCTGTTACTGTTTCTGTGACCTAGACTGGAATATCGTTCTACTGTTACTGTTTCTGTGACCCAGACTGGAATATCATTCTGCTGTTACTGTTTCTGTGATCCAGACTGGAATATCATTCTGCTGTTACTGTTTCTGTGATCCAGACTGGAATATCATTCTGCTGTTACTGTGACTGTGATCCAGACTGGAATATCATTATCCTGTTACTGTTTCTGTGATCCAGACTGGAATATCATTCTGCTGTTACTGTTTCTGTGACCCAGACTGGAATATCATTATCCTGTTTCTGTTTTGTTATCCAGACTGGAAAATCATTCTGCTGTTTCTGTGATCCAGTTTGGAATATCATTCTGTTGTTACTGTTTCTGTGATCCCGACTGGAATATCATTCTGCTGTTTCTGTTTCTGTGATCCAGACTGGAATATCATTATCCTGTTACTGTTTCTGTGATCCAGACTGGAATATCATTCTGCTGTTTCTGTGTTCCAGACTGGAATATCATTCTGCTGTTTCTGTTTCTGTGATCCAGACTGGAATATCATTCTGCTGTTACTGTTTCTGTGATCCAGACTGGAATATCATTCTGCTGTTACTGTTACTGTGATCCAGACTGGAATATCATTCTCCTGTTACTGTTTCTGTGATCCAGACTGGAATATCATTCTCCTGTTGCTGTTTCTGTGATCCAGACTGGAATATCATTCTGCTGTTTCTGTTTCTGTGATCCAGACTGGAATATCATTCTGCTGTTACTGTTTCTGTGACCTAGACTGGAATATCATTCTGCTGTTACTGTTTCTGTGATCCAGACTGGAATATCATTATCCTGTTTCTGTTTCTGTGATCCAGACTGGAATATCATTATCCTGTTTCTGTTTTGTTATCCAGACTGGAAAATCATTCTGCTGTTTCTGTGATCCAGTTTGGAATATCATTCTGTTGTTACTGTTTCTGTGATCCCGACTGGAATATCATTCTGCTGTTTCTGTTTCTGTGATCCAGACTGGAATATCATTATCCTGTTACTGTTTCTGTGATCCAGACTGGAATATCATTCTGCTGTTTCTGTGTTCCAGACTGGAATATCATTCTGCTGTTTCTGTTTCTGTGATCCAGACTGGAATATCATTCTGCTGTTACTGTTTCTGTGATCCAGACTGGAATATCATTATCCTGTTACTGTTACTGTGATCCAGACTGGAATATCATTATCCTGTTACTGTTTCTGTGATCCAGACTGGAATATCATTCTGCTGTTACTGTTTCTGTGACCCAGACTGGAATATCATTCTACTGTTACTGTTTCTGTGATCCAGACTGGAATATCATTCTGCTGTTACTGTTTCTGTGATCCAGACTGGAATATCATTATCCTGTTTCTGTTTCTGTGATCCAGACTGGAATATCATTATCCTGTTTCTGTTTTGTGATCCAGACTGGAAAATCATTCTGCTGTTTCTGTGATCCAGTTTGGAATATCATTCTGTTGTTACTGTTTTTGTGATCCCGACTGGAATATCATTCTGCTGTTTCTGTTTCTGTGATCCAGACTGGAATATCATTATCCTGTTAGTGTTTCTGTGATCCAGACTGGAATATCATTCTGCTGTTTCTGTGATTCAGACAGGAATATCATTCTGCTGTTACTGTTTCTGTGATCCAGACTGGAATATCATTCTGCTGTTTCTGTTTCTGTGATCCAGACTGGGATATCATTATCCTCTTACTGTTTCTGTGATCCAGACTGGAATATCATTCTCCTGTTACTGTTTCTGTGATCCAGACTGGAATATCATTATGCCGTTACTGTTTCTGTGATCCAGACTGGAATATCATTCTGCTGTTACTGTTTCTGTGACCCAGACTGGAATATCATTCTGCTCTTACTGTTTCTGTGACCCAGGCTGGAATATCATTCTGATGTTACTGTTTCTGTGATCCAGACTGGAATATCATTATCTTGTTACTGTTTCTGTGATCCAGACTGGAATATCATTCTGCTGTTACTGTTTCTGTGATCCAGACTGGAATATCATTCTGCTGTTTCTGTGATCCAGACTGGAATATCATTCTGCTGTTTCTGTTTCTGTGATCCAGACTGGAATATCATTCTGCTGATTACTGTTTCTGTGATCCAGACTGGAATGCCATTCTCCTGTTACTGTTTCTGTGATCCAGACTGGAATATCATTCTGCTGTTGCTGTTTCTGTGATCCAGACTGGAATATCATTCTGCTGTTTCTGTGATCCAGACTGGAATATCATTCTGCTGTTTCTGTTTCTGTGATCCAGACTGGAATATCATTCTGCTGTTACTGTTTCTGTGACCCAGACTGGAATATCATTATCCTGTTACTGTTTCTGTGATCCAGACTGGAATATCATTCTGCTGTTACTGTTTCTGTGACCCAGACTGGAATATCATTCTACTGTTACTGTTTCTGTGATCCAGACTGGAATATCATTCTGCTGTTACTGTTTCTGTGATCCAGAATGGAATATAATTATCCTGTTTCTGTTTTGTGATCCAGACTGGAAAATCATTCTGCTGTTTCTGTGATCCATTTTGGAATATCATTCTGTTGTTACTGTTTCTGTGATCCCGACTGGAATATCATTCTGCTGTTTCTGTTTCTGTGATCCAGACTGGAATATCATTATCCTGTTACTGTTTCTGTGATCCAGACTGGAATATCATTCTGCTGTTTCTGTTTCTGTGATCCAGACTGGGATATCATTCTGCTGTTACTGTTTCTGTGATCCAGACTGGAATATCATTCTGCTGTTACTGTTACTGTGATCCAGACTGGAATATCATTATCCTGTTACTGTTTCTGTGATCCAGACTGGAATATAATTATCCTGTTTCTGTTTCTCTGATCCAGACTGGAATATCATTCTCCTGTTACTGTTACTGTGATCCAGACTGGAATATCATTCTCCTGTTACTGTTTCTGTGATCCAGACTGGAATATCATTCTGGTGTTACTGTTTCTGTGATCCAGACTGGAATATCATTCTGCTGTTTCTGTGATCCAGACTGGAATATCATTCTGCTGTTTCTGTTTTGTGATCCAGACTGGAAAATCATTCTGCTGTTTCTGTGATCCAGACTGGAATATCATTCTGCTGTTTCTGTGATCCAGACTGGAATATCATTATCCTGTTTCTGTTTTGTGATCCAGACTGGAAAATCATTCTGCTGTTTCTGTGATCCAGTTTGGAATATCATTCTGTTGTTACTGTTTCTGTGATCCCGACTGGAATATCATTCTGCTGTTTCTGTTTCTGTGATCCAGACTGGAATATCATTATCCTGTTACTGTTTCTGTGATCCAGACTGGAATATCATTCTGCTGTTTCTGTGATTCAGACAGGAATATCATTCTGCTGTTACTGTTTCTGTGATCCAGAATGGAATATCATTCTGCTGTTTCTGTTTCTGTGATCCAGACTGGGATATCATTATCCTCTTACTGTTTCTGTGATCCAGACTGGAATATCATTCTCCTGTTACTGTTTCTGTGATCCAGACTGGAATAACATTATGCTGTTACTGTTTCTGTGATCCAGACTGGAATATCATTCTGCTGTTACTGTTTCTGTGATCCAGACTGGAATATATTCTGCTGTTACTGTTTCTGTGATCCAGACTGGAATATCATTCTGCTGTTTCTGTGATCCAGACTGGAATATCATTATCATGTAACTGTTTCTGTGATCCAGACTGGAATATCATTCTGCTTATTACTGTTTCTGTGATCCAGACTGGAATATCATTCTCCTGTTACTGTTTCTGTGATCCAGACTGGAATATCATTATCCTGTAACTGTTTCTGTGATCCAGACTGGAATATCATTCTGCTGATTACTGTTTCTGTGATCCAGACTGGAATATCATTCTCCTGTTACTGTTTCTGTGATCCAGACTGGAATATCATTCTGCTGTTACTGTTTCTGTGATCCAGACTGGAATATCATCATCCTGTTACTGTTTCTGTGATCCAGACTGGAATATCATTCTGCTGATTACTGTTTCTGTGATCCAGACTGGAATGCCATTCTACTGTTACTGTTTCTGTGATCCAGACTGGAATATCATTCTGCTGTTGCTGTTTCTGTGATCCAGACTGGAATATCATTCTGCTGTTTCTGTTTCTGTGATCCAGACTGGAATATCATTCTCCTGTTACTGTTTCTGTGATCCAGACTGGAATATCATTCTGCTGTTTCTGTTTCTGTGATCCAGACTGGGATATCATTATCCTCTTACTGTTTCTGTGATCCAGACTGGAATATCATTCTCCTGTTACTGTTTCTGTGATCCAGACTGGAATATCATTATGCTGTTACTGTTTCTGTGATCCAGACTGGAATATCATTCTGTTGTTACTGTTTCTGTGACCCAGACTGGAATATCATTCTACTGTTACTGTTTCTGTGACCCAGACTGGAATATCATTCTACTGTTACTGTTTCTGTGATCCAGACTGGAATATCATTATCTTGTTACTGTTTCTGTGATCCAGACTGGAATATCATTCTGCTGTTACTGTTTCTGTGATCCAGACTGGAATATCATTCTGCTGTTTCTGTGATCCAGACTGGAATATCATTATCCTGTAACTGTTTCTCTGATCCAGACTGGAATATCATTCTTCTGATTACTGTTTCTGTGATCCAGACTGGAATATCATTCTCCTGTTACTGTTTCTGTGATCCAGACTGGAATATCATTCTCCTGTTGCTGTTTCTGTGATCCAGACTGGAATATCATTCTGCTGTTTCTGTTTCTGTGATCCAGACTGGAATATCATTCTGCTGTTACTGTTTCTGTGACCTAGACTGGAATATCGTTCTACTGTTACTGTTTCTGTGACCCAGACTGGAATATCATTCTGCTGTTACTGTTTCTGTGATCCAGACTGGAATATCATTCTGCTGTTACTGTTTCTGTGATCCAGACTGGAATATCATTCTGCTGTTACTGTGACTGTGATCCAGACTGGAATATCATTATCCTGTTACTGTTTCTGTGATCCAGACTGGAATATCATTCTGCTGTTACTGTTTCTGTGACCCAGACTGGAATATCATTATCCTGTTTCTGTTTTGTTATCCAGACTGGAAAATCATTCTGCTGTTTCTGTGATCCAGTTTGGAATATCATTCTGTTGTTACTGTTTCTGTGATCCCGACTGGAATATCATTCTGCTGTTTCTGTTTCTGTGATCCAGACTGGAATATCATTATCCTGTTACTGTTTCTGTGATCCAGACTGGAATATCATTCTGCTGTTTCTGTGTTCCAGACTGGAATATCATTCTGCTGTTTCTGTTTCTGTGATCCAGACTGGAATATCATTCTGCTGTTACTGTTTCTGTGATCCAGACTGGAATATCATTCTGCTGTTACTGTTACTGTGATCCAGACTGGAATATCATTATCCTGTTACTGTTTCTGTGATCCAGACTGGAATATCATTCTGCTGTTACTGTTTCTGTGACCCAGACTGGAATATCATTCTACTGTTACTGTTTCTGTGATCCAGACTGGAATATCATTCTGCTGTTACTGTTTCTGTGATCCAGACTGGAATATCATTATCCTGTTTCTGTTTCTGTGATCCAGACTGGAATATCATTATCCTGTTTCTGTTTTGTGATCCAGACTGGAAAATCATTCTGCTGTTTCTGTGATCCAGTTTGGAATATCATTCTGTTGTTACTGTTTCTGTGATCCCGACTGGAATATCATTCTGCTGTTTCTGTTTCTGTGATCCAGACTGGAATATCATTCTGCTGTTACTGTGACTGTGATCCAGACTGGAATATCATTATCCTGTTACTGTTTCTGTGATCCAGACTGGAATATCATTCTGCTGTTACTGTTTCTGTGACCCAGACTGGAATATCATTATCCTGTTTCTGTTTTGTTATCCAGACTGGAAAATCATTCTGCTGTTTCTGTGATCCAGTTTGGAATATCATTCTGTTGTTACTGTTTCTGTGATCCCGACTGGAATATCATTCTGCTGTTTCTGTTTCTGTGATCCAGACTGGAATATCATTATCCTGTTACTGTTTCTGTGATCCAGACTGGAATATCATTCTGCTGTTTCTGTGTTCCAGACTGGAATATCATTCTGCTGTTTCTGTTTCTGTGATCCAGACTGGAATATCATTATCCTGTTTCTGTTTCTGTGATCCAGACTGGAATATCATTATCCTGTTTCTGTTTTGTGATCCAGACTGGAAAATCATTCTGCTGTTTCTGTGATCCAGTTTGGAATATCATTCTGTTGTTACTGTTTCTGTGATCCCGACTGGAATATCATTCTGCTGTTTCTGTTTCTGTGATCCAGACTGGAATATCATTATCCTGTTACTGTTTCTGTGATCCAGACTGGAATATCATTCTGCTGTTTCTGTGATTCAGACAGGAATATCATTCTGCTGTTACTGTTTCTGTGATCCAGAATGGAATATCATTCTGCTGTTTCTGTTTCTGTGATCCAGACTGGGATATCATTATCCTCTTACTGTTTCTGTGATCCAGACTGGAATATCATTCTCCTGTTACTGTTTCTGTGATCCAGACTGGAATAACATTATGCTGTTACTGTTTCTGTGATCCAGACTGGAATATCATTCTGCTGTTACTGTTTCTGTGATCCAGACTGGAATATATTCTGCTGTTACTGTTTCTGTGATCCAGACTGGAATATCATTCTGCTGTTTCTGTGATCCAGACTGGAATATCATTATCATGTAACTGTTTCTGTGATCCAGACTGGAATATCATTCTGCTTATTACTGTTTCTGTGATCCAGACTGGAATATCATTCTCCTGTTACTGTTTCTGTGATCCAGACTGGAATATCATTATCCTGTAACTGTTTCTGTGATCCAGACTGGAATATCATTCTGCTGATTACTGTTTCTGTGATCCAGACTGTAATATCATTCTCCTGTTACTGTTTCTGTGATCCAGACTGGAATATCATTCTGCTGTTACTGTTTCTGTGATCCAGACTGGAATATCATCATCCTGTTACTGTTTCTGTGATCCAGACTGGAATATCATTCTGCTGATTACTGTTTCTGTGATCCAGACTGGAATGCCATTCTACTGTTACTGTTTCTGTGATCCAGACTGGAATATCATTCTGCTGTTGCTGTTTCTGTGATCCAGACTGGAATATCATTCTGCTGTTTCTGTTTCTGTGATCCAGACTGGAATATCATTCTCCTGTTACTGTTTCTGTGATCCAGACTGGAATATCATTCTGCTGTTTCTGTTTCTGTGATCCAGACTGGAATATCATTCTCCTGTTACTGTTTCTGTGATCCAGACTGGAATATCATTCTGCTGTTTCTGTTTCTGTGATCCAGACTGGGATATCATTATCCTCTTACTGTTTCTGTGATCCAGACTGGAATATCATTCTCCTGTTACTGTTTCTGTGATCCAGACTGGAATATCATTATGCTGTTACTGTTTCTGTGATCCAGACTGGAATATCATTCTGTTGTTACTGTTTCTGTGACCCAGACTGGAATATCATTCTACTGTTACTGTTTCTGTGACCCAGACTGGAATATCATTCTGCTGTTACTGTTTCTGTGATCCTGACTGGAATATCATTCTGCTGTTACTGTTTCTGTGACCCAGACTGGAATATCATTCTCCTGTTACTGTTATTGTGATCCAGATTGGAATATCATTCTCCTGTTACTGTTTCTGTGATCCAGACTGGAATATCATTCTGCTGTTGCTGTTTCTGTGATCCAGACTGGAATATCATTCTGCTGTTTCTGTTTCTGTGATCCAGACTGGAATATCATTCTCCTGTTACTGTTTCTGTGATCCAGACTGGAATATCATTCTCCTGTTGCTGTTTCTGTGATCCAGACTGGAATATCATTCTGCTGTTTCTGTTTCTGTGATCCAGACTGGAATATCTTTCTGCTGTTTCTGTTTCTGTGACCCAGACTGGAATATCATTCTACTGTTACTGTTTCTGTGACCCAGACTGGAATATCATTCTGCTGTTACTGTTTCTGTGATCCAGACTGGAATATCATTATCCTGTTACTGTTTCTGTGATCCAGACTGGAATATCATTCTGCTGATTACTGTTTCTGTGATCCAGACTGGAATGCCATTCTCCTGTTACTGTTTCTGTGATCCAGACTGGAATATCATTCTGCTGTTGCTGTTTCTGTGATCCAGACTGGAATATCATTCTGCTGTTTCTGTGATCCAGACTGGAATATCATTCTGCTGTTTCTGTGATCCAGACTGGAATATCATTCTGCTGTTTCTGTTTCTGTGATCCAGACTGGAATATCATTCTGCTGTTACTGTTTCTGTGATCCAGACTGGAATATCATTATCCTGTTACTGTTACTGTGATCCAGACTGGAATATCATTCTGCTGTGACTGTTTCTGTGACCCAGACTGGAATATCATTCTACTGTTACTGTTTCTGTGATCCAGACTGGAATATCATTCTGCTGTTACTGTTTCTGTGATCCAGACTGGAATATCATTATCCTGTTTCTGTTTCTGTGATCCAGACTGGAATATCATTATCCTGTTTCTGTTTTGTGATCCAGACTGGAAAATCATTCTGCTGTTTCTGTGATCCAGTTTGGAATATCATTCTGTTGTTACTGTTTCTGTGATCCCGACTGGAATATCATTCTGCTGTTTCTGTTTCTGTGATCCAGACTGGAATATCATTATCCTGTTACTGTTTCTGTGATCCAGACTGGAATATCATTCTGCTGTTTCTGTGATTCAGACAGGAATATCATTCTGCTGTTACTGTTTCTGTGATCCAGAATGGAATATCATTCTGCTGTTTCTGTTTCTGTGATCCAGACTGGGATATCATTATCCTCTTACTGTTTCTGTGATCCAGACTGGAATATCATTCTCCTGTTACTGTTTCTGTGATCCAGACTGGAATAACATTATGCTGTTACTGTTTCTGTGATCCAGACTGGAATATCATTCTGCTGTTACTGTTTCTGTGATCCAGACTGGAATATATTCTGCTGTTACTGTTTCTGTGATCCAGACTGGAATATCATTCTGCTGTTTCTGTGATCCAGACTGGAATATCATTATCATGTAACTGTTTCTGTGATCCAGACTGGAATATCATTCTGCTTATTACTGTTTCTGTGATCCAGACTGGAATATCATTCTCCTGTTACTGTTTCTGTGATCCAGACTGGAATATCATTATCCTGTAACTGTTTCTGTGATCCAGACTGGAATATCATTCTGCTGATTACTGTTTCTGTGATCCAGACTGGAATATCATTCTCCTGTTACTGTTTCTGTGATCCAGACTGGAATATCATTCTGCTGTTACTGTTTCTGTGATCCAGACTGGAATATCATCATCCTGTTACTGTTTCTGTGATCCAGACTGGAATATCATTCTGCTGATTACTGTTTCTGTGATCCAGACTGGAATGCCATTCTACTGTTACTGTTTCTGTGATCCAGACTGGAATATCATTCTGCTGTTGCTGTTTCTGTGATCCAGACTGGAATATCATTCTGCTGTTTCTGTTTCTGTGATCCAGACTGGAATATCATTCTCCTGTTACTGTTTCTGTGATCCAGACTGGAATATCATTCTGCTGTTTCTGTTTCTGTGATCCAGACTGGGATATCATTATCCTCTTACTTTTTCTGTGATCCAGACTGGAATATCATTCTCCTGTTACTGTTTCTGTGATCCAGACTGGAATATCATTATGCTGTTACTGTTTCTGTGATCCAGACTGGAATATCATTCTGTTGTTACTGTTTCTGTGACCCAGACTGGAATATCATTCTACTGTTACTGTTTCTGTGACCCAGACTGGAATATCATTCTGCTGTTACTGTTTCTGTGATCCAGACTGGAATATCATTATCTTGTTACTGTTTCTGTGATCCAGACTGGAATATCATTCTGCTGTTACTGTTTCTGTGATCCAGACTGGAATATCATTCTGCTGTTTCTGTGATCCAGACTGGAATATCATTATCCTGTAACTGTTTCTCTGATCCAGACTGGAATATCATTCTTCTGATTACTGTTTCTGTGATCCAGACTGGAATATCATTCTCCTGTTACTGTTTCTGTGATCCAGACTGGAATATCATTCTCCTGTTGCTGTTTCTGTGATCCAGACTGGAATATCATTCTGCTGTTTCTGTTTCTGTGATCCAGACTGGAATATCATTCTGCTGTTACTGTTTCTGTGACCTAGACTGGAATATCGTTCTACTGTTACTGTTTCTGTGACCCAGACTGGAATATCATTCTGCTGTTACTGTTTCTGTGATCCAGACTGGAATATCATTCTGCTGTTACTGTTTCTGTGATCCAGACTGGAATATCATTCTGCTGTTACTGTGACTGTGATCCAGACTGGAATATCATTATCCTGTTACTGTTTCTGTGATCCAGACTGGAATATCATTCTGCTGTTACTGTTTCTGTGACCCAGACTGGAATATCATTCTACTGTTACTCTTTCTGTGATCCAGACTGGAATATCATTCTGCTGTTACTGTTTCTGTGATCCAGACTGGAATATCATTATCCTGTTTCTGTTTCTGTGATCCAGACTGGAATATCATTATCCTGTTTCTGTTTTGTTATCCAGACTGGAAAATCATTCTGCTGTTTCTGTGATCCAGTTTGGAATATCATTCTGTTGTTACTGTTTCTGTGATCCCGACTGGAATATCATTCTGCTGTTTCTGTTTCTGTGATCCAGACTGGAATATCATTATCCTGTTACTGTTTCTGTGATCCAGACTGGAATATCATTCTGCTGTTTCTGTGTTCCAGACTGGAATATCATTCTGCTGTTTCTGTTTCTGTGATCCAGACTGGAATATCATTCTGCTGTTACTGTTTCTGTGATCCAGACTGGAATATCATTCTGCTGTTACTGTTACTGTGATCCAGACTGGAATATCATTATCCTGTTACTGTTTCTGTGATCCAGACTGGAATATCATTCTGCTGTTACTGTTTCTGTGACCCAGACTGGAATATCATTCTACTGTTACTGTTTCTGTGATCCAGACTGGAATATCATTCTGCTGTTACTGTTTCTGTGATCCAGACTGGAATATCATTATCCTGTTTCTGTTTCTGTGATCCAGACTGGAATATCATTATCCTGTTTCTGTTTTGTGATCCAGACTGGAAAATCATTCTGCTGTTTCTGTGATCCAGTTGGGATTAAAATTCTGTTGTTACTGTTTCTGTGATCCCGACTGGAATATCATTCTGCTGTTTCTGTTTCTGTGATCCAGACTGGAATATCATTATCCTGTTAGTGTTTCTGTGATCCAGACTGGAATATCATTCTGCTGTTTCTGTGATTCAGACAGGAATATCATTCTGCTGTTACTGTTTCTGTGATCCAGACTGGAATATCATTCTGCTGATTACTGTTTCTGTGATCCAGACTGGAATGCCATTCTCCTGTTACTGTTTCTGTGATCCAGACTGGAATATCATTCTGCTGTTGCTGTTTCTGTGATCCAGACTGGAATATCATTCTGCTGTTTCTGTGATCCAGACTGGAATATCATTCTGCTGTTTCTGTGATCCAGACTGGAATATCATTCTGCTGTTTCTGTTTCTGTGATCCAGACTGGAATATCATTCTGCTGTTACTGTTTCTGTGATCCAGACTGGAATATCATTATCCTGTTACTGTTACTGTGATCCAGACTGGAATATCATTCTGCTGTGACTGTTTCTGTGACCCAGACTGGAATATCATTCTACTGTTACTGTTTCTGTGATCCAGACTGGAATATCATTCTGCTGTTACTGTTTCTGTGATCCAGACTGGAATATCATTATCCTGTTTCTGTTTCTGTGATCCAGACTGGAATATCATTATCCTGTTTCTGTTTTGTGATCCAGACTGGAAAATCATTCTGCTGTTTCTGTGATCCAGTTTGGAATATCATTCTGTTGTTACTGTTTCTGTGATCCCGACTGGAATATCATTCTGCTGTTTCTGTTTCTGTGATCCAGACTGGAATATCATTATCCAGTTACTGTTTCTGTGATCCAGACTGGAATATCATTCTGCTGTTTCTGTGATTCAGACAGGAATATCATTCTGCTGTTACTGTTTCTGTGATCCAGAATGGAATATCATTCTGCTGTTTCTGTTTCTGTGATCCAGACTGGGATATCATTATCCTCTTACTGTTTCTGTGATCCAGACTGGAATATCATTCTCCTGTTACTGTTTCTGTGATCCAGACTGGAATAACATTATGCTGTTACTGTTTCTGTGATCCAGACTGGAATATCATTCTGCTGTTACTGTTTCTGTGATCCAGACTGGAATATATTCTGCTGTTACTGTTTCTGTGATCCAGACTGGAATATCATTCTGCTGTTTCTGTGATCCAGACTGGAATATCATTCTCCTGTTACTGTTTCTGTGATCCAGACTGGAATATCATTCTGCTGTTTCTGTTTCTGTGATCCAGACTGGGATATCATTATCCTCTTACTTTTTCTGTGATCCAGACTGGAATATCATTCTCCTGTTACTGTTTCTGTGATCCAGACTGGAATATCATTATGCTGTTACTGTTTCTGTGATCCAGACTGGAATATCATTCTGTTGTTACTGTTTCTGTGACCCAGACTGGAATATCATTCTACTGTTACTGTTTCTGTGACCCAGACTGGAATATCATTCTGCTGTTACTGTTTCTGTGATCCAGACTGGAATATCATTATCTTGTTACTGTTTCTGTGATCCAGACTGGAATATCATTCTGCTGTTACTGTTTCTGTGATCCAGACTGGAATATCATTCTGCTGTTTCTGTGATCCAGACTGGAATATCATTATCCTGTAACTGTTTCTCTGATCCAGACTGGAATATCATTCTTCTGATTACTGTTTCTGTGATCCAGACTGGAATATCATTCTCCTGTTACTGTTTCTGTGATCCAGACTGGAATATCATTCTCCTGTTGCTGTTTCTGTGATCCAGACTGGAATATCATTCTGCTGTTTCTGTTTCTGTGATCCAGACTGGAATATCATTCTGCTGTTACTGTTTCTGTGACCTAGACTGGAATATCGTTCTACTGTTACTGTTTCTGTGACCCAGACTGGAATATCATTCTGCTGTTACTGTTTCTGTGATCCAGACTGGAATATCATTCTGCTGTTACTGTTTCTGTGATCCAGACTGGAATATCATTCTGCTGTTACTGTGACTGTGATCCAGACTGGAATATCATTATCCTGTTACTGTTTCTGTGATCCAGACTGGAATATCATTCTGCTGTTACTGTTTCTGTGACCCAGACTGGAATATCATTCTACTGTTACTCTTTCTGTGATCCAGACTGGAATATCATTCTGCTGTTACTGTTTCTGTGATCCAGACTGGAATATCATTATCCTGTTTCTGTTTCTGTGATCCAGACTGGAATATCATTATCCTGTTTCTGTTTTGTTATCCAGACTGGAAAATCATTCTGCTGTTTCTGTGATCCAGTTTGGAATATCATTCTGTTGTTACTGTTTCTGTGATCCCGACTGGAATATCATTCTGCTGTTTCTGTTTCTGTGATCCAGACTGGAATATCATTATCCTGTTACTGTTTCTGTGATCCAGACTGGAATATCATTCTGCTGTTTCTGTGTTCCAGACTGGAATATCATTCTGCTGTTTCTGTTTCTGTGATCCAGACTGGAATATCATTCTGCTGTTACTGTTTCTGTGATCCAGACTGGAATATCATTCTGCTGTTACTGTTACTGTGATCCAGACTGGAATATCATTATCCTGTTACTGTTTCTGTGATCCAGACTGGAATATCATTCTGCTGTTACTGTTTCTGTGACCCAGACTGGAATATCATTCTACTGTTACTGTTTCTGTGATCCAGACTGGAATATCATTCTGCTGTTACTGTTTCTGTGATCCAGACTGGAATATCATTATCCTGTTTCTGTTTCTGTGATCCAGACTGGAATATCATTATCCTGTTTCTGTTTTGTGATCCAGACTGGAAAATCATTCTGCTGTTTCTGTGATCCAGTTGGGATTAAAATTCTGTTGTTACTGTTTCTGTGATCCCGACTGGAATATCATTCTGCTGTTTCTGTTTCTGTGATCCAGACTGGAATATCATTATCCTGTTAGTGTTTCTGTGATCCAGACTGGAATATCATTCTGCTGTTTCTGTGATTCAGACAGGAATATCATTCTGCTGTTACTGTTTCTGTGATCCAGACTGGAATATCATTCTGCTGTTTCTGTTTCTGTGATCCAGACTGGGATATCATTATCCTCTTACTGTTTCTGTTATCCAGACTGGAATATCATTCTCCTGTTACTGTTTCTGTGATCCAGACTGGAATATCATTATGCCGTTACTGTTTCTGTGATCCAGACTGGAATATCATTCTGCTGTTACTGTTTCTGTGACCCAGACTGGAATATCATTCTGCTCTTACTGTTTCTGTGACCCAGGCTGGAATATCATTCTGATGTTACTGTTTCTGTGATCCAGACTGGAATATCATTATCTTGTTACTGTTTCTGTGATCCAGACTGGAATATCATTCTGCTGTTACTGTTTCTGTGATCCAGACTGGAATATCATTCTGCTGTTTCTGTGATCCAGACTGGAATATCATTCTGCTGTTTCTGTTTCTGTGATCCAGACTGGAATATCATTCTGCTGATTACTGTTTCTGTGATCCAGACTGGAATGCCATTCTCCTGTTACTGTTTCTGTGATCCAGACTGGAATATCATTCTGCTGTTACTGTTACTGTGATCCAGACTGGAATATCATTATCCTGTTACTGTTTCTGTGATCCAGACTGGAATATCATTCTGCTGTTACTGTTTCTGTGACCCAGACTGGAATATCATTCTACTGTTACTGTTTCTGTGATCCAGACTGGAATATCATTCTGCTGTTACTGTTTCTGTGATCCAGACTGGAATATCATTATCCTGTTTCTGTTTCTGTGATCCAGACTGGAATATCATTATCCTGTTTCTGTTTTGTGATCCAGACTGGAAAATCATTCTGCTGTTTCTGTGATCCAGTTTGGAATATCATTCTGTTGTTACTGTTTCTGTGATCCCGACTGGAATATCATTCTGCTGTTTCTGTTTCTGTGATCCAGACTGGAATATCATTATCCTGTTAGTGTTTCTGTGATCCAGACTGGAATATCATTCTGCTGTTTCTGTGATTCAGACAGGAATATCATTCTGCTGTTACTGTTTCTGTGATCCAGACTGGAATATCATTCTGCTGTTTCTGTTTCTGTGATCCAGACTGGAATATCATTCTGCTGTTACTGTTTCTGTGATCCAGACTGGAATATCATTATCCTGTTACTGTTACTGTGATCCAGACTGGAATATCATTCTGCTGTGACTGTTTCTGTGACCCAGACTGGAATATCATTCTACTGTTACTGTTTCTGTGATCCAGACTGGAATATCATTCTGCTGTTACTGTTTCTGTGATCCAGACTGGAATATCATTATCCTGTTTCTGTTTCTGTGATCCAGACTGGAATATCATTATCCTGTTTCTGTTTTGTGATCCAGACTGGAAAATCAATCTGCTGTTTCTGTGATCCAGTTTGGAATATCATTCTGTTGTTACTGTTTCTGTGATCCCGACTGGAATATCATTCTGCTGTTTCTGTTTCTGTGATCCAGACTGGAATATCATTATCCTGTTACTGTTTCTGTGATCCAGACTGGAATATCATTCTGCTGTTTCTGTGATTCAGACAGGAATATCATTCTGCTGTTACTGTTTCTGTGATCCAGAATGGAATATCATTCTGCTGTTTCTGTTTCTGTGATCCAGACTGGGATATCATTATCCTCTTACTGTTTCTGTGATCCAGACTGGAATATCATTCTCCTGTTACTGTTTCTGTGATCCAGACTGGAATATCATTATGCCGTTACTGTTTCTGTGATCCAGACTGGAATATCATTCTGCTGTTACTGTTTCTGTGACCCAGACTGGAATATCATTCTGCTCTTACTGTTTCTGTGACCCAGGCTGGAATATCATTCTGATGTTACTGTTTCTGTGATCCAGACTGGAATATCATTATCTTGTTACTGTTTCTGTGATCCAGACTGGAATATCATTCTGCTGTTACTGTTTCTGTGATCCAGACTGGAATATCATTCTGCTGTTTCTGTGATCCAGACTGGAATATCATTCTGCTGTTTCTGTTTCTGTGATCCAGACTGGAATATCATTCTGCTGATTACTGTTTCTGTGATCCAGACTGGAATGCCATTCTCCTGTTACTGTTTCTGTGACCCAGGCTGGAATATCATTCTGATGTTACTGTTTCTGTGATCCAGACTGGAATATCATTATCTTGTTACTGTTTCTGTGATCCAGACTGGAATATCATTCTGCTGTTACTGTTTCTGTGATCCAGACTGGAATATCATTCTGCTGTTTCTGTGATCCAGACTGGAATATCATTCTGCTGTTTCTGTTTCTGTGATCCAGACTGGAATATCATTCTGCTGATTACTGTTTCTGTGATCCAGACTGGAATGCCATTCTCCTGTTACTGTTTCTGTGATCCAGACTGGAATATCATTATCCTGTTACTGTTTCTGTGATCCAGACTGGAATATCATTCTGCTGTTACTGTTTCTGTGACCCAGACTGGAATATCATTCTACTGTTACTGTTTCTGTGATCCAGACTGGAATATCATTCTGCTGTTACTGTTTCTGTGATCCAGACTGGAATATCATTATCCTGTTTCTGTTTCTGTGATCCAGACTGGAATATCATTATCCTGTTTCTGTTTTGTGATCCAGACTGGAAAATCATTCTGCTGTTTCTGTGATCCAGTTTGGAATATCATTCTGTTGTTACTGTTTCTGTGATCCCGACTGGAATATCATTCTGCTGTTTCTGTTTCTGTGATCCAGACTGGAATATCATTATCCTGTTAGTGTTTCTGTGATCCAGACTGGAATATCATTCTGATGTTTCTGTGATTCAGACAGGAATATCATTCTGCTGTTACTGTTTCTGTGATCCAGACTGGAATATCATTCTGCTGTTTCTGTTTCTGTGATCCAGACTGGAATATCATTCTGCTGTTACTGTTTCTGTGATCCAGACTGGAATATCATTATCCTGTTACTGTTACTGTGATCCAGACTGGAATATCATTCTGCTGTGACTGTTTCTGTGACCCAGACTGGAATATCATTCTACTGTTACTGTTTCTGTGATCCAGACTGGAATATCATTCTGCTGTTACTGTTTCTGTGATCCAGACTGGAATATCATTATCCTGTTTCTGTTTCTGTGATCCAGACTGGAATATCATTATCCTGTTTCTGTTTTGTGATCCAGACTGGAAAATCATTCTGCTGTTTCTGTGATCCAGTTTGGAATATCATTCTGTTGTTACTGTTTCTGTGATCCCGACTGGAATATCATTCTGCTGTTTCTGTTTCTGTGATCCAGACTGGAATATCATTATCCTGTTACTGTTTCTGTGATCCAGACTGGAATATCATTCTGCTGTTTCTGTTTCTGTGATCCAGACTGGGATATCATTATCCTCTTACTGTTTCTGTGATCCAGACTGGAATATCATTCTCCTGTTACTGTTTCTGTGATCCAGACTGGAATAACATTATGCTGTTACTGTTTCTGTGATCCAGACTGGAATATCATTCTGCTGTTACTGTTTCTGTGATCCAGACTGGAATATATTCTGCTGTTACTGTTTATGTGATCCAGACTGGAATATCATTCTGCTGTTTCTGTGATCCAGACTGGAATATCATTATCATGTAACTGTTTCTGTGATCCAGACTGGAATATCATTCTGCTGATTACTGTTTCTGTGATCCAGACTGGAATATCATTCTCCTGTTACTGTTTCTGTGATCCAGACTGGAATATCATTCTGCTGTTACTGTTTCTGTGATCCAGACTGGAATATCATCATCCTGTTACTGTTTCTGTGATCCAGACTGGAATATCATTCTGCTTATTACTGTTTCTGTGATCCAGACTGGAATGCCATTCTACTGTTACTGTTTCTGTGATCCAGACTGGAATATCATTCTGCTGTTGCTGTTTCTGTGATCCAGACTGGAATATCATTCTGCTGTTTCTGTTTCTGTGATCCAGACTGGAATATCATTCTCCTGTTACTGTTTCTGTGATCCAGACTGGAATAGCATTCTGCTGTTTCTGTTTCTGTGATCCAGACTGGGATATCATTATCCTCTTACTGTTTCTGTGATCCAGACTGGAATATCATTCTCCTGTTACTGTTTCTGTGATCCAGACTGGAATATCATTATGCTGTTACTGTTTCTGTGATCCAGACTGGAATATCATTCTGTTGTTACTGTTTCTGTGACCCAGACTGGAATATCATTCTACTGTTACTGTTTCTGTGACCCAGACTGGAATATCATTCTGCTGTTACTGTTTCTGTGATCCAGACTGGAATATCATTATCTTGTTACTGTTTCTGTGATCCAGACTGGAATATCATTCTGCTGTTACTGTTTCTGTGATCCAGACTGGAATATTATTCTGCTGTTTCTGTGATCCAGACTGGAATATCATTATCCTGTAACTGTTTCTCTGATCCAGACTGGAATATCATTCTTCTGATTACTGTTTCTGTGATCCAGACTGGAATATCATTCTCCTGTTACTGTTTCTGTGATCCAGACTGGAATATCATTCTCCTGTTGCTGTTTCTGTGATCCAGACTGGAATATCATTCTGCTGTTTCTGTTTCTGTGATCCAGACTGGAATATCATTCTGCTGTTACTGTTTCTGTGACCTAGACTGGAATATCGTTCTACTGTTACTGTTTCTGTGACCCAGACTGGAATATCATTCTGCTGTTACTGTTTCTGTGATCCAGACTGGAATATCATTCTGCTGTTACTGTTTCTGTGATCCAGACTGGAATATCATTCTGCTGTTACTGTGACTGTGATCCAGACTGGAATATCATTATCCTGTTACTGTTTCTGTGATCCAGACTGGAATATCATTCTGCTGTTACTGTTTCTGTGACCCAGACTGGAATATCATTCTACTGTTACTCTTTCTGTGATCCAGACTGGAATATCATTCTGCTGTTACTGTTTCTGTGATCCAGACTGGAATATCATTATCCTGTTTCTGTTTCTGTGATCCAGACTGGAATATCATTATCCTGTTTCTGTTTTGTTATCCAGACTGGAAAATCATTCTGCTGTTTCTGTGATCCAGTTTGGAATATCATTCTGTTGTTACTGTTTCTGTGATCCCGACTGGAATATCATTCTGCTGTTTCTGTTTCTGTGATCCAGACTGGAATATCATTATCCTGTTACTGTTTCTGTGATCCAGACTGGAATATCATTCTGCTGTTTCTGTGTTCCAGACTGGAATATCATTCTGCTGTTTCTGTTTCTGTGATCCAGACTGGAATATCATTCTGCTGTTACTGTTTCTGTGATCCAGACTGGAATATCATTCTGCTGTTACTGTTACTGTGATCCAGACTGGAATATCATTATCCTGTTACTGTTTCTGTGATCCAGACTGGAATATCATTCTGCTGTTACTGTTTCTGTGACCCAGACTGGAATATCATTCTACTGTTACTGTTTCTGTGATCCAGACTGGAATATCATTCTGCTGTTACTGTTTCTGTGATCCAGACTGGAATATCATTATCCTGTTTCTGTTTCTGTGATCCAGACTGGAATATCATTATCCTGTTTCTGTTTTGTGATCCAGACTGGAAAATCATTCTGCTGTTTCTGTGATCCAGTTTGGAATATCATTCTGTTGTTACTGTTTCTGTGATCCAGACTGGAATATCATTATCCTGTTAGTGTTTCTGTGATCCAGACTGGAATGTCATTCTGCTGTTTCTGTGATCCCGACTGGAATATCATTCTGCTGTTTCTGTTTCTGTGATCCAGACTGGAATATCATTATCCTGTTAGTGTTTCTGTGATCCAGACTGGAATGTCATTCTGCTGTTTCTGTGATTCAGACAGGAATATCATTCTGCTGTTACTGTTTCTGTGATCCAGACTGGAATATCATTCTGCTGTTTCTGTTTCTGTGATCCAGACTGGGATATCATTATCCTCTTACTGTTTCTGTGATCCAGACTGGAATATCATTCTCCTGTTACTGTTTCTGTGATCCAGACTGGAATATCATTATGCTGTTACTGTTTCTGTGATCCAGACTGGAATATCATTCTGCTGTTACTGTTTCTGTGACCCAGACTGGAATATCATTCTGCTCTTACTGTTTCTGTGACCCAGGCTGGAATATCATTCTGCTGTTACTGTTTCTGTGATCCAGACTGGAATATCATTATCTTGTTACTGTTTCTGTGATCCAGACTGGAATATCATTCTGCTGTTACTGTTTCTGTGATCCAGACTGGAATATCATTCTGCTGTTTCTGTGATCCAGAATGGAATATCATTCTGCTGTTTCTGTTTCTGTGATCCAGACTGGGATATCATTATCCTCTTACTGTTTCTGTGATCCAGACTGGAATATCATTCTCCTGTTACTGTTTCTGTGATCCAGACTGGAATAACATTATGCTGTTACTGTTTCTGTGATCCAGACTGGAATATCATTCTGCTGTTACTGTTTCTGTGATCCAGACTGGAATATATTCTGCTGTTACTGTTTCTGTGATCCAGACTGGAATATCATTCTGCTGTTTCTGTGATCCAGACTGGAATATCATTATCCTGTAACTGTTTCTGTGATCCAGACTGGAATATCATTCTGCTGATTACTGTTTCTGTGATCCAGACTGGAATATCATTCTCCTGTTACTGTTTCTGTGATCCAGACTGGAATATCATTCTGCTGTTACTGTTTCTGTGATCCAGACTGGAATATCATTCTGCTGTTACTGTTTCTGTGATCCAGACTGGAATATCATTATCCTGTTTCTGTTTCTGTGATCCAGACTGGAATATCATTATCCTGTTTCTGTTTTGTGATCCAGACTGGAAAATCATTCTGCTGTTTCTGTGATCCAGTTTGGAATATCATTCTGTTGTTACTGTTTCTGTGATCCAGACTGGAATATCATTATCCTGTTAGTGTTTCTGTGATCCAGACTGGAATGTCATTCTGCTGTTTCTGTGATCCCGACTGGAATATCATTCTGCTGTTTCTGTTTCTGTGATCCAGACTGGAATATCATTATCCTGTTAGTGTTTCTGTGATCCAGACTGGAATGTCATTCTGCTGTTTCTGTGATTCAGACAGGAATATCATTCTGCTGTTACTGTTTCTGTGATCCAGACTGGAATATCATTCTGCTGTTTCTGTTTCTGTGATCCAGACTGGGATATCATTATCCTCTTACTGTTTCTGTGATCCAGACTGGAATATCATTCTCCTGTTACTGTTTCTGTGATCCAGACTGGAATATCATTATGCTGTTACTGTTTCTGTGATCCAGACTGGAATATCATTCTGCTGTTACTGTTTCTGTGACCCAGACTGGAATATCATTCTGCTCTTACTGTTTCTGTGACCCAGGCTGGAATATCATTCTGCTGTTACTGTTTCTGTGATCCAGACTGGAATATCATTATCTTGTTACTGTTTCTGTGATCCAGACTGGAATATCATTCTGCTGTTACTGTTTCTGTGATCCAGACTGGAATATCATTCTGCTGTTTCTGTGATCCAGAATGGAATATCATTCTGCTGTTTCTGTTTCTGTGATCCAGACTGGGATATCATTATCCTCTTACTGTTTCTGTGATCCAGACTGGAATATCATTCTCCTGTTACTGTTTCTGTGATCCAGACTGGAATAACATTATGCTGTTACTGTTTCTGTGATCCAGACTGGAATATCATTCTGCTGTTACTGTTTCTGTGATCCAGACTGGAATATATTCTGCTGTTACTGTTTCTGTGATCCAGACTGGAATATCATTCTGCTGTTTCTGTGATCCAGACTGGAATATCATTATCCTGTAACTGTTTCTGTGATCCAGACTGGAATATCATTCTGCTGATTACTGTTTCTGTGATCCAGACTGGAATATCATTCTCCTGTTACTGTTTCTGTGATCCAGACTGGAATATCATTCTGCTGTTACTGTTTCTGTGATCCAGACTGGAATATCATCATCCTGTTACTGTTTCTGTGATCCAGACTGGAATATCATTCTGCTGATTACTGTTTCTGTGATCCAGACTGGAATGCCATTCTACTGTTACTGTTTCTGTGATCCAGACTGGAATGCCATTCTACTGTTACTGTTTCTGTGATCCAGACTGGAATATCATTCTGCTGTTGCTGTTTCTGTGATCCAGACTGGAATATCATTCTGCTGTTTCTGTTTCTGTGATCCAGACTGGAATATCATTCTCCTGTTACTGTTTCTGTGATCCAGACTGGAATATCATTCTGCTGTTTCTGTTTCTGTGATCCAGACTGGAATATCATTCTCCTGTTACTGTTTCTGTGATCCAGACTGGAATATCATTCTGCTGTTTCTGTTTCTGTGATCCAGACTGGGATATCATTATCCTCTTACTGTTTCTGTGATCCAGACTGGAATATCATTCTCCTGTTACTGTTTCTGAGATCCAGACTGGAATATCATTATGCTGTTACTGTTTCTGTGATCCAGACTGGAATATCATTCTGTTGTTACTGTTTCTGTGACCCAGACTGGAATATCATTCTACTGTTACTGTTTCTGTGACCCAGACTGGAATATCATTCTGCTGTTACTGTTTCTGTGATCCTGACTGGAATATCATTCTGCTGTTACTGTTTCTGTGACCCAGACTGGAATATCATTCTCCTGTTACTGTTATTGTGATCCAGATTGGAATATCATTCTCCTGTTACTGTTTCTGTGATCCAGACTGGAATATCATTCTGCTGTTGCTGTTTCTGTGATCCAGACTGGAATATCATTCTGCTGTTTCTGTTTCTGTGATCCAGACTGGAATATCATTCTCCTGTTACTGTTTCTGTGATCCAGACTGGAATATCATACTCCTGTTGCTGTTTCTGTGATCCAGACTGGAATATCATTCTGCTGTTTCTGTTTCTGTGATCCAGACTGGAATATCTTTCTGCTGTTTCTGTTTCTGTGACCCAGACTGGAATATCATTCTACTGTTACTGTTTCTGTGACCCAGACTGGAATATCATTCTGCTGTTACTGTTTCTGTGATCCAGACTGGAATATCATTATCCTGTTACTGTTTCTGTGATCCAGACTGGAATATCATTCTGCTGATTACTGTTTCTGTGATCCAGACTGGAATGCCATTCTCCTGTTACTGTTTCTGTGATCCAGACTGGAATATCATTCTGCTGTTTCTGTTTCTGTGATCCAGACTGGAATATCATTCTGCTGTTACTGTTTCTGTGATCCAGACTGGAATATCATTATCCTGTTACTGTTACTGTGATCCAGACTGGAATATCATTCTGCTGTGACTGTTTCTGTGACCCAGACTGGAATATCATTCTACTGTTACTGTTTCTGTGATCCAGACTGGAATATCATTCTGCTGTTACTGTTTCTGTGATCCAGACTGGAATATCATTATCCTGTTTCTGTTTCTGTGATCCAGACTGGAATATCATTATCCTGTTTCTGTTTTGTGATCCAGACTGGAAAATCATTCTGCTGTTTCTGTGATCCAGTTTGGAATATCATTCTGTTGTTACTGTTTCTGTGATCCCGACTGGAATATCATTCTGCTGTTTCTGTTTCTGTGATCCAGACTGGAATATCATTCTGCTGTTTCTGTGATTCAGACAGGAATATCATTCTGCTGTTACTGTTTCTGTGATCCAGAATTGAATATCATTCTGCTGTTTCTGTTTCTGTGATCCAGACTGGGATATCATTATCCTCTTACTGTTTCTGTGATCCAGACTGGAATATCATTCTCCTGTTACTGTTTCTGTGATCCAGACTGGAATAACATTATGCTGTTACTGTTTCTGTGATCCAGACTGGAATATCATTCTGCTGTTACTGTTTCTGTGATCCAGACTGGAATATATTCTGCTGTTACTGTTTCTGTGATCCAGACTGGAATATCATTCTGCTGTTTCTGTGATCCAGACTGGAATGTCATTATCATGTAACTGTTTCTGTGATCCAGACTGGAATATCATTCTGCTTATTACTGTTTCTGTGATCCAGACTGGAATATCATTCTCCTGTTACTGTTTCTGTGATCCAGACTGGAATATCATTATCCTGTAACTGTTTCTGTGATCCAGACTGGAATATCATTCTGCTGATTACTGTTTCTGTGATCCAGACTGGAATATCATTCTCCTGTTACTGTTTCTGTGATCCAGACTGGAATATCATTCTGCTGTTACTGTTTCTGTGATCCAGACTGGAATATCATCATCCTGTTACTGTTTCTGTGATCCAGACTGGAATATCATTCTGCTGATTACTGTTTCTGTGATCCAGACTGGAATGCCATTCTACTGTTACTGTTTCTGTGATCCAGACTGGAATATCATTCTGCTGTTGCTGTTTCTGTGATCCAGACTGGAATATCATTCTGCTGTTTCTGTTTCTGTGATCCAGACTGGAATATCATTCTCCTGTTACTGTTTCTGTGATCCAGACTGGAATATCATTCTGCTGTTTCTGTTTCTGTGATCCAGACTGGGATATCATTATCCTCTTACTGTTTCTGTGATCCAGACTGGAATATCATTCTCCTGTTACTGTTTCTGTGATCCAGACTGGAATATCATTATGCTGTTACTGTTTCTGTGATCCAGACTGGAATATCATTCTGTTGTTACTGTTTCTGTGACCCAGACTGGAATATCATTCTACTGTTACTGTTTCTGTGACCCAGACTGGAATATCATTCTACTGTTACTGTTTCTGTGATCCAGACTGGAATATCATTATCTTGTTACTGTTTCTGTGATCCAGACTGGAATATCATTCTGCTGTTACTGTTTCTGTGATCCAGACTGGAATATCATTTTGCTGTTTCTGTGATCCAGACTGGAATATCATTATCCTGTAACTGTTTCTCTGATCCAGACTGGAATATCATTCTTCTGATTACTGTTTCTGTGATCCAGACTGGAATATCATTCTCCTGTTACTGTTTCTGTGATCCAGACTGGAATATCATTCTCCTGTTGCTGTTTCTGTGATCCAGACTGGAATATCATTCTGCTGTTTCTGTTTCTGTGATCCAGACTGGAATATCATTCTGCTGTTACTGTTTCTGTGACCTAGACTGGAATATCGTTCTACTGTTACTGTTTCTGTGACCCAGACTGGAATATCATTCTGCTGTTACTGTTTCTGTGATCCAGACTGGAATATCATTCTGCTGTTACTGTTTCTGTGATCCAGACTGGAATATCATTCTGCTGTTACTGTGACTGTGATCCAGACTGGAATATCATTATCCTGTTACTGTTTCTGTGATCCAGACTGGAATATCATTCTGCTGTTACTGTTTCTGTGACCCAGACTGGAATATCATTATCCTGTTTCTGTTTTGTTATCCAGACTGGAAAATCATTCTGCTGTTTCTGTGATCCAGTTTGGAATATCATTCTGTTGTTACTGTTTCTGTGATCCCGACTGGAATATCATTCTGCTGTTTCTGTTTCTGTGATCCAGACTGGAATATCATTATCCTGTTACTGTTTCTGTGATCCAGACTGGAATATCATTCTGCTGTTTCTGTGTTCCAGACTGGAATATCATTCTGCTGTTTCTGTTTCTGTGATCCAGACTGGAATATCATTCTGCTGTTACTGTTTCTGTGATCCAGACTGGAATATCATTCTGCTGTTACTGTTACTGTGATCCAGACTGGAATATCATTATCCTGTTACTGTTTCTGTGATCCAGACTGGAATATCATTCTGCTGTTACTGTTTCTGTGACCCAGACTGGAATATCATTCTACTGTTACTGTTTCTGTGATCCAGACTGGAATATCATTCTGCTGTTACTGTTTCTGTGATCCAGACTGGAATATCATTATCCTATTTCTGTTTCTGTGATCCAGACTGGAATATCATTATCCTGTTTCTGTTTTGTGATCCAGACTGGAAAATCATTCTGCTGTTTCTGTGATCCAGTTTGGAATATCATTCTGTTGTTACTGTTTCTGTGATCCCGACTGGAATATCATTCTGCTGTTTCTGTTTCTGTGATCCAGACTGGAATATCATTCTGCTGTTACTGTGACTGTGATCCAGACTGGAATATCATTATCCTGTTACTGTTTCTGTGATCCAGACTGGAATATCATTCTGCTGTTACTGTTTCTGTGACCCAGACTGGAATATCATTATCCTGTTTCTGTTTTGTTATCCAGACTGGAAAATCATTCTGCTGTTTCTGTGATCCAGTTTGGAATATCATTCTGTTGTTACTGTTTCTGTGATCCCGACTGGAATATCATTCTGCTGTTTCTGTTTCTGTGATCCAGACTGGAATATCATTATCCTGTTACTGTTTCTGTGATCCAGACTGGAATATCATTCTGCTGTTTCTGTGTTCCAGACTGGAATATCATTCTGCTGTTTCTGTTTCTGTGATCCAGACTGGAATATCATTCTGCTGTTACTGTTTCTGTGATCCAGACTGGAATATCATTCTGCTGTTACTGTTACTGTGATCCAGACTGGAATATCATTCTACTGTTACTGTTTCTGTGATCCAGACTGGAATATCATTCTGCTGTTACTGTTTCTGTGATCCAGACTGGAATATCATTATCCTGTTTCTGTTTCTGTGATCCAGACTGGAATATCATTATCCTGTTTCTGTTTTGTGATCCAGACTGGAAAATCATTCTGCTGTTTCTGTGATCCAGTTTGGAATATCATTCTGTTGTTACTGTTTCTGTGATCCCGACTGGAATATCATTCTGCTGTTTCTGTTTCTGTGATCCAGACTGGAATATCATTATCCTGTTAGTGTTTCTGTGATCCAGACTGGAATATCATTCTGCTGTTTCTGTGATTCAGACAGGAATATCATTCTGCTGTTACTGTTTCTGTGATCCAGACTGGAATATCATTCTGCTGTTTCTGTTTCTGTGATCCAGACTGGGATATCATTATCCTCTTACTGTTTCTGTGATCCAGACTGGAATATCATTCTCCTGTTACTGTTTCTGTGATCCAGACTGGAATATCATTATGCTGTTACTGTTTCTGTGATCCAGACTGGAATATCATTCTGCTGTTACTGTTTCTGTGACCCAGACTGGAATATCATTCTGCTCTTACTGTTTCTGTGATCCAGACTGGAATATCATTCTGCTGTTGCTGTTTCTGTGATCCAGACTGGAATATCACTCTCCTGTTACTGTTTCTGTGATCCAGACTGGAATATCATTCTGCTGTTTCTGTTTCTGTGATCCAGACTGGGATATCATTATCCTCTTACTGTTTCTGTGATCCAGACTGGAATATCATTCTCCTGTTACTGTTTCTGTGATCCAGACTGGAATATCATTATGCTGTTACTGTTTCTGTGATCCAGACTGGAATATCATTCTGTTGTTACTGTTTCTCTGACCCAGACTGGAATATCATTCTACTGTTACTGTTTCTGTGACCCAGACTGGAATATCATTCTGCTGTTACTGTTTCTGTGATCCAGACTGGAATATCATTATCTTGTTACTGTTTCTGTGATCCAGACTGGAATATCATTCTGCTGTTACTGTTTCTGTGATCCAGACTGGAATATCATTCTGCTGTTTCTGTGATCCAGACTGGAATATCATTATCCTGTAACTGTTTCTCTGATCCAGACTGGAATATCATTCTTCTGATTACTGTTTCTTTGATCCAGACTGGAATATCATTCTCCTGTTACTGTTTCTGTGATCCAGACTGGAATATCATTCTCCTGTTGCTGTTTCTGTGATGAAGACTGGAATATCATTCTGCTGTTTCTGTTTCTGTGATCCAGACTGGAATATCATTCTGCTGTTACTGTTTCTGTGACCTAGACTGGAATATCGTTCTACTGTTACTGTTTCTGTGACCCAGACTGGAATATCATTCTGCTGTTACTGTTTCTGTGATCCAGACTGGAATATCATTCTGCTGTTACTGTTTCTGTGATCCAGACTGGAATATCATTCTGCTGTTACTGTTACTGTGATCCAGACTGGAATATCATTATCCTGTTACTGTTTCTGTGATCCAGACTGGAATATCATTCTGCTGTTACTGTTTCTGTGATCCAGACTGGAATATCATTCTGCTGTTTCTTTGATCCAGACTGGAATATCATTCTGCTGTTTCTGTTTCTGTGATCCAGACTGGAATATCATTCTCCTGTTACTGTTTCTGTGATCCAGACTGGAATATCATTCTGCTTTTTCTGTTTCTGTGATCCAGACTGGAATATCATTCTCCTGTTTCTGTTTCTGTGATCCAGACTGGAATATCATTCTGCTGTTACTGTTTCTGTGATCCAGATTGGAATATCATTTTGCTGTTACTGTTTCTGTTATCCAGACTGGAATATCATTATCCTGTAACTGTTTCTGTGATCCAGACTGGAATATCATTCTGCTGTTACTGTTTCTGTGATCCAAACTGGAATATCATTCTGCTGTTTCTGTGATCCAGCCTGGAATATCATTCTGCTGTTACTGTTTCTGTGATCCAGACTGGAATATCATTGTGCTGTTACTGTTTCTGTGATCCAGACTGGAATATCACTCTGCTGTTACTGTTTCTGTGACCCAGACTGGAATATCATCCTGCTATTACTGTGATCCAGACTGGAATATCATTCTGCTGTTACTGTGATCCAGACTGGAATATTATTCTGCTGTTACTGTGATCCAGACTGGAAAATCATTCTGCTGTTACTGTTTCTGTGATCCTGACTGGAATATCATTCTGCTGTTACTGTTTCTGTGACCCAGACTGGAATATCATTCTCCTGTTACTGTTATTGTGATCCAGATTGGAATATCATTCTCCTGTTACTGTTTCTGTGATCCAGACTGGAATATCATTCTGCTGTTGCTGTTTCTGTGATCCAGACTGGAATATCATTCTGCTGTTTCTGTTTCTGTGATCCAGACTGGAATATCATTCTCCTGTTACTGTTTCTGTGATCCAGACTGGAATATCATTCTCCTGTTGCTGTTTCTGTGATCCAGACTGGAATATCATTCTGCTGTTTCTGTTTCTGTGATCCAGACTGGGATATCATTCTGCTGTTTCTGTTTCTGTGATCCAGACTGGAATATCATTCTGCTGTTTCTGTTTCTGTGATCCAGACTGGGATATCATTATCCTCTTACTCTTTCTGTGATCCAGACTGGAATATCATTCTCCTGTTACTGTTTCTGTGATCCAGACTGGAATATCATTCTGCTGTTACTGTTTCTGTGATCCAGACTGGAATATCATTCTGCTGTTTCTGTGATCCAGACTGGAATATCATTCTGCTGTTTCTGTTTCTGTGATCCAGACTGGAATATCATTCTGCTGTTACTGTTTCTGTGATCCAGACTGGAATATCATTCTGCTGTTACTGTTACTGTGATCCAGACTGGAATATCATTATCCTGTTACTGTTTCTGTGATCCAGACTGGAATATAATTATCCTGTTTCTGTTTCTCTGATCCAGACTGGAATATCATTCTCCTGTTACTGTTACTGTGATCCAGACTGGAATATCATTCTCCTGTTACTGTTTCTGTGATCCAGACTGGAATATCATTCTGGTGTTACTGTTTCTGTGATCCAGACTGGAATATCATTCTGCTGTTTCTGTGATCCAGACTGGAATATCATTCTGCTGTTTCTGTTTCTGTGATCCAGACTGGAATATCATTCTCCTGTTACTGTTTCTGTGATCCAGACTGGAATATCATTCTGCTGTTTCTGTGATCCAGACTGGAATATCATTCTGCTGTTTCTGTGATCCAGACTGGGATATCATTCTCCTGTTACTGTTTCTGTGATCCAGACTGGAATATCATTCTCCTGTTACTGTTTCTGTGATCCAGACTGGAATATCATTCTGCTGTTACTGTTTCTGTGATCCAGACTGGAATATCATTCTGCTGTTTCTTTGATCCAGACTGGAATATCATTCTGCTGTTTCTGTTTCTGTGATCCAGACTGGAATATCATTCTCCTGTTACTGTTTTTGTGATCCAGACTGGAATATCATTCTGCTTTTTCTGTTTCTGTGATCCAGACTGGAATATCATTCTCCTGTTTCTGTTTCTGTGATCCAGACTGGAATATCATTCTGCTGTTACTGTTTCTGTGATCCAGATTGGAATATCATTTTGCTGTTACTGTTTCTGTTATCCAGACTGGAATATCATTATCCTGTAACTGTTTCTGTGATCCAGACTGGAATATCATTCTGCTGTTACTGTTTCTCTGATCCAAACTGGAATATCATTCTGCTGTTTCTGTGATCCAGCCTGGAATATCATTCTGCTGTTACTGTTTCTGTGATCCAGACTGGAATATCATTGTGCTGTTACTGTTTCTGTGATCCAAACTGGAATATCACTCTGCTGTTACTGTTTCTGTGACCCAGACTGGAATATCATCCTGCTATTACTGTGATCCAGACTGGAATATCATTCTGCTGTTACTGTGATCCAGACTGGAATATTATTCTGCTGTTACTGTGATCCAGACTGGAAAATCATTCTGCTGTTACTGTTTCTGTGATCCTGACTGGAATATCATTCTGCTGTTACTGTTTCTGTGACCCAGACTGGAATATCATTCTCCTGTTACTGTTATTGTGATCCAGATTGGAATATCATTCTCCTGTTACTGTTTCTGTGATCCAGACTGGAATATCATTCTGCTGTTGCTGTTTCTGTGATCCAGACTGGAATATCATTCTGCTGTTTCTGTTTCTGTGATCCAGACTGGAATATCATTCTCCTGTTACTGTTTCTGTGATCCAGACTGGAATATCATTCTCCTGTTGCTGTTTCTGTGATCCAGACTGGAATATCATTCTGCTGTTTCTGTTTCTGTGATCCAGACTGGGATATCATTATCCTCTTACTGTTTCTGTGATCCAGACTGGAATATCATTCTCCTGTTACTGTTTCTGTGATCCAGACTGGAATATCATTATGCTGTTACTGTTTCTGTGATCCAGACTGGAATATCATTCTGCTGTTACTGTTTCTGTGACCCAGGCTGGAATATCATTCTGCTGTTACTGTTTCTGTGATCCAGACTGGAATATCATTATCTTGTTACTGTTTCTGTGATCCAGACTGGAATATCATTCTGCTGTTACCGTTTCTGTGATCCAGACTGGAATATCATTCTGCTGTTTCTGTGATCCAGACTGGAATATCATTCTGCTGTTTCTGTTTCTGTGATCCAGACTGGAATATCATTCTGCTGTTACTGTTTCTGTGATCCAGACTGGAATATCATTCTGCTGTTACTGTTACTGTGATCCAGACTGGAATATCATTATCCTGTTACTGTTTCTGTGATCCAGACTGGAATATAATTATCCTGTTTCTGTTTCTGTTTCTCTGATCCAGACTGGAATATCATTCTCCTGTTACTGTTACTGTGATCCAGACTGGAATATCATTCTCCTGTTAGTGTTTCTGTGATCCAGACTGGAATATCATTCTGGTGTTACTGTTTCTGTGATCCAGACTGGAATATCATTCTGCTGTTTCTGTGATCCAGACTGGAATATCATTCTGCTGTTTCTGTTTCTGTGATCCAGACTGGAATATCATTCTCCTGTTACTGTTTCTGTGATCCAGACTGGAATATCATTCTGCTGTTTCTGTGATCCAGACTGGAATATCATTCTGCTGTTTCTGTTTCTGTGATCCAGACTGGGATATCATTCTGCTTTTTCTGTTTCTGTGATCTAGACTGGAATATCATTCTCCTGTTTCTGTTTCTGTGATCCAGACTGGAATATCATTCTGCTGTTACTGTTTCTGTGATCCAGACTGGAATATCATTCTGCTGTTTCTTTGATCCAGACTGGAATATCATTCTGCTGTTTCTGTTTCTGTGATCCAGACTGGAATATCATTCTCCTGTTACTGTTTCTGTGATCCAGATTGGAATATCATTTTGCTGTTACTGTTTCTGTTATCCAGACTGGAATATCATTATCCTGTAACTGTTTCTGTGATCCAGACTGGAATATCATTCTGCTGTTACTGTTTCTGTGATCCAAACTGGAATATCATTCTGCTGTTTCTGTGATCCAGCCTGGAATATCATTCTGCTGTTACTGTTTCTGTGATCCAGACTGGAATATCATTGTGCTGTTACTGTTTCTGTGATCCAAACTGGAATATCACTCTGCTGTTACTGTTTCTGTGACCCAGACTGGAATATCATTCTGCTATTACTGTGATCCAGACTGGAATATCATTCTGCTGTTACTGTGATCCAGACTGGAATATTATTCTGCTGTTACTGTGATCCAGACTGGAAAATCATTCTGCTGTTACTGTTTCTGTGATCCTGACTGGAATATCATTCTGCTGTTACTGTTTCTGTGACCCAGACTGGAATATCATTCTCCTGTTACTGTTATTGTGATCCAGATTGGAATATCATTCTCCTGTTACTGTTTCTGTGACCCAGACTGGAATATCATTCTCCTGTTACTGTTATTGTGATCCAGATTGGAATATCATTCTCCTGTTACTGTTTCTGTGATCCAGACTGGAATATCATTCTGCTGTTGCTGTTTCTGTGATCCAGACTGGAATATCATTCTGCTGTTTCTGTTTCTGTGATCCAGACTGGAATATCATTCTCCTGTTACTGTTTCTGTGATCCAGACTGGAATATCATTCTCCTGTTGCTGTTTCTGTGATCCAGACTGGAATATCATTCTGCTGTTTCTGTTTCTGTGATCCAGACTGGGATATCATTATCCTCTTACTGTTTCTGTGATCCAGACTGGAATATCATTCTCCTGTTACTGTTTCTGTGATCCAGACTGGAATATCATTATGCTGTTACTGTTTCTGTGATCCAGACTGGAATATCATTCTGCTGTTACCGTTTCTGTGATCCAGACTGGAATATCATTCTGCTGTTTCTGTGATCCAGACTGGAATATCATTCTGCTGTTTCTGTTTCTGTGATCCAGACTGGAATATCATTCTGCTGTTACTGTTTCTGTGATCCAGACTGGAATATCATTCTGCTGTTACTGTTACTGTGATCCAGACTGGAATATCATTATCCTGTTACTGTTTCTGTGATCCAGACTGGAATATAATTATCCTGTTTCTGTTTCTCTGATCCAGACTGGAATATCATTCTCCTGTTACTGTTACTGTGATCCAGACTGGAATATCATTCTCCTGTTACTGTTTCTGTGATCCAGACTGGAATATCATTCTGGTGTTACTGTTTCTGTGATCCAGACTGGAATATCATTCTGCTGTTTCTGTGATCCAGACTGGAATATCATTCTGCTGTTTCTGTTTCTGTGATCCAGACTGGAATATCATTCTCCTGTTACTGTTTCTGTGATCCAGACTGGAATATCATTCTGCTGTTTCTGTGATCCAGACTGGAATATCATTCTGCTGTTTCTGTTTCTGTGATCCAGACTGGGATATCATTCTCCTGTTACTGTTTCTGTGTTCCAGACTGGAATATCATTCTCCTGTTACTGTTTCTGTGATCCAGACTGGAATATCATTCTGCTGTTACTGTTTCTGTGATCCAGACTGGAATATCATTCTGCTGTTTCTTTGATCCAGACTGGTATATCATTCTGCTGTTTCTGTTTCTGTGATCCAGACTGGAATATCATTCTCCTGTTTCTGTTTCTGTGATCCAGACTGGAATATCATTCTGCTGTTACTGTTTCTGTGATCCAGATTGGAATATCATTTTGCTGTTACTGTTTCTGTTATCCAGACTGGAATATCATTATCCTGTAACTGTTTCTGTGATCCAGACTGGAATATCATTCTGCTGTTACTGTTTCTGTGATCCAAACTGGAATATCATTCTGCTGTTTCTGTGATCCAGCCTTGAATATCATTCTGCTGTTACTGTTTCTGTGATCCAGACTGGAATATCATTGTGCTGTTACTGTTTCTGTGATCCAAACTGGAATATCACTCTGCTGTTACTGTTTCTGTGACCCAGACTGGAATATCATCCTGCTATTACTGTGATCCAGACTGGAATATCATTCTGCTGTTACTGTGATCCAGACTGGAATATTATTCTGCTGTTACTGTGATCCAGACTGGAAAATCATTCTGCTGTTACTGTTTCTGTGATCCTGACTGGAATATCATTCTGCTGTTACTGTTTCTGTGACCCAGACTGGAATATCATTCTCCTGTTACTGTTATTGTGATCCAGATTGGAATATCATTCTCCTGTTACTGTTTCTGTGATCCAGACTGGAATATCATTCTGCTGTTGCTGTTTCTGTGATCCAGACTGGAATATCATTCTGCTGTTTCTGTTTCTGTGATCCAGACTGGAATATCATTCTCCTGTTACTGTTTCTGTGATCCAGACTGGAATATCATTCTCCTGTTGCTGTTTCTGTGATCCAGACTGGAATATCATTCTGCTGTTTCTGTTTCTGTGATCCAGACTGGGATATCATTATCCTCTTACTGTTTCTGTGATCCAGACTGGAATATCATTCTCCTGTTACTGTTTCTGTGATCCAGACTGGAATATCATTATGCTGTTACTGTATCTGTGATCCAGACTGGAATATCATTCTGCTGTTACAGTTTCTGTGACCCAGGCTGGAATATCATTCTGCTGTTACTGTTTCTGTGATCCAGACTGGAATATCATTATCTTGTTACTGTTTCTGTGATCCAGACTGGAATATCATTCTGCTGTTACCGTTTCTGTGATCTAGACTGGAATATCATTCTGCTGTTTCTGTGATCCAGACTGGAATATCATTCTGCTGTTTCTGTTTCTGTGATCCAGACTGGAATATCATTCTGCTGTTACTGTTTCTGTGATCCAGACTGGAATATCATTCTGCTGTTACTGTTACTGTGATCCAGACGGGAATATCATTATCCTGTTACTGTTTCTGTGATCCAGACTGGAATATCATTCTGCTGTTACTGTTTCTTTGACCCAGACAGGAATATCGTTCTACTGTTACTGTTTCTGTGATCCAGACTGGAATATCATTCTGCTGTTACTGTTTCTGTGATCCAGACTGGAATATCATTATCTTGTTTCTGTTTCTGTGATCCAGACTGGAATATCATTATCCTGTTTCTGTTTTGTGATCCAGACTGGAAAATCATTCTGCTGTTTCTGTGATCCAGTTTGGAATATCATTCTGTTGTTACTTTTTCTGTGATCCCGACTGGAATATCATTCTGCTGTTTCGGTTTCTGTGATCCAGACTGGAATATCAGTATCCTGTTACTGTTTCAGTGATCCAGACTGGAATATCATTCTGCTGTTTCTGTGATTCAGACAGGAATATCATTCTGCTGTTACTGTTTCTGTGATCCAGACTGGAATATCATTCTGCTGTTTCTGTTTCTGTGATCCAGACTGGGATATCATTATCCTCTTACTGTTTCTGTGATCCAGACTGGAATATCATTATCCTGTTACTGTTTCTGTGATCCAGACTGGAATGTCATTATCCTGTTACTGTTTCTGTGATCCAGACTGGAATATCATTATCCTGTTTCTGTTTCTCTGATCCAGACTGGAATATCATTCTCCTGTTACTGTTACTGTGATCCAGACTGGAATATCATTCTCCTGTTACTGTTTCTGTGATCCAGACTGGAATATCATTCTCCTGTTACTGTTTCTGTGATCCAGACTGGAATATCATTCTGCTGTTACTGTTTCTGTGATCCAGACTGGAATATCATTATCCTGTTAATGTTTCTGTGATCCAGACTGGAATATCATTCTCCTGTTACTGTTTCTGTGATCCAGACTGGAATATCATTCTGCTGTTACTTTTTCTGTGATCCAGACTGGAATATCATTCTGCTGTTTCTGTGATCCAGACTGGAATATCATTCTGCTGTTTCTGTTTCTGTGATCCAGACTGGAATATCATTCTCCTGTTACTGTTTCTGTGATCCAGACTGGAATATCATTCTGCTGTTTCTGTGATCCAGACTGGAATATCATTCTGCTGTTTCTGTTTCTGTGATCCAGACTGGGATATCATTCTCCTGTTACTGTTTCTGTGATCCAGACTGGAATATCATTCTCCTGTTACTGTTTCTGTGATCCAGACTGGAATATCATTCTGCTGTTACTGTTTCTGTGATCCAGACTGGAATATCATTATCCTGTTTCTGTTTCTGTGATCCAGACTGGAATATCATTATCCTGTTTCTGTTTTGTGATCCAGACTGGAAAATCATTCTGCTGTTTCTGTGATCCACTTTGGAATATCATTCTGTTGTTACTGTTTCTGTGATCCCGACTGGAATATCATTCTGCTGTTTCTGTTTCTGTGATCCAGACTGGAATATCATTATCCTGTTAGTGTTTCTGTGATCCAGACTGGAATATCATTCTGCTGTTTCTGTGATTCAGACAGGAATATCATTCTGCTGTTACTGTTTCTGTGATCCAGACTGGGATATCATTATCCTCTTACTGTTTCTGTGATCCAGACTGGAATATCATTCTCCTGTTACTCTTACTGTGATCCAGACTGGAATATCATTCTCCTGTTACTGTTTCTGTGATCCAGACTGGAATATCATTCTCCTGTTACTTTTTCTGTGATCCAGACTGGAATATCATTCTGCTGTTACTGTTTCTGTGATCCAGACTGGAATATCATTATCCTGTTACTGTTTCTGTGATCCAGACTGGAATATCATTCTCCTGTTACTGTTTCTGTGATCCAGACTGGAATATCATTCTGGTGTTACTGTTTCTGTGATCCAGACTGGAATATCATTCTCCTGTTACTCTTACTGTGATCCAGACTGGAATATCATTCTCCTGTTACTGTTTCTGTGATCCAGACTGGAATATCATTCTCCTGTTACTTTTTCTGTGATCCAGACTGGAATATCATTCTGCTGTTACTGTTTCTGTGATCCAGACTGGAATATCATTATCCTGTTACTGTTTCTGTGATCCAGACTGGAATATCATTCTCCTGTTACTGTTTCTGTGATCCAGACTGGAATATCATTCTGGTGTTACTGTTTCTGTGATCCAGACTGGAATATCATTCTGCTGTTTCTGTGATCCAGACTGGAATATCATTCTGCTGTTTCTGTTTCTGTGATCCAGACTGGAATATCATTCTCCTGTTACTGTTTCTGTGATCCAGACTGGAATATCATTCTGCTGTTTCTGTGATCCAGACTGGAATATCATTCTGCTGTTTCTGTTTCTGTGATCCAGACTGGAATATCATTCTCCTGTTACTGTTTCTGTGACCCAGACTGGAATATCATTCTGTTGTTACTGTTTCTGTGATCCCGACTAGAATATCATTCTGCTGTTTCTGTTTCTGTGATCCAGACTGGAATATCATTATTCTGTTACTGTTTCTGTGATCCAGACTGGAATATCATTCTGCTGTTTCTGTGTTCCAGACTGGAATATCATTCTGCTGTTTCTGTTTCTGTGATCCAGACTGGAATATCATTCTGCTGTTAGTGTTTCTGTGATCCAGACTGGAATATCATTCTGCTGTTACTGTTACTGTGATCCAGACTGGAATATCATTATCCTGTTACTGTTTCTGTGATCCAGACTGGAATATCATTCTGCTGTTACTGTTTCTGTGACCCAGACTGGAATATCATTCTACTGTTACTGTTTCTGTGATCCAGACTGGAATATCATTCTGCTGTTACTGTTTCTGTGATCCAGAATGGAATATCATTATCCTGTTTCTGTTTTGTGATCCAGACTGGAAAATCATTCTGCTGTTTCTGTGATCCATTTTGGAATATCATTCTGTTGTTACTGTTTCTGTGATCCCGACTGGAATATCATTCTGCTGTTTCTGTTTCTGTGATCCAGACTGGAATATCATTATCCTGTTACTGTTTCTGTGATCCAGACTGGAATATCATTCTGCTGTTTCTGTGATTCAGACAGGAATATCATTCTGCTGTTACTGTTTCTGTGATCCAGACTGGAATATCATTCTGCTGTTTCTGTTTCTGTGATCCAGACTGGGATATCATTATCCTCTTACTGTTTCTGTGATCCAGACTGGAATATCATTCTCCTGTTACTGTTTCTGTGATCCAGACTGGAATATCATTCTGCTGTTACTGTTTCAGTGATCCAGACTGGAATATCATTCTGCTGTTTCTGTGATCCAGACTGGAATATCATTCTGCTGTTTCTGTTTCTGTGATCCAGACTGGAATATCATTCTGCTGTTACTGTTTCTGTGATCCAGACTGGAATATCATTCTGCTGTTACTGTTTCTGTGATCCAGACTGGAATATCATTCTGCTGTTTCTGTGATCCAGACTGGAATATCATTCTGCTGTTTCTGTTTCTGTGATCCAGACTGGAATATCATTCTGCTGTTACTGTTTCTGTGATCCAGACTGGAATATCATTCTGCTGTTACTGTTTCTGTGATCCAGACTGGAATATAATTATCCTGTTTCTGTTTCTCTGATCCAGACTGGAATATCATTCTCCTGTTACTGTTACTGTGATCCAGACTGGAATATCATTCTGCTGTTTCTGTGATCCAGACTGGAATATCATTCTGCTGTTTCTGTTTCTGTGATCCAGACTGGGATATCATTCTCCTGTTACTGTTTCTGTGATCCAGACTGGAATATCATTCTGCTGTTACTGTTTCTGTGATCCAGACTGGAATATCATTCTGCTGTTTCTTTGATCCAGACTGGAATATCATTCTGCTGTTTCTGTTTCTGTGATCCAGACTGGAATATCATTCTCCTGTTACTGTTTCTGTGATCCAGACTGGAATATCATTCTGCTGTTTCTGTTTCTGTGATCCAGACTGGAATATCATTCTCCTGTTTCTGTTTCTGTGATCCAGACTGGAATATCATTCTGCTGTTACTGTTTCTGTGATCCAGATTGGAATATCATTTTGCTGTTACTGTTTCTGTTATCCAGACTGGAATATCATTGTGCTGTTACTGTTTCTGTGATCCAAACTGGAATATCACTCTGCTGTTACTGTTTCTGTGATCCAGACTGGAAAATCATTCTGCTGTTACTGTTTCTGTGATCCTGACTGGAATATCATTCTGCTGTTACTGTTTCTGTGACCCAGACTGGAATATCATTCTCCTGTTACTGTTATTGTGATCCAGATTGGAATATCATTCTCCTGCTACTGTTTCTGTGATCCAGACTGGAATATCATTCTGCTGTTGCTGTTTCTGTGATCCAGACTGGAATATCATTCTGCTGTTTCTGTTTCTGTGATCCAGACTGGAATATCATTCTCCTGTTACTGTTTCTGTGATCCAGACTGGAATATCATTCTCCTGTTGCTGTTTCTGTGATCCAGACTGGAATATCATTCTGCTGTTTCTGTTTCTGTGATCCAGACTGGGATATCATTATCCTCTTACTGTTTCTGTGATCCAGACTGGAATATCATTCTCCTGTTACTGTTTCTGTGATCCAGACTGGAATATCATTATGCTGTTACTGTTTCTGTGATCCAGACTGGAATATCATTCTGCTGTTACTGTTTCTGTGACCCAGGCTGGAATATCATTCTGCTGTTACTGTTTCTGTGATCCAGACTGGAATATCATTCTGCTGTTTCTGTGATCCAGACTGGAATATCATTCTGCTGTTTCTGTTTCTGTGATCCAGACTGGAATATCATTCTGCTGTTACTGTTTCTGTGATCCAGACTGGAATATCATTCTGCTGTTACTGTTACTGTGATCCAGACGGGAATATCATTATCCTGTTACTGTTTCTGTGATCCAGACTGGAATATCATTCTGCTGTTACTGTTTCTTTGACCCAGACTGGAATATCGTTCTACTGTTACTGTTTCTATGATCCAGACTGGAATATCATTCTGCTGTTACTGTTTCTGTGATCCAGACTGGAATATCATTATCTTGTTTCTGTTTCTGTGATCCAGACTGGAATATCATTATCCTGTTTCTGTTTTGTGATCCAGACTGGAAAATCATTCTGCTGTTTCTGTGATCCAGTTTGGAATATCATTCTGTTGTTTCTGTTTCTGTGATCCAGACTGGAATATCATTATCCTGTTACTGTTTCAGTGATCCAGACTGGAATATCATTCTGCTGTTTCTGTGATTCAGACAGGAATATCATTCTGCTGTTACTGTTTCTGTGATCCAGACTGGAATATCATTCTGCTGTTTCTGTTTCTGTGATCCAGACTGGGATATCATTATCCTCTTACTGTTTCTGTGATCCAGACTGGAATATCATTATCCTGTTACTGTTTCTGTGATCCAGACTGGAATGTCATTATCCTGTTACTGTTTCTGTGATCCAGACTGGAATATCATTCTCCTGTTACTGTTTCTGTGATCCAGACTGGAATATCATTCTCCTGTTACTGTTTCTGTGATCCAGACTGGAATATCATTCTGCTGTTACTGTTTCTGTGATCCAGACTGGAATATCATTCTCCTGTTACTGTTTCTGTGATCCAGACTGGAATATCATTCTGCTGTTACTGTTTCTGGGATCCAGACTGGAATATCATTCTGCTGTTTCTGTGATCCAGACTGGAATATCATTCTGCTGTTTCTGTTTCTGTGATCCAGACTGGAATATCATTCTCCTGTTACTGTTTCTGTGATCCAGACTGGAATATCATTCTGCTGTTTCTGTGATCCAGACTGGAATATCATTCTGCTGTTTCTGTTTCTGTGATCCAGACTGGGATATCATTCTCCTGTTACTGTTTCTGTGATCCAGACTGGAATATCATTCTCCTGTTACTGTTTCTGTGATCCAGACTGGAATATCATTCTGCTGTTACTGTTTCTGTGATCCAGACTGGAATATCATTCTGCTGTTTCTGTGATCCAGACTGGAATATCATTCTGCTGTTTCTGTTTCTGTGATCCAGACTGGAATATCATTCTCCTGTTACTGTTTCTGTGATCCAGACTGGAATATCATTCTGCTGTTTCTGTTTCTGTGATCCAGACTGGAATATCATTCTCCTGTTTCTGTTTCTGTGATCCAGACTGGAATATCATTCTGCTGTTACTGTTTCTGTGATCCAGATTGGAATATCATTTTGCTGTTACTGTTTCTGTTATCCAGACTGGAATATCATTCTGCTGTTTCTGTTTCTGTGATCCAGACTGGAATATCATTCTCCTGTTACTGTTTCTGTGATCCAGACTGGAATATCATTCTGGTGTTACTGTTTCTGTGATCCAGACTGGAATATCATTCTGCTGTTTCTGTGATCCAGACTGGAATATCATTCTGCTGTTTCTGTTTCTGTGATCCAGACTGGAATATCATTCTCCTGTTACTGTTTCTGTGATCCAGACTGGAATATCATTCTGCTGTTTCTGTTTCTGTGATCCAGACTGGGATATCATTATCCTCTTACTGTTTCTGTGATCCAGACTGGAATATCATTCTCCTGTTACTCTTACTGTGATCCAGACTGGAATATCATTCTCCTGTTACTGTTTCTGTGATCCAGACTGGAATATCATTCTCCTGTTACTTTTTCTGTGATCCAGACTGGAATATCATTCTGCTGTTACTGTTTCTGTGATCCAGACTGGAATATCATTATCCTGTTACTGTTTCTGTGATCCAGACTGGAATATCATTCTCCTGTTACTGTTTCTGTGATCCAGACTGGAATATCATTATCTTGTTACTGTTTCTGTGATCCAGACTGGAATGTCATTCTGCTGTTACTGTTTCTGTGATCCAGACTGGAATATCATTCTGCTGTTTCTGTGATCCAGACTGGAATATCATTCTGCTGTTTCTGTTTCTGTGATCCAGACTGGAATATCATTCTGCTGTTACTGTTTCTGTGATCCAGACTGGAATATCATTCTGCTGTTACTGTTACTGTGATCCAGACGGGAATATCATTATCCTGTTACTGTTTCTGTGATCCAGACTGGAATATCATTCTGCTGTTACTGTTTCTTTGACCCAGACTGGAATATCGTTCTACTGTTACTGTTTCTGTGATCCAGACTGGAATATCATTCTGCTGTTACTGTTTCTGTGATCCAGACTGGAATATCATTATCTTGTTTCTGTTTCTGTGATCCAGACTGGAATATCATTATCCTGTTTCTGTTTTGTGATCCAGACTGGAAAATCATTCTGCTGTTTCTGTGATCCAGTTTGGAATATCATTCTGTTGTTACTTTTTCTGTGATCCAGACTGGAATATCATTCTGCTGTTTCTGTTTCTGTGATCCAGACTGGAATATCATTATCCTGTTACTGTTTCAGTGATCCAGACTGGAATATCATTCTGCTGTTTCTGTGATTCAGACAGGAATATCATTCTGCTGTTACTGTTTCTGTGATCCAGACTGGAATATCATTCTGCTGTTTCTGTTTCTGTGATCCAGACTGGGATATCATTATCCTCTTACTGTTTCTGTGATCCAGACTGGAATATCATTATCCTGTTACTGTTTCTGTGATCCAGACTGGAATGTCATTATCCTGTTACTGTTTCTGTGATCCAGACTGGAATATCATTATCCTGTTACTGTTTCTGTGATCCAGACTGGAATATCATTCTCCTGTTACTGTTTCTGTGATCCAGACTGGAATATCATTCTGCTGTTACTGTTTCTGTGATCCAGACTGGAATATCATTCTCCTGTTACTGTTTCTGTGATCCAGACTGGAATATCATTCTGCTGTTACTGTTTCTGTGATCCAGACTGGAATATCATTCTGCTGTTTCTGTGATCCAGACTGGAATATCATTCTGCTGTTTCTGTTTCTGTGATCCAGACTGGAATATCATTCTCCTGTTACTGTTTCTGTGATCCAGACTGGAATATCATTCTGCTGTTTCTGTGATCCAGACTGGAATATCATTCTGCTGTTTCTGTTTCTGTGATCCAGACTGGGATATCATTCTCCTGTTACTGTTTCTGTGATCCAGACTGGAATATCATTCTCCTGTTACTGTTTCTGTGATCCAGACTGGAATATCATTCTGCTGTTACTGTTTCTGTGATCCAGACTGGAATATCATTCTGCTGTTTCTGTGATCCAGACTGGAATATCATTCTGCTGTTTCTGTTTCTGTGATCCAGACTGGAATATCATTCTCCTGTTACTGTTTCTGTGATCCAGACTGGAATATCATTCTGCTGTTTCTGTTTCTGTGATCCAGACTGGAATATCATTCTCCTGTTTCTGTTTCTGTGATCCAGACTGGAATATCATTCTGCTGTTACTGTTTCTGTGATCCAGATTGGAATATCATTTTGCTGTTACTGTTTCTGTTATCCAGACTGGAATATCATTCTGCTGTTTCTGTTTCTGTGATCCAGACTGGAATATCATTCTCCTGTTACTGTTTCTGTGATCCAGACTGGAATATCATTCTGGTGTTACTGTTTCTGTGATCCAGACTGGAATATCATTCTGCTGTTTCTGTGATCCAGACTGGAATATCATTCTGCTGTTTCTGTTTCTGTGATCCAGACTGGAATATCATTCTCCTGTTACTGTTTCTGTGATCCAGACTGGAATATCATTCTGCTGTTTCTGTTTCTGTGATCCAGACTGGGATATCATTATCCTCTTACTGTTTCTGTGATCCAGACTGGAATATCATTCTCCTGTTACTCTTACTGTGATCCAGACTGGAATATCATTCTCCTGTTACTGTTTCTGTGATCCAGACTGGAATATCATTCTCCTGTTACTTTTTCTGTGATCCAGACTGGAATATCATTCTGCTGTTACTGTTTCTGTGATCCAGACTGGAATATCATTATCCTGTTACTGTTTCTGTGATCCAGACTGGAATATCATTCTCCTGTTACTGTTTCTGTGATCCAGACTGGAATATCATTCTGGTGTTACTGTTTCTGTGATCCAGACTGGAATATCATTCTGCTGTTTCTGTGATCCAGACTGGAATATCATTCTCCTGTTACTGTTTCTGTGATCCAGACTGGAATATCATTCTGCTGTTTCTGTGATCCAGACTGGAATATCATTCTGCTGTTTCTGTTTCTGTGATCCAGACTGGAATATCATTCTCCTGTTACTGTTTCTGTGACCCAGACTGGAATATCATTCTGTTGTTACTGTTTCTGTGATCCCGACTAGAATATCATTCTGCTGTTTCTGTTTCTGTGATCCAGACTGGAATATCATTATTCTGTTACTGTTTCTGTGATCCAGACTGGAATATCATTCTGCTGTTTCTGTGTTCCAGACTGGAATATCATTCTGCTGTTTCTGTTTCTGTGATCCAGACTGGAATATCATTCTGCTGTTACTGTTTCTGTGATCCAGACTGGAATATCATTCTGCTGTTACTGTTACTGTGATCCAGACTGGAATATCATTATCCTGTTACTGTTTCTGTGATCCAGACTGGAATATCATTCTGCTGTTACTGTTTCTGTGACCCAGACTGGAATATCATTCTACTGTTACTGTTTCTGTGATCCAGACTGGAATATCATTCTGCTGTTACTGTTTCTGTGATCCAGAATGGAATATCATTATCCTGTTTCTGTTTTGTGATCCAGACTGGAAAATCATTCTGCTGTTTCTGTGATCCATTTTGGAATATCATTCTGTTGTTACTGTTTCTGTGATCCCGACTGGAATATCATTCTGCTGTTTCTGTTTCTGTGATCCAGACTGGAATATCATTATCCTGTTACTGTTTCTGTGATCCAGACTGGAATATCATTCTGCTGTTTCTGTGATTCAGACAGGAATATCATTCTGCTGTTACTGTTTCTGTGATCCAGACTGGAATATCATTCTGCTGTTTCTGTTTCTGTGATCCAGACTGGGATATCATTATCCTCTTACTGTTTCTGTGATCCAGACTGGAATATCATTCTCCTGTTACTGTTTCTGTGATCCAGACTGGAATATCATTCTGCTGTTACTGTTTCAGTGATCCAGACTGGAATATCATTCTGCTGTTTCTGTGATCCAGACTGGAATATCATTCTGCTGTTTCTGTTTCTGTGATCCAGACTGGAATATCATTCTGCTGTTACTGTTTCTGTGATCCAGACTGGAATATCATTCTGCTGTTACTGTTTCTGTGATCCAGACTGGAATATCATTCTGCTGTTTCTGTGATCCAGACTGGAATATCATTCTGCTGTTACTGTTTCTGTGATCCAGACTGGAATATCATTCTGCTGTTACTGTTTCTGTGATCCAGACTGGAATATAATTATCCTGTTTCTGTTTCTCTGATCCAGACTGGAATATCATTCTCCTGTTACTGTTACTGTGATCCAGACTGGAATATCATTCTCCTGTTACTGTTTCTGTGATCCAGACTGGAATATCATTCTCCTGTTACTTTTTCTGTGATCCAGACTGGAATATCATTCTGCTGTTACTGTTTCTGTGATCCAGACTGGAATATCATTATCCTGTTTCTGTTTCTGTGATCCAGACTGGAATATCATTCTCCTGTTACTGTTTCTGTGATCCAGACTGGAATATTATTCTGGTGTTACTGTTTCTGTGAACCAGACTGGAATATCATTCTGCTGTTTCTGTGATCCAGACTGGAATATCATTCTGCTGTTTCTGTTTCTGTGATCCAGATTGGAATATCATTCTCCTGTTACTGTTTCTGTGATCCAGACTGGAATATCATTCTGCTGTTTCTGTGATCCAGACTGGAATATCATTCTGCTGTTTCTGTTTCTGTGATCCAGACTGGGATATTATTCTCCTGTTACTGTTTCTGTGATCCAGACTGGAATATCATTCTGCTGTTACTGTTTCTGTGATCCAGACTGGAATATCATTCTGCTGTTTCTTTGATCCAGACTGGAATATCATTCTGCTGTTTCTGTTTCTGTGATCCAGACTGGAATATCATTCTCCTGTTACTGTTTCTGTGATCCAGACTGGAATATCATTCTGCTGTTTCTGTTTCTGTGATCCAGACTGGAATATCATTCTCCTGTTTCTGTTTCTGTGATCCAGACTGGAATATCATTCTGCTGTTACTGTTTCTGTGATCCAGATTGGAATATCATTTTGCTGTTACTGTTTCTGTTATCCAGACTGGAATATCATTATCCTGTAACTGTTTCTGTGATCCAGACTGGAATATCATTCTGCTGTTACTGTTTCTGTGATCCAAACTGGAATATCATTCTGCTGTTTCTGTGATCCAGACTGGAATATCATTCTGCTGTTACTGTTTCTGTGATCCAGACTGGAATATCATTGTGCTGTTACTGTTTCTGTGATCCAAACTGGAATATCACTCTGCTGTTACTGTTTCTGTGACCCAGACTGGAATATCATCCTGCTATTACTGTGATCCAGACTGGAATATCATTCTGCTGTTACTGTGATCCAGACTGGAATATTATTCTGCTGTTACTGTGATCCAGACTGGAAAATCATTCTGCTGTTACTGTTTCTGTGATCCTGACTGGAATATCATTCTGCTGTTACTGTTTCTGTGACCCAGACTGGAATATCATTCTCCTGTTACTGTTATTGTGATCCAGATTGGAATATCATTCTCCTGTTACTGTTTCTGTGATCCAGACTGGAATATCATTCTGCTGTTGCTGTTTCTGTGATCCAGACTGGAATATCATTCTGCTGTTTCTGTTTCTGTGATCCAGACTGGAATATCATTCTCCTGTTACTGTTTCTGTGATCCAGACTGGAATATCATTCTCCTGTTGCTGTTTCTGTGATCCAGACTGGAATATCATTCTGCTGTTTCTGTTTCTGTGATCCAGACTGGGATATCATTATCCTCTTACTGTTTCTGTGATCCAGACTGGAATATCATTCTCCTGTTACTGTTTCTGTGATCCAGACTGGAATATCATTATGCTGTTACTGTTTCTGTGATCCAGACTGGAATATCATTCTGCTGTTACTGTTTCTGTGACCCAGGCTGGAATATCATTCTGCTGTTACTGTTTCTGTGATCCAGACTGGAATATCATTATCTTGTTACTGTTTCTGTGATCCAGACTGGAATATCATTCTGCTGTTACTGTTTCTGTGATCCAGACTGGAATATCATTCTGCTGTTTCTGTGATCCAGACTGGAATATCATTCTGCTGTTTCTGTTTCTGTGATCCAGACTGGAATATCATTCTGCTGTTACTGTTTCTGTGATCCAGACTGGAATATCATTCTGCTGTTACTGTTACTGTGATCCAGACGGGAATATCATTATCCTGTTACTGTTTCTGTGATCCAGACTGGAATATCATTCTGCTGTTACTGTTTCTTTGACCCAGACTGGAATATCGTTCTACTGTTACTGTTTCTGTGATCCAGACTGGAATATCATTCTGCTGTTACTGTTTCTGTGATCCAGACTGGAATATCATTATCTTGTTTCTGTTTCTGTGATCCAGACTGGAATATCATTATCCTGTTTCTGTTTTGTGATCCAGACTGGAAAATCATTCTGCTGTTTCTGTGATCCAGTTTGGAATATCATTCTGTTGTTACTTTTTCTGTGATCCAGACTGGAATATCATTCTGCTGTTTCTGTTTCTGTGATCCAGACTGGAATATCATTATCCTGTTACTGTTTCAGTGATCCAGACTGGAATATCATTCTGCTGTTTCTGTGATTCAGACAGGAATATCATTCTGCTGTTACTGTTTCTGTGATCCAGACTGGAATATCATTCTGCTGTTTCTGTTTCTGTGATCCAGACTGGGATATCATTATCCTCTTACTGTTTCTGTGATCCAGACTGGAATATCATTATCCTGTTACTGTTTCTGTGATCCAGACTGGAATGTCATTATCCTGTTACTGTTTCTGTGATCCAGACTGGAATATCATTCTCCTGTTACTGTTTCTGTGATCCAGACTGGAATATCATTCTCCTGTTACTGTTTCTGTGATCCAGACTGGAATATCATTCTGCTGTTACTGTTTCTGTGATCCAGACTGGAATATCATTATCCTGTTACTGTTTCTGTGATCCAGACTGGAATATCATTCTCCTGTTACTGTTTCTGTGATCCAGACTGGAATATCATTCTGCTGTTACTGTTTCTGTGATCCAGACTGGAATATCATTCTGCTGTTTCTGTGATCCAGACTGGAATATCATTCTGCTGTTTCTGTTTCTGTGATCCAGACTGGAATATCATTCTCCTGTTACTGTTTCTGTGATCCAGACTGGAATATCATTCTGCTGTTTCTGTGATCCAGACTGGAATATCATTCTGCTGTTTCTGTTTCTGTGATCCAGACTGGGATATCATTCTCCTGTTACTGTTTCTGTGATCCAGACTGGAATATCATTCTCCTGTTACTGTTTCTGTGATCCAGACTGGAATATCATTCTGCTGTTACTGTTTCTGTGATCCAGACTGGAATATCATTCTGCTGTTTCTGTGATCCAGACTGGATTATCATTCTGCTGTTTCTGTTTCTGTGATCCAGACTGGAATATCATTCTCCTGTTACTGTTTCTGTGATCCAGACTGGAATATCATTCTGCTGTTTCTGTTTCTGTGATCCAGACTGGAATATCATTCTCCTGTTTCTGTTTCTGTGATCCAGACTGGAATATCATTCTGCTGTTACTGTTTCTGTGATCCAGATTGGAATATCATTTTGCTGTTACTGTTTCTGTTATCCAGACTGGAATATCATTCTGCTGTTTCTGTTTCTGTGATCCAGACTGGAATATCATTCTCCTGATACTGTTTCTGTGATCCAGACTGGAATATCATTCTGGTGTTACTGTTTCTGTGATCCAGACTGGAATATCATTCTGCTGTTTCTGTGATCCAGACTGGAATATCATTCTGCTGTTTCTGTTTCTGTGATCCAGACTGGAATATCATTCTCCTGTTACTGTTTCTGTGATCCAGACTGGAATATCATTCTGCTGTTTCTGTGATCCAGACTGGAATATCATTCTGCTGTTACTGTTTCTGTGATCCAGACTGGAATATAATTATCCTGTTTCTGTTTCTCTGATCCAGACTGGAATATCATTCTCCTGTTACTGTTACTGTGATCCAGACTGGAATATCATTCTCCTGTTACTGTTTCTGTGATCCAGACTGGAATATCATTCTCCTGTTACTTTTTCTGTGATCCAGACTGGAATATCATTCTGCTGTTACTGTTTCTGTGATCCAGACTGGAATATCATTATCCTGTTACTGTTTCTGTGATCCAGACTGGAATATCATTCTCCTGTTACTGTTTCTGTGATCCAGACTGGAATATCATTCTGGTGTTACTGTTTCTGTGAACCAGACTGGAATATCATTCTGCTGTTTCTGTGATCCAGACTGGAATATCATTCTGCTGTTTCTGTTTCTGTGATCCAGACTGGAATATCATTCTCCTGTTACTGTTTCTGTGATCCAGACTGGAATATCATTATGCTGTTACTGTTTCTGTGATCCAGACTGGAATATCATTCTGCTGTTACTGTTTCTGTGACCCAGGCTGGAATATCATTCTGCTGTTACTGTTTCTGTGATCCAGACTGGAATATCATTATCTTGTTACTGTTTCTGTGATCCAGACTGGAATATCATTCTGCTGTTACTGTTTCTGTGATCCAGACTGGAATATCATTCTGCTGTTTCTGTGATCCAGACTGGAATATCATTCTGCTGTTTCTGTTTCTGTGATCCAGACTGGAATATCATTCTGCTGTTACTGTTTCTGTGATCCAGACTGGAATATCATTCTGCTGTTACTGTTACTGTGATCCAGACGGGAATATCATTATCCTGTTACTGTTTCTGTGATCCAGACTGGAATATCATTCTGCTGTTACTGTTTCTTTGACCCAGACTGGAATATCGTTCTACTGTTACTGTTTCTGTGATCCAGACTGGAATATCATTCTGCTGTTACTGTTTCTGTGATCCAGACTGGAATATCATTATCTTGTTTCTGTTTCTGTGATCTAGACTGGAATATCATTATCCTGTTTCTGTTTTGTGATCCAGACTGGAAAATCATTCTGCTGTTTCTGTGATCCAGTTTGGAATATCATTCTGTTGTTACTTTTTCTGTGATCCAGACTGGAATATCATTCTGCTGTTTCTGTTTCTGTGATCCAGACTGGAATATCATTATCCTGTTACTGTTTCAGTGATCCAGACTGGAATATCATTCTGCTGTTTCTGTGATTCAGACAGGAATATCATTCTGCTGTTACTGTTTCTGTGATCCAGACTGGAATATCATTCTGCTGTTTCTGTTTCTGTGATCCAGACTGGGATATCATTATCCTCTTACTGTTTCTGTGATCCAGACTGGAATATCATTATCCTGTTACTGTTTCTGTGATCCAGACTGGAATGTCATTATCCTGTTACTGTTTCTGTGATCCAGACTGGAATATCATTCTCCTGTTACTGTTTCTGTGATCCAGACTGGAATATCATTCTCCTGTTACTGTTTCTGTGATCCAGACTGGAATATCATTCTGCTGTTACTGTTTCTGTGATCCAGACTGGAATATCATTATCCTGTTACTGTTTCTGTGATCCAGACTGGAATATCATTCTCCTGTTACTGTTTCTGTGATCCAGACTGGAATATCATTCTGCTGTTACTGTTTCTGTGATCCAGACTGGAATATCATTCTGCTGTTACTGTTTCTGTGATCCAGACTGGAATATCATTATCCTGTTACTGTTTCTGTGATCCAGACTGGAATATCATTCTCCTGTTACTGTTTCTGTGATCCAGACTGGAATATCATTCTGCTGTTACTGTTTCTGTGATCCAGACTGGAATATCATTCTGCTGTTTCTGTGATCCAGACTGGAATATCATTCTGCTGTTTCTGTTTCTGTGATCCAGACTGGAATATCATTCTCCTGTTACTGTTTCTGTGATCCAGACTGGAATATCATTATCTTGTTACTGTTTCTGTGATCCAGACTGGAATATCATTCTGCTGTTACTGTTTCTGTGATCCAGACTGGAATATCATTCTGCTGTTTCTGTGATCCAGACTGGAATATCATTCTGCTGTTTCTGTTTCTGTGATCCAGACTGGAATATCATTCTGCTGTTACTGTTTCTGTGATCCAGACTGGAATATCATTCTGCTGTTACTGTTACTGTGATCCAGATGGGAATATCATTATCCTGTTACTGTTTCTGTGATCCAGACTGGAATATCATTCTGCTGTTACTGTTTCTTTGACCCAGACTGGAATATCGTTCTACTGTTACTGTTTCTGTGATCCAGACTGGAATATCATTCTGCTGTTACTGTTTCTGTGATCCAGACTGGAATATCATTATCTTGTTTCTGTTTCTGTGATCTAGACTGGAATATCATTATCCTGTTTCTGTTTTGTGATCCAGACTGGAAAATCATTCTGCTGTTTCTGTGATCCAGTTTGGAATATCATTCTGTTGTTACTTTTTCTGTGATCCAGACTGGAATATCATTCTGCTGTTTCTGTTTCTGTGATCCAGACTGGAATATCATTATCCTGTTACTGTTTCAGTGATCCAGACTGGAATATCATTCTGCTGTTTCTGTGATTCAGACAGGAATATCATTCTGCTGTTACTGTTTCTGTGATCCAGACTGGAATATCATTCTGCTGTTTCTGTTTCTGTGATCCAGACTGGGATATCATTATCCTCTTACTGTTTCTGTGATCCAGACTGGAATATCATTATCCTGTTACTGTTTCTGTGATCCAGACTGGAATGTCATTATCCTGTTACTGTTTCTGTGATCCAGACTGGAATATCATTCTCCTGTTACTGTTTCTGTGATCCAGACTGGAATATCATTCTCCTGTTACTGTTTCTGTGATCCAGACTGGAATATCATTCTGCTGTTACTGTTTCTGTGATCCAGACTGGAATATCATTATCCTGTTACTGTTTCTGTGATCCAGACTGGAATATCATTCTCCTGTTACTGTTTCTGTGATCCAGACTGGAATATCATTCTGCTGTTACTGTTTCTGTGATCCAGACTGGAATATCATTCTGCTGTTACTGTTTCTGTGATCCAGACTGGAATATCATTATCCTGTTACTGTTTCTGTGATCCAGACTGGAATATCATTCTCCTGTTACTGTTTCTGTGATCCAGACTGGAATATCATTCTGCTGTTACTGTTTCTGTGATCCAGACTGGAATATCATTCTGCTGTTTCTGTGATCCAGACTGGAATATCATTCTGCTGTTTCTGTTTCTGTGATCCAGACTGGAATATCATTCTCCTGTTACTGTTTCTGTGATCCAGACTGGAATATCATTCTGCTGTTTCTGTGATCCAGACTGGAATATCATTCTGCTGTTTCTGTTTCTGTGATCCAGACTGGGATATCATTCTCCTGTTACTGTTTCTGTGATCCAGACTGGAATATCATTCTCCTGTTACTGTTTCTGTGATCCAGACTGGAATATCATTCTGCTGTTACTGTGTCTGTGATCCAGACTGGAATATCATTCTGCTGTTTCTGTGATCCAGACTGGAATATCATTCTGCTGTTTCTGTTTCTGTGATCCAGACTGGAATATCATTCTCCTGTTACTGTTTCTGTGATCCAGACTGGAATATCATTCTGCTGTTTCTGTTTCTAAAATCCAGACTGGAATATCATTCTCCTGTTTCTGTTTCTGTGATCCAGACTGGAATATCATTCTGCTGTTACTGTTTCTGTGATCCAGATTGGAATATCATTTTGCTGTTACTGTTTCTGTTATCCAGACTGGAATATCATTCTGCTGTTTCTGTTTCTGTGATCCAGACTGGAATATCATTCTCCTGTTACTGTTTCTGTGATCCAGACTGGAATATCATTCTGGTGTTACTGTTTCTGTGATCCAGACTGGAATATCATTCTGCTGTTTCTGTGATCCAGACTGGAATATCATTCTGCTGTTTCTGTTTCTGTGATCCAGACTGGAATATCATTCTCCTGTTACTGTTTCTGTGATCCAGACTGGAATATCATTCTGCTGTTTCTGTGATCCAGACTGGAATATCATTCTGCTGTTACTGTTTCTGTGATCCAGACTGGAATATCATTCTGCTGTTACTGTTACTGTGATCCAGACTGGAATATCATTATCCTGTTACTGTTTCTGTGATCCAGACTGGAATATAATTATCCTGTTTCTGTTTCTCTGATCCAGACTGGAATGTCATTCTCCTGTTACTGTTACTGTGATCCAGACTGGAATATCATTCTCCTGTTACTGTTTCTGTGATCCAGACTGGAATATCATTCTCCTGTTACTTTTTCTGTGATCCAGACTGGAATATCATTCTGCTGTTACTGTTTCTGTGATCCAGACTGGAATATCATTATCCTGTTACTGTTTCTGTGATCCAGACTGGAATATCATTCTCCTGTTACTGTTTCTGTGATCCAGACTGGAATATCATTCTGGTGTTACTGTTTCTGTGAACCAGACTGGAATATCATTCTGCTGTTTCTGTGATCCAGACTGGAATATCATTCTGCTGTTTCTGTTTCTGTGATCCAGACTGGAATATCATTCTCCTGTTACTGTTTCTGTGATCCAGACTGGAATATCATTATCTTGTTACTGTTTCTGTGATCCAGACTGGAATATCATTCTGCTGTTACTGTTTCTGTGATCCAGACTGGAATATCATTCTGCTGTTTCTGTGATCCAGACTGGAATATCATTCTGCTGTTTCTGTTTCTGTGATCCAGACTGGAATATCATTCTGCTGTTACTGTTTCTGTGATCCAGACTGGAATATCATTCTGCTGTTACTGTTACTGTGATCCAGACGGGAATATCATTATCCTGTTACTGTTTCTGTGATCCAGACTGGAATATCATTCTGCTGTTACTGTTTCTTTGACCCAGACTGGAATATCGTTCTACTGTTACTGTTTCTGTGATCCAGACTGGAATATCATTATCCTGTTACTGTTTCTGTGATCCAGACTGGAATATCATTCTCCTGTTACTGTTTCTGTGATCCAGACTGGAATATCATTCTGCTGTTACTGTTTCTGTGATCCAGACTGGAATATCATTCTGCTGTTTCTGTGATCCAGACTGGAATATCATTCTGCTGTTTCTGTTTCTGTGATCCAGACTGGAATATCATTCTCCTGTTACTGTTTCTGTGATCCAGACTGGAATATCATTCTGCTGTTTCTGTGATCCAGACTGGAATATCATTCTGCTGTTTCTGTTTCTGTGATCCAGACTGGGATATCATTCTCCTGTTACTGTTTCTGTGATCCAGACTGGAATATCATTCTCCTGTTACTGTTTCTGTGATCCAGACTGGAATATCATTCTGCTGTTACTGTTTCTGTGATCCAGACTGGAATATCATTCTGCTGTTTCTGTGATCCAGACTGGAATATCATTCTGCTGTTTCTGTTTCTGTGATCCAGACTGGAATATCATTCTCCTGTTACTGTTTCTGTGATCCAGACTGGAATATCATTCTGCTGTTTCTGTGATCCAGTTTGGAATATCATTCTGTTGTTACTTTTTCTGTGATCCAGACTGGAATATCATTCTGCTGTTTCTGTTTCTGTGATCCAGACTGGAATATCATTATCCTGTTACTGTTTCAGTGATCCAGACTGGAATATCATTCTGCTGTTTCTGTGATTCAGACAGGAATATCATTCTGCTGTTTCTGTTTCTGTGATCCAGACTGGGATATCATTATCCTCTTACTGTTTCTGTGATCCAGACTGGAATATCATTATCCTGTTACTGTTTCTGTGATCCAGACTGGAATATCATTCTCCTGTTACTGTTTCTGTGATCCAGACTGGAATATCATTCTCCTGTTACTGTTTCTGTGATCCAGACTGGAATATCATTCTGCTGTTACTGTTTCTGTGATCCAGACTGGAATATCATTATCCTGTTACTGTTTCTGTGATCCAGACTGGAATATCATTCTCCTGTTACTGTTTCTGTGATCCAGACTGGAATATCATTCTGCTGTTACTGTTTCTGTGATCCAGACTGGAATATCATTCTGCTGTTTCTGTGATCCAGACTGGAATATCATTCTGCTGTTTCTGTTTCTGTGATCCAGACTGGAATATCATTCTCCTGTTACTGTTTCTGTGATCCAGACTGGAATATCATTCTGCTGTTTCTGTGATCCAGACTGGAATATCATTCTGCTGTTTCTGTTTCTGTGATCCAGACTGGGATATCATTCTCCTGTTACTGTTTCTGTGATCCAGACTGGAATATCATTCTCCTGTTACTGTTTCTGTGATCCAGACTGGAATATCATTCTGCTGTTACTGTTTCTGTGATCCAGACTGGAATATCATTCTGCTGTTTCTGTGATCCAGACTGGAATATCATTCTGCTGTTTCTGTTTCTGTGATCCAGACTGGAATATCATTCTCCTGTTTCTGTTTCTGTGATCCAGACTGGAATATCATTCTGCTGTTACTGTTTCTGTGATCCAGATTGGAATATCATTTTGCTGTTACTGTTTCTGTTATCCAGACTGGAATATCATTCTGCTGTTTCTGTTTCTGTGATCCAGACTGGAATATCATTCTCCTGTTACTGTTTCTGTGATCCAGACTGGAATATCATTCTGGTGTTACTGTTTCTGTGATCCAGACTGGAATATCATTCTGCTGTTTCTGTGATCCAGACTGGAATATCATTCTGCTGTTTCTGTTTCTGTGATCCAGACTGGAATATCATTCTCCTGTTACTGTATTTGTGATCCAGACTGGAATATCATTCTGCTGTTTCTGTGATCCAGACTGGAATATCATTCTGCTGTTACTGTTTCTGTGATCCAGACTGGAATATCATTCTGCTGTTACTGTTACTGTGATCCAGACTGGAATATCATTATCCTGTTACTGTTTCTGTGATCCAGACTGGAATATAATTATCCTGTTTCTGTTTCTCTGATCCAGACTGGAATATCTTTCTCCTGTTACTGTTACTGTGATCCAGACTGGAATATCATTCTCCTGTTACTGTTTCTGTGATCCAGACTGGAATATCATTCTCCTGTTACTTTTTCTGTGATCCAGACTGGAATATCATTCTGCTGTTACTGTTTCTGTGATCCAGACTGGAATATTATTATCCTGTTACTGTTTCTGTGATCCAGACTGGAATATCATTCTCCTGTTACTGTTTCTGTGATCCAGACTGGAATATCATTCTGGTGTTACTGTTTCTGTGAACCAGACTGGAATATCATTCTGCTGTTTCTGTGATCCAGACTGGAATATCATTCTGCTGTTTCTGTTTCTGTGATCCAGACTGGAATATCATTCTCCTGTTACTGTTTCTGTGATCCAGACTGGAATATCATTCTGCTGTTTCTGTGATCCAGACTGGAATATCATTCTGCTGTTTCTGTTTCTGTGATCCAGACTGGGATATCATTCTCCTGTTACTGTTTCTGTGATCCAGACTGGAATATCATTCTCCTGTTACTGTTTCTGTGATCCAGACTGGAATATCATTCTGCTGTTACTGTTTCTGTGATCCAGACTGGAATATCATTCTGCTGTTTCTTTGATCCAGACTGGAATATCATTCTGCTGTTTCTGTTTCTGTGATCCAGACTGGAATATCATTCTCCTGTTACTGTTTCTGTGATCCAGACTGGAATATCATTATCCTGTTACTGTTTCTGTGATCCAGACTGGAATATCATTCTCCTGTTACTGTTTCTGTGATCCAGACTGGAATATCATTCTGCTGTTACTGTTTCTGTGATCCAGACTGGAATATCATTATCCTGTTACTGTTTCTGTGATCCAGACTGGAATATCATTCTCCTGTTACTGTTTCTGTGATCCAGACTGGAATATCATTCTGCTGTTACTGTTTCTGTGATCCAGACTGGAATATCATTCTGCTGTTTCTGTGATCCAGACTGGAATATCATTCTGCTGTTTCTGTTTCTGTGATCCAGACTGGAATATCATTCTCCTGTTACTGTTTCTGTGATCCAGACTGGAATATCATTCTGCTGTTTCTGTGATCCAGACTGGAATATCATTCTGCTGTTTCTGTTTCTGTGATCCAGACTGGGATATCATTCTCCTGTTACTGTTTCTGTGATCCAGACTGGAATATCATTCTCCTGTTACTGTTTCTGTGATCCAGACTGGAATATCATTCTGCTGTTACTTTTTCTGTGATCCAGACTGGAATATCATTCTGCTGTTTCTGTGATCCAGACTGGAATATCATTCTGCTGTTTCTGTTTCTGTGATCCAGACTGGAATATCATTCTCCTGTTACTGTTTCTGTGATCCAGACTGGAATATCATTCTGCTGTTTCTGTGATCCAGTTTGGAATATCATTCTGTTGTTACTTTTTCTGTGATCCAGACTGGAATATCATTCTGCTGTTTCTGTTTCTGTGATCCAGACTGGAATATCATTATCCTGTTACTGTTTCAGTGATCCAGACTGGAATATCATTCTGCTGTTTCTGTGATTCAGACAGGAATAACTTTCTGCTGTTACTGTTTCTGTGATCCAGACTGGAATATCATTCTGCTGTTTCTGTTTCTGTGATCCAGACTGGGATATCATTATCCTCTTACTGTTTCTGTGATCCAGACTGGAATATCATTATCCTGTTACTGTTTCTGTGATCCAGACTGGAATGTCATTATCCTGTTACTGTTTCTGTGATCCAGACTGGAATATCATTCTCCTGTTACTGTTTCTGTGATCCAGACTGGAATATCATTCTCCTGTTACTGTTTCTGTGATCCAGACTGGAATATCATTCTGCTGTTACTGTTTCTGTGATCCAGACTGGAATATCATTATCCTGTTACTGTTTCTGTGATCCAGACTGGAATATCATTCTCCTGTTACTGTTTCTGTGATCCAGACTGGAATATCATTCTGCTGTTACTGTTTCTGTGATCCAGACTGGAATATCATTATCCTGTTACTGTTTCTGTGATCCAGACTGGAATATCATTCTCCTGTTACTGTTTCTGTGATCCAGACTGGAATATCATTCTGCTGTTACTGTTTCTGTGATCCAGACTGGAATATCATTATCCTGTTACTGTTTCTGTGATCCAGACTGGAATATCATTCTCCTGTTACTGTTTCTGTGATCCAGACTGGAATATCATTCTGCTGTTACTGTTTCTGTGATCCAGACTGGAATATCATTCTGCTGTTTCTGTGATCCAGACTGGAATATCATTCTGCTGTTTCTGTTTCTGTGATCCAGACTGGAATATCATTCTCCTGTTACTGTTTCTGTGATCCAGACTGGAATATCATTCTGCTGTTTCTGTGATCCAGACTGGAATATCATTCTGCTGTTTCTGTTTCTGTGATCCAGACTGGGATATCATTCTCCTGTTACTGTTTCTGTGATCCAGACTGGAATATCATTCTCCTGTTACTGTTTCTGTGATCCAGACTGGAATATCATTCTGCTGTTACTTTTTCTGTGATCCAGACTGGAATATCATTCTGCTGTTTCTGTGATCCAGACTGGAATATCATTCTGCTGTTTCTGTTTCTGTGATCCAGACTGGAATATCATTCTCCTGTTACTGTTTCTGTGATCCAGACTGGAATATCATTCTGCTGTTTCTGTGATCCAGTTTGGAATATCATTCTGTTGTTACTTTTTCTGTGATCCAGACTGGAATATCATTCTGCTGTTTCTGTTTCTGTGATCCAGACTGGAATATCATTATCCTGTTACTGTTTCAGTGATCCAGACTGGAATATCATTCTGCTGTTTCTGTGATTCAGACAGGAATAACTTTCTGCTGTTACTGTTTCTGTGATCCAGACTGGAATATCATTCTGCTGTTTCTGTTTCTGTGATCCAGACTGGGATATCATTATCCTCTTACTGTTTCTGTGATCCAGACTGGAATATCATTATCCTGTTACTGTTTCTGTGATCCAGACTGGAATGTCATTATCCTGTTACTGTTTCTGTGATCCAGACTGGAATATCATTCTCCTGTTACTGTTTCTGTGATCCAGACTGGAATATCATTCTCCTGTTACTGTTTCTGTGATCCAGACTGGAATATCATTCTGCTGTTACTGTTTCTGTGATCCAGACTGGAATATCATTATCCTGTTACTGTTTCTGTGATCCAGACTGGAATATCATTCTCCTGTTACTGTTTCTGTGATCCAGACTGGAATATCATTCTGCTGTTACTGTTTCTGTGATCCAGACTGGAATATCATTCTGCTGTTTCTGTGATCCAGACTGGAATATCATTCTGCTGTTTCTGTTTCTGTGATCCAGACTGGAATATCATTCTCCTGTTACTGTTTCTGTGATCCAGACTGGAATATCATTCTGCTGTTTCTGTGATCCAGACTGGAATATCATTCTGCTGTTTCTGTTTCTGTGATCCAGACTGGGATATCATTCTCCTGTTACTGTTTCTGTGATCCAGACTGGAATATCATTCTCCTGTTACTGTTTCTGTGATCCAGACTGGAATATCATTCTGCTGTTACTGTTTCTGTGATCCAGACTGGAATATCATTCTGCTGTTTCTGTGATCCAGACTGGAATATCATTCTGCTGTTTCTGTTTCTGTGATCCAGACTGGAATATCATTCTCCTGTTTCTGTTTCTGTGATCCAGACTGGAATATCATTCTGCTGTTACTGTTTCTGTGATCCAGATTGGAATATCATTTTGCTGTTACTGTTTCTGTTATCCAGACTGGAATATCATTCTGCTGTTTCTGTTTCTGTGATCCAGACTGGAATATCATTCTCCTGTTACTGTTTCTGTGATCCAGACTGGAATATCATTCTGGTGTTACTGTTTCTGTGATCCAGACTGGAATATCATTCTGCTGTTTCTGTGATCCAGACTGGAATATCATTCTGCTGTTTCTGTTTCTGTGATCCAGACTGGAAAATCGTTCTCCTGTTACTGTTTCTGTGATCCAGACTGGAATATCATTCTGCTGTTTCTGTGATCCAGACTGGAATATCATTCTGCTGTTACTGTTTCTGTGATCCAGACTGGAATATCATTCTGCTGTTACTGTTACTGTGATCCAGACTGGAATATCATTATCCTGTTACTGTTTCTGTGATCCAGACTGGAATATAATTATCCTGTTTCTGTTTCTCTGATCCAGACTGGAATATCATTCTCCTGTTACTGTTACTGTGATCCAGACTGGAATATCATTCTCCTGTTACTGTTTCTGTGATCCAGACTGGAATATCATTCTCCTGTTACTTTTTCTGTGATCCAGACTGGAATATCATTCTGCTGTTACTGTTTCTGTGATCCAGACTGGAATATCATTATCCTGTTACTGTTTCTGTGATCCAGACTGGAATATCATTCTCCTGTTACTGTTTCTGTGATCCAGAATGGAATATCATTCTGGTGTTACTGTTTCTGTGAACCAGACTGGAATATCATTCTGCTGTTTCTGTGATCCAGACTGGAATATCATTCTGCTGTTTCTGTTTCTGTGATCCAGACTGGAATATCATTCTCCTGTTACTGTTTCTGTGATCCAGACTGGAATATCATTCTGCTGTTTCTGTTTCTGTGATCCAGACTGGAATATCATTCTCCTGTTTCTGTTTCTGTGATCCAGACTGGAATATCATTCTGCTGTTACTGTTTCTGTGATCCAGATTGGAATATCATTTTGCTGTTACTGTTTCTGTTATCCAGACTGGAATATCATTATCCTGTAACTGTTTCTGTGATCCAGACTGGAATATCATTCTGCTGTTACTGTTTCTGTGATCCAAACTGGAATATCATTCTGCTGTTTCTGTGATCCAGACTGGAATATCATTCTGCTGTTACTGTTTCTGTGATCCAGACTGGAATATCATTGTGCTGTTACTGTTTCTGTGATCCAAACTGGAATATCACTCTGCTGTTACTGTTTCTGTGACCCAGACTGGAATATCATCCTGCTATTACTGTGATCCAGACTGGAATATCATTCTGCTGTTACTGTGATCCAGACTGGAATATTATTCTGCTGTTACTGTGATCCAGACTGGAAAATCATTCTGCTGTTACTGTTTCTGTGATCCTGACTGGAATATCATTCTGCTGTTACTGTTTCTGTGACCCAGACTGGAATATCATTCTCCTGTTACTGTTATTGTGATCCAGATTGGAATATCATTCTCCTGTTACTGTTTCTGTGATCCAGACTGGAATATCATTCTGCTGTTGCTGTTTCTGTGATCCAGACTGGAATATCATTCTGCTGTTTCTGTTTCTGTGATCCAGACTGGAATATCATTCTCCTGTTACTGTTTCTGTGATCCAGACTGGAATATCATTCTCCTGTTGCTGTTTCTGTGATCCAGACTGGAATATCATTCTGCTGTTTCTGTTTCTGTGATCCAGACTGGAATATCATTCTCCTGTTACTGTTTCTGTGATCCAGACTGGAATATCATTCTGCTGTTACTGTTTCTGTGATCCAGACTGGAATATCATTCTGCTGTTTCTGTGATCCAGACTGGAATATCATTCTGCTGTTTCTGTTTCTGTGATCCAGACTGGAATATCATTCTCCTGTTACTGTTTCTGTGATCCAGACTGGAATATCATTCTGCTGTTTCTGTGATCCAGACTGGAATATCATTCTGCTGTTTCTGTTTCTGTGATCCAGACTGGGATATCATTCTCCTGTTACTGTTTCTGTGATCCAGACTGGAATATCATTCTCCTGTTACTGTTTCTGTGATCCAGACTGGAATATCATTCTGCTGTTACTGTTTCTGTGATCCAGACTGGAATATCATTCTGCTGTTTCTGTGATCCAGACTGGAATATCATTCTGCTGTTTCTGTTTCTGTGATCCAGACTGGAATATCATTCTCCTGTTTCTGTTTCTGTGATCCAGACTGGAATATCATTCTGCTGTTACTGTTTCTGTGATCCAGATTGGAATATCATTTTGCTGTTACTGTTTCTGTTATCCAGACTGGAATATCATTCTGCTGTTTCTGTTTCTGTGATCCAGACTGGAATATCATTCTCCTGTTACTGTTTCTGTGATCCAGACTGGAATATCATTCTGGTGTTACTGTTTCTGTGATCCAGACTGGAATATCATTCTGCTGTTTCTGTGATCCAGACTGGAATATCATTCTGCTGTTTCTGTTTCTGTGATCCAGACTGGAAAATCGTTCTCCTGTTACTGTTTCTGTGATCCAGACTGGAATTTCATTCTGCTGTTTCTGTGATCCAGACTGGAATATCATTCTGCTGTTACTGTTTCTGTGATCCAGACTGGAATATCATTCTGCTGTTACTGTTACTGTGATCCAGACTGGAATATCATTATCCTGTTACTGTTTCTGTGATCCAGACTGGAATATAATTATCCTGTTTCTGTTTCTCTGATCCAGACTGGAATATCATTCTCCTGTTACTGTTACTGTGATCCAGACTGGAATATCATTCTCCTGTTACTGTTTCTGTGATCCAGACTGGAATATCATTCTCCTGTTACTTTTTCTGTGATCCAGACTGGAATATCATTCTGCTGTTACTGTTTCTGTGATCCAGACTGGAATATCATTATCCTGTTACTGTTTCTGTGATCCAGACTGGAATATCATTCTCCTGTTACTGTTTCTGTGATCCAGAATGGAATATCATTCTGGTGTTACTGTTTCTGTGAACCAGACTGGAATATCATTCTGCTGTTTCTGTGATCCAGACTGGAATATCATTCTGCTGTTTCTGTTTCTGTGATCCAGACTGGAATATCATTCTCCTGTTACTGTTTCTGTGATCCAGACTGGAATATCATTCTGCTGTTTCTGTTTCTGTGATCCAGACTGGAATATCATTCTCCTGTTTCTGTTTCTGTGATCCAGACTGGAATATCATTCTGCTGTTACTGTTTCTGTGATCCAGATTGGAATATCATTTTGCTGTTACTGTTTCTGTTATCCAGACTGGAATATCATTATCCTGTAACTGTTTCTGTGATCCAGACTGGAATATCATTCTGCTGTTACTGTTTCTGTGATCTAAACTGGAATATCATTCTGCTGTTTCTGTGATCCAGACTGGAATATCATTCTGCTGTTACTGTTTCTGTGATCCAGACTGGAATATCATTGTGCTGTTACTGTTTCTGTGATCCAAACTGGAATATCACTCTGCTGTTACTGTTTCTGTGACCCAGACTGGAATATCATCCTGCTATTACTGTGATCCAGACTGGAATATCATTCTGCTGTTACTGTGATCCAGACTGGAATATTATTCTGCTGTTACTGTGATCCAGACTGGAAAATCATTCTGCTGTTACTGTTTCTGTGATCCTGACTGGAATATCATTCTGCTGTTACTGTTTCTGTGACCCAGACTGGAATATCATTCTCCTGTTACTGTTATTGTGATCCAGATTGGAATATCATTCTCCTGTTACTGTTTCTGTGATCCAGACTGGAATATCATTCTGCTGTTGCTGTTTCTTTGATCCAGACTGGAATATCATTCTGCTGTTTCTGTTTCTGTGATCCAGACTGGAATATCATTCTCCTGTTACTGTTTCTGTGATCCAGACTGGAATATCATTCTCCTGTTGCTGTTTCTGTGATCCAGACTGGAATATCATTCTGCTGTTTCTGTTTCTGTGATCCAGACTGGGATATCATTATCCTCTTACTGTTTTTGTGATCCAGACTGGAATATCATTCTCCTGTTACTGTTTCTGTGATCCAGACTGGAATATCATTATGCTGTTACTGTTTCTGTGATCCAGACTGGAAAATCATTCTGCCGTTACTGTTTCTGTGACCCAGGCTGGAATATCATTCTGCTGTTACTGTTTCTGTGATCCAGACTGGAATATCATTATCTTGTTACTGTTTCTGTGATCCAGACTGGAATATCATTCTGCTGTTACTGTTTCTGTGATCCAGACTGGAATATCATTCTGCTGTTTCTGTGATCCAGACTGGAATATCATTCTGCTGTTTCTGTTTCTGTGATCCAGACTGGAATATCATTCTGCTGTTACTGTTTCTGTGATCCAGACTGGAATATCATTCTGCTGTTACTGTTACTGTGATCCAGACGGGAATATCATTATCCTGTTACTGTTTCTGTGATCCAGACTGGAATATCATTCTGCTGTTACTGTTTCTTTGACCCAGACTGGAATATCGTTCTACTGTTACTGTTTCTGTGATCCAGACTGGAATATCATTCTGCTGTTACTGTTTCTGTGATCCAGACTGGAATATCATTATCTTGTTTCTGTTTCTGTGATCCAGACTGGAATATCATTATCCTGTTTCTGTTTTGTGATCCAGACTGGAAAATCATTCTGCTGTTTCTGTGATCCAGACTGGAATATCATTCTGCTGTTTCTGTTTCTGTGATCCAGACTGGAATATCATTCTCCTGTTACTGTTTCTGTGATCCAGACTGGAATATCATTCTGCTGTTTCTGTGATCCAGACTGGAATATCATTCTGCTGTTTCTGTTTCTGTGATCCAGACTGGGATATCATTCTCCTGTTACTGTTTCTGTGATCCAGACTGGAATATCATTCTCCTGTTACTGTTTCTGTGATCCAGACTGGAATATCATTCTGCTGTTACTGTTTCTGTGATCCAGACTGGAATATCATTCTGCTGTTTCTGTGATCCAGACTGGAATATCATTCTGCTGTTTCTGTTTCTGTGATCCAGACTGGAATATCATTCTCCTGTTTCTGTTTCTGTGATCCAGACTGGAATATCATTCTGCTGTTACTGTTTCTGTGATCCAGATTGGAATATCATTTTGCTGTTACTGTTTCTGTTATCCAGACTGGAATATCATTCTGCTGTTTCTGTTTCTGTGATCCAGACTGGAATATCATTCTCCTGTTACTGTTTCTGTGATCCAGACTGGAATATCATTCTGGTGTTACTGTTTCTGTGATCCAGACTGGAATATCATTCTGCTGTTTCTGTGATCCAGACTGGAATATCATTCTGCTGTTTCTGTTTCTGTGATCCAGACTGGAATATCGTTCTCCTGTTACTGTTTCTGTGATCCAGACTGGAATATCATTCTGCTGTTTCTGTGATCCAGACTGGAATATCATTCTGCTGTTACTGTTTCTGTGATCCAGACTGGAATATCATTCTGCTGTTACTGTTACTGTGATCCAGACTGGAATATCATTATCCTGTTACTGTTTCTGTGATCCAGACTGGAATATAATTATCCTGTTTCTGTTTCTCTGATCCAGACTGGAATATCATTCTCCTGTTACTGTTACTGTGATCCAGACTGGAATATCATTCTCCTGTTACTGTTTCTGTGATCCAGACTGGAATATCATTCTCCTGTTACTTTTTCTGTGATCCAGACTGGAATATCATTCTGCTGTTACTGTTTCTGTGATCCAGACTGGAATATCATTATCCTGTTACTGTTTCTGTGATCCAGACTGGAATATCATTCTCCTGTTACTGTTTCTGTGATCCAGAATGGAATATCATTCTGGTGTTACTGTTTCTGTGAACCAGACTGGAATATCATTCTGCTGTTTCTGTGATCCAGACTGGAATATCATTCTGCTGTTACTGTTTCTGTGATCCAGACTGGAATATCATTGTGCTGTTACTGTTTCTGTGATCCAAACTGGAATATCACTCTGCTGTTACTGTTTCTGTGACCCAGACTGGAATATCATCCTGCTATTACTGTGATCCAGACTGGAATATCATTCTGCTGTTACTGTGATCCAGACTGGAATATTATTCTGCTGTTACTGTGATCCAGACTGGAAAATCATTCTGCTGTTACTGTTTCTGTGATCCTGACTGGAATATCATTCTGCTGTTACTGTTTCTGTGACCCAGACTGGAATATCATTCTCCTGTTACTGTTATTGTGATCCAGATTGGAATATCATTCTCCTGTTACTGTTTCTGTGATCCAGACTGGAATATCATTCTGCTGTTGCTGTTTCTGTGATCCAGACTGGAATATCATTCTGCTGTTTCTGTTTCTGTGATCCAGACTGGAATATCATTCTCCTGTTACTGTTTCTGTGATCCAGACTGGAATATCATTCTCCTGTTGCTGTTTCTGTGATCCAGACTGGAATATCATTCTGCTGTTTCTGTTTCTGTGATCCAGACTGGGATATCATTATCCTCTTACTGTTTCTGTGATCCAGACTGGAATATCATTCTCCTGTTACTGTTTCTGTGATCCAGACTGGAATATCATTATGCTGTTACTGTTTCTGTGATCCAGACTGGAATATCATACTGCTGTTACTGTTTCTGTGACCCAGGCTGGAATATCATTCTGCTGTTACTGTTTCTGTGATCCAGACTGGAATATCATTATCTTGTTACTGTTTCTGTGATCCAGACTGGAATATCATTCTGCTGTTACTGTTTCTGTGATCCAGACTGGAATATCATTCTGCTGTTTCTGTGATCCAGACTGGAATATCATTTTGCTGTTTCTGTTTCTGTGATCCAGACTGGAATATCATTCTGCTGTTACTGTTTCTGTGATCCAGACTGGAATATCATTCTGCTGTTACTGTTACTGTGATCCAGACGGGAATATCATTATCCTGTTACTGTTTCTGTGATCCAGACTGGAATATCATTCTGCTGTTACTGTTTCTTTGACCCAGACTGGAATATCGTTCTACTGTTACTGTTTCTGTGATCCAGACTGGAATATCATTCTGCTGTTACTGTTTCTGTGATCCAGACTGGAATATCATTATCTTGTTTCTGTTTCTGTGATCCAGACTGGAATATCATTATCCTGTTTCTGTTTTGTGATCCAGACTGGAAAATCATTCTGCTGTTTCTGTGATCCAGTTTGGAATATCATTCTGTTGTTACTTTTTCTGTGATCCAGACTGGAATATCATTCTGCTGTTTCTGTTTCTGTGATCCAGACTGGAATATCATTATCCTGTTACTGTTTCAGTGATCCAGACTGGAATATCATTCTGCTGTTTCTGTGATTCAGACAGGAATATCATTCTGCTGTTACTGTTTCTGTGATCCAGACTGGAATATCATTCTGCTGTTTCTGTTTCTGTGATCCAGACTGGGATATCATTATCCTCTTACTGTTTCTGTGATCCAGACTGGAATATCATTATCCTGTTACTGTTTCTGTGATCCAGACTGGAATGTCATTATCCTGTTACTGTTTCTGTGATCCAGACTGGAATATCATTCTCCTGTTACTGTTTCTGTGATCCAGACTGGAATATCATTCTCCTGTTACTGTTTCTGTGATCCAGACTGGAATATCATTCTGCTGTTACTGTTTCTGTGATCCAGACTGGAATATCATTATCCTGTTACTGTTTCTGTGATCCAGACTGGAATATCATTCTCCTGTTACTGTTTCTGTGATCCAGACTGGAATATCATTCTGGTGTTACTGTTTCTGTGAACCAGACTGGAATATCATTCTGCTGTTTCTGTGATCCAGACTGGAATATCATTCTGCTGTTTCTGTTTCTGTGATCCAGACTGGAATATCATTCTCCTGTTACTGTTTCTGTGATCCAGACTGGAATATCATTATGCTGTTACTGTTTCTGTGATCCAGACTGGAATATCATTCTGCTGTTACTGTTTCTGTGACCCAGGCTGGAATATCATTCTGCTGTTACTGTTTCTGTGATCCAGACTGGAATATCATTATCTTGTTACTGTTTCTGTGATCCAGACTGGAATATCATTCTGCTGTTACTGTTTCTGTGATCCAGACTGGAATATCATTCTGCTGTTTCTGTGATCCAGACTGGAATATCATTCTGCTGTTTCTGTTTCTGTGATCCAGACTGGAATATCATTCTGCTGTTACTGTTTCTGTGATCCAGACTGGAATATCATTCTGCTGTTACTGTTACTGTGATCCAGACGGGAATATCATTATCCTGTTACTGTTTCTGTGATCCAGACTGGAATATCATTCTGCTGTTACTGTTTCTTTGACCCAGACTGGAATATCGTTCTACTGTTACTGTTTCTGTGATCCAGACTGGAATATCATTCTGCTGTTACTGTTTCTGTGATCCAGACTGGAATATCATTATCTTGTTTCTGTTTCTGTGATCTAGACTGGAATATCATTATCCTGTTTCTGTTTTGTGATCCAGACTGGAAAATCATTCTGCTGTTTCTGTGATCCAGTTTGGAATATCATTCTGTTGTTACTTTTTCTGTGATCCAGACTGGAATATCATTCTGCTGTTTCTGTTTCTGTGATCCAGACTGGAATATCATTATCCTGTTACTGTTTCAGTGATCCAGACTGGAATATCATTCTGCTGTTTCTGTGATTCAGACAGGAATATCATTCTGCTGTTACTGTTTCTGTGATCCAGACTGGAATATCATTCTGCTGTTTCTGTTTCTGTGATCCAGACTGGGATATCATTATCCTCTTACTGTTTCTGTGATCCAGACTGGAATATCATTATCCTGTTACTGTTTCTGTGATCCAGACTGGAATGTCATTATCCTGTTACTGTTTCTGTGATCCAGACTGGAATATCATTCTCCTGTTACTGTTTCTGTGATCCAGACTGGAATATCATTCTCCTGTTACTGTTTCTGTGATCCAGACTGGAATATCATTCTGCTGTTACTGTTTCTGTGATCCAGACTGGAATATCATTATCCTGTTACTGTTTCTGTGATCCAGACTGGAATATCATTCTCCTGTTACTGTTTCTGTGATCCAGACTGGAATATCATTCTGCTGTTACTGTTTCTGTGATCCAGACTGGAATATCATTCTGCTGTTTCTGTGATCCAGACTGGAATATCATTCTGCTGTTTCTGTTTCTGTGATCCAGACTGGAATATCATTCTCCTGTTACTGTTTCTGTGATCCAGACTGGAATATCATTCTGCTGTTTCTGTGATCCAGACTGGAATATCATTCTGCTGTTACTGTTTCTGTGATCCAGACTGGAATATCATTTTCCTGTTACTGTTTCTGTGATCCAGACTGGAATATCATTCTGCTGTTTCTGTTTCTGTGATCCAGACTGGAATATCATTATCCTGTTACTGTTTCAGTGATCCAGACTGGAATATCATTCTGCTGTTTCTGTGATTCAGACAGGAATATCATTCTGCTGTTACTGTTTCTGTGATCCAGACTGGAATATCATTCTGCTGTTTCTGTTTCTGTGATCCAGACTGGGATATCATTATCCTCTTACTGTTTCTGTGATCCAGACTGGAATATCATTATCCTGTTACTGTTTCTGTGATCCAGACTGGAATGTCATTATCCTGTTACTGTTTCTGTGATCCAGACTGGAATATCATTCTCCTGTTACTGTTTCTGTGATCCAGACTGGAATATCATTCTCCTGTTACTGTTTCTGTGATCCAGACTGGAATATCATTCTGCTGTTACTGTTTCTGTGATCCAGACTGGAATATCATTATCCTGTTACTGTTTCTGTGATCCAGACTGGAATATCATTCTCCTGTTACTGTTTCTGTGATCCAGACTGGAATATCATTCTGCTGTTACTGTTTCTGTGATCCAGACTGGAATATCATTCTGCTGTTTCTGTGATCCAGACTGGAATATCATTCTGCTGTTTCTGTTTCTGTGATCCAGACTGGAATATCATTCTCCTGTTACTGTTTCTGTGATCCAGACTGGAATATCATTCTGCTGTTTCTGTGATCCAGACTGGAATATCATTCTGCTGTTTCTGTTTCTGTGATCCAGACTGGGATATCATTCTCCTGTTACTGTTTCTGTGATCCAGACTGGAATATCATTCTCCTGTTACTGTTTCTGTGATCCAGACTGGAATATCATTCTGCTGTTACTGTGTCTGTGATCCAGACTGGAATATCATTCTGCTGTTTCTGTGATCCAGACTGGAATATCATTCTGCTGTTTCTGTTTCTGTGATCCAGACTGGAATATCATTCTCCTGTTACTGTTTCTGTGATGCAGACTGGAATATCATTCTGCTGTTTCTGTTTCTGTGATCCAGACTGGAATATCATTCTCCTGTTTCTGTTTCTGTGATCCAGACTGGAATATCATTCTGCTGTTACTGTTTCTGTGATCCAGATTGGAATATCATTTTGCTGTTACTGTTTCTGTTATCCAGACTGGAATATCATTCTGCTGTTTCTGTTTCTGTGATCCAGACTGGAATATCATTCTCCTGTTACTGTTTCTGTGATCCAGACTGGAATATCATTCTGGTGTTACTGTTTCTGTGATCCAGACTGGAATATCATTCTGCTGTTTCTGTGATCCAGACTGGAATATCATTCTGCTGTTTCTGTTTCTGTGATCCAGACTGGAATATCATTCTCCTGTTACTGTTTCTGTGATCCAGACTGGAATATCATTCTGCTGTTTCTGTGATCCAGACTGGAATATCATTCTGCTGTTACTGTTTCTGTGATCCAGACTGGAATATCATTCTGCTGTTACTGTTACTGTGATCTAGACTGGAATATCATTATCCTGTTACTGTTTCTGTGATCCAGACTGGAATATAATTATCCTGTTTCTGTTTCTCTGATCCAGACTGGAATATCATTCTCCTGTTACTGTTACTGTGATCCAGACTGGAATATCATTCTCCTGTTACTGTTTCTGTGATCCAGACTGGAATATCATTCTCCTGTTACTTTTTCTGTGATCCAGACTGGAATATCATTCTGCTGTTACTGTTTCTGTGATCCAGACTGGAATATCATTATCCTGTTACTGTTTCTGTGATCCAGACTGGAATATCATTCTCCTGTTACTGTTTCTGTGATCCAGACTGGAATATCATTCTGGTGTTACTGTTTCTGTGAACCAGACTGGAATATCATTCTGCTGTTTCTGTGATCCAGACTGGAATATCATTCTGCTGTTTCTGTTTCTGTGATCCAGACTGGAATATCATTCTCCTGTTACTGTTTCTGTGATCCAGACTGGAATATCATTATCTTGTTACTGTTTCTGTGATCCAGACTGGAATATCATTCTGCTGTTACTGTTTCTGTGATCCAGACTGGAATATCATTCTGCTGTTTCTGTGATCCAGACTGGAATATCATTCTGCTGTTTCTGTTTCTGTTATCCAGACTGGAATATCATTCTGCTGTTACTGTTTCTGTGATCCAGACTGGAATATCATTCTGCTGTTACTGTTACTGTGATCCAGACGGGAATATCATTATCCTGTTACTGTTTCTGTGATCCAGACTGGAATATCATTCTGCTGTTACTGTTTCTTTGACCCAGACTGGAATATCGTTCTACTGTTACTGTTTCTGTGATCCAGACTGGAATATCATTATCCTGTTACTGTTTCTGTGATCCAGACTGGAATATCATTCTCCTGTTACTGTTTCTGTGATCCAGACTGGAATATCATTCTGCTGTTACTGTTTCTGTGATCCAGACTGGAATATCATTCTGCTGTTTCTGTGATCCAGACTGGAATATCATTCTGCTGTTTCTGTTTCTGTGATCCAGACTGGAATATCATTCTCCTGTTACTGTTTCTGTGATCCAGACTGGAATATCATTCTGCTGTTTCTGTGATCCAGACTGGAATATCATTCTGCTGTTTCTGTTTCTGTGATCCAGACTGGGATATCATTCTCCTGTTACTGTTTCTGTGATCCAGACTGGAATATCATTCTCCTGTTACTGTTTCTGTGATCCAGACTGGAATATCATTCTGCTGTTTCTGTGATCCAGACTGGAATATCATTCTGCTGTTTCTGTTTCTGTGATCCAGACTGGAATATCATTCTCCTGTTACTGTTTCTGTGATCCAGACTGGAATATCATTCTGCTGTTTCTGTGATCCAGTTTGGAATATCATTCTGTTGTTACTTTTTCTGTGATCCAGACTGGAATATCATTCTGCTGTTTCTGTTTCTGTGATCCAGACTGGAATATCATTATCCTGTTACTGTTTCAGTGATCCAGACTGGAATATCATTCTGCTGTTTCTGTGATTCAGACAGGAATATCATTCTGCTGTTTCTGTTTCTGTGATCCAGACTGGGATATCATTATCCTCTTACTGTTTCTGTGATCCAGACTGGAATATCATTATCCTGTTACTGTTTCTGTGATCCAGACTGGAATGTCATTATCCTGTTACTGTTTCTGTGATCCAGACTGGAATATCATTCTCCTGTTACTGTTTCTGTGATCCAGACTGGAATATCATTCTCCTGTTACTGTTTCTGTGATCCAGACTGGAATATCATTCTGCTGTTACTGTTTCTGTGATCCAGACTGGAATATCATTATCCTGTTACTGTTTCTGTGATCCAGACTGGAATATCATTCTCCTGTTACTGTTTCTGTGATCCAGACTGGAATATCATTCTGCTGTTACTGTTTCTGTGATCCAGACTGGAATATCATTCTGCTGTTTCTGTGATCCAGACTGGAATATCATTCTGCTGTTTCTGTTTCTGTGATCCAGACTGGAATATCATTCTCCTGTTACTGTTTCTGTGATCCAGACTGGAATATCATTCTGCTGTTTCTGTGATCCAGACTGGAATATCATTCTGCTGTTTCTGTTTCTGTGATCCAGACTGGGATATCATTCTCCTGTTACTGTTTCTGTGATCCAGACTGGAATATCATTCTCCTGTTACTGTTTCTGTGATCCAGACTGGAATATCATTCTGCTGTTACTGTTTCTGTGATCCAGACTGGAATATCATTCTGCTGTTTCTGTGATCCAGACTGGAATTTCATTCTGCTGTTTCTGTTTCTGTGATCCAGACTGGAATATCATTCTCCTGTTTCTGTTTCTGTGATCCAGACTGGAATATCATTCTGCTGTTACTGTTTCTGTGATCCAGATTGGAATATCATTTTGCTGTTACTGTTTCTGTTATCCAGACTGGAATATCATTCTGCTGTTTCTGTTTCTGTGATCCAGACTGGAATATCATTCTCCTGTTACTGTTTCTGTGATCCAGACTGGAATATCATTCTGGTGTTACTGTTTCTGTGATCCAGACTGGAATATCATTCTGCTGTTTCTGTGATCCAGACTGGAATATCATTCTGCTGTTTCTGTTTCTGTGATCCAGACTGGAATATCATTCTCCTGTTACTGTTTCTGTGATCCAGACTGGAATATCATTCTGCTGTTTCTGTGATCCAGACTGGAATATCATTCTGCTGTTACTGTTTCTGTGATCCAGACTGGAATATCATTCTGCTGTTACTGTTACTGTGATCCAGACTGGAATATCATTATCCTGTTACTGTTTCTGTGATCCAGACTGGAATATAATTATCCTGTTTCTGTTTCTCTGATCCAGACTGGAATATCTTTCTCCTGTTACTGTTACTGTGATCCAGACTGGAATATCATTCTCCTGTTACTGTTTCTGTGATCCAGACTGGAATATCATTCTCCTGTTACTTTTTCTGTGATCCAGACTGGAATATCATTCTGCTGTTACTGTTTCTGTGATCCAGACTGGAATATCATTATCCTGTTACTGTTTCTGTGATCCAGACTGGAATATCATTCTCCTGTTACTGTTTCTGTGATCCAGACTGGAATATCATTCTGGTGTTACTGTTTCTGTGAACCAGACTGGAATATCATTCTGCTGTTTCTGTGATCCAGACTGGAATATCATTCTGCTGTTTCTGTTTCTGTGATCCAGACTGGAATATCATTCTCCTGTTACTGTTTCTGTGATCCAGACTGGAATATCATTCTGCTGTTTCTGTGATCCAGACTGGAATATCATTCTCCTGTTACTGTTTCTGTGATCCAGACTGGAATATCATTCTGCTGTTTCTGTTTCTGTGATCCAGACTGGAATATCATTCTCCTGTTTCTGTTTCTGTGATCCAGACTGCAATATCATTCTGCTGTTACTGTTTCTGTGATCCAGATTGGAATATCATTTTGCTGTTACTGTTTCTGTTATCCAGACTGGAATATCATTATCCTGTTACTGTTTCTGTGATCCAGACTGGAATATCATTCTCCTGTTACTGTTTCTGTGATCCAGACTGGAATATCATTCTCCTGTTACTGTTTCTGTGATCCAGACTGGAATATCATTCTGCTGTTACTGTTTCTGTGATCCAGACTGGAATATCATTATCCTGTTACTGTTTCTGTGATCCAGACTGGAATATCATTCTCCTGTTACTGTTTCTGTGATCCAGACTGGAATATCATTCTGCTGTTACTGTTTCTGTGATCCAGACTGGAATATCATTCTGCTGTTTCTGTGATCCAGACTGGAATATCATTCTGCTGTTTCTGTTTCTGTGATCCAGACTGGAATATCATTCTCCTGTTACTGTTTCTGTGATCCAGACTGGAATATCATTCTGCTGTTTCTGTGATCCAGACTGGAATATCATTCTGCTGTTTCTGTTTCTGTGATCCAGACTGGGATATCATTCTCCTGTTACTGTTTCTGTGATCCAGACTGGAATATCATTCTCCTGTTACTGTTTCTGTGATCCAGACTGGAATATCATTCTGCTGTTACTGTTTCTGTGATCCAGACTGGAATATCATTCTGCTGTTTCTGTGATCCAGACTGGAATATCATTCTGCTGTTTCTGTTTCTGTGATCCAGACTGGAATATCATTCTCCTGTTACTGTTTCTGTGATCCAGACTGGAATATCATTCTGCTGTTTCTGTGATCCAGTTTGGAATATCATTCTGTTGTTACTTTTTCTGTGATCCAGACTGGAATATCATTCTGCTGTTTCTGTTTCTGTGATCCAGACTGGAATATCATTATCCTGTTACTGTTTCTGTGATCCAGACTGGAATATCATTCTGCTGTTTCTGTTTCTGTGATCCAGACTGGGATATCATTATCCTCTTACTGTTTCTGTGATCCAGACTGGAATATCATTATCCTGTTACTGTTTCTGTGATCCAGACTGGAATGTCATTATCCTGTTACTGTTTCTGTGATCCAGACTGGAATATCATTCTCCTGTTACTGTTTCTGTGATCCAGACTGGAATATCATTCTCCTGTTACTGTTTCTGTGATCCAGACTGGAATATCATTCTGCTGTTACTGTTTCTGTGATCCAGACTGGAATATCATTATCCTGTTACTGTTTCTGTGATCCAGACTGGAATATCATTCTCCTGTTACTGTTTCTGTGATCCAGACTGGAATATCATTCTGCTGTTACTGTTTCTGTGATCCAGACTGGAATATCATTCTGCTGTTTCTGTGATCCAGACTGGAATATCATTCTGCTGTTTCTGTTTCTGTGATCCAGACTGGAATATCATTCTCCTGTTACTGTTTCTGTGATCCAGACTGGAATATCATTCTGCTGTTTCTGTGATCCAGACTGGAATATCATTCTGCTGTTTCTGTTTCTGTGATCCAGACTGGGATATCATTCTCCTGTTACTGTTTCTGTGATCCAGACTGGAATATCATTCTCCTGTTACTGTTTCTGTGATCCAGACTGGAATATCATTCTGCTGTTACTGTTTCTGTGATCCAGACTGGAATATCATTGTGCTGTTTCTGTGATCCAGACTGGAATATCATTCTGCTGTTTCTGTTTCTGTGATCCAGACTGGAATATCATTCTCCTGTTACTGTTTCTGTGATCCAGACTGGAATATCATTCTGCTGTTTCTGTGATCCAGTTTGGAATATCATTCTGTTGTTACTTTTTCTGTGATCCAGACTGGAATATCATTCTGCTGTTTCTGTTTCTGTGATCCAGACTGGAATATCATTATCCTGTTACTGTTTCAGTGATCCAGACTGGAATATCATTCTGCTGTTTCTGTGATTCAGACAGGAATAACTTTCTGCTGTTACTGTTTCTGTGATCCAGACTGGAATATCATTCTGCTGTTTCTGTTTCTGTGATCCAGACTGGGATATCATTATCCTCTTACTGTTTCTGTGATCCAGACTGGAATATCATTATCCTGTTACTGTTTCTGTGATCCAGACTGGAATGTCATTATCCTGTTACTGTTTCTGTGATCCAGACTGGAATATCATTCTCCTGTTACTGTTTCTGTGATCCAGACAGGAATATCATTCTCCTGTTACTGTTTCTGTGATCCAGACTGGAATATCATTCTGCTGTTACTGTTTCTGTGATCCAGACTGGAATATCATTATCCTGTTACTGTTTCTGTGATCCAGACTGGAATATCATTCTCCTGTTACTGTTTCTGTGATCCAGACTGGAATATCATTCTGCTGTTACTGTTTCTGTGATCCAGACTGGAATATCATTCTGCTGTTTCTGTGATCCAGACTGGAATATCATTCTGCTGTTTCTGTTTCTGTGATCCAGACTGGAATATCATTCTCCTGTTACTGTTTCTGTGATCCAGACTGGAATATCATTCTGCTGTTTCTGTGATCCAGACTGGAATATCATTCTGCTGTTTCTGTTTCTGTGATCCAGACTGGGATATCATTCTCCTGTTACTGTTTCTGTGATCCAGACTGGAATATCATTCTCCTGTTACTGTTTCTGTGATCCAGACTGGAATATCATTCTGCTGTTACTGTTTCTGTGATCCAGACTGGAATATCATTCTGCTGTTTCTGTGATCCAGACTGGAATATCATTCTGCTGTTTCTGTTTCTGTGATCCAGACTGGAATATCATTCTCCTGTTTCTGTTTCTGTGATCCAGACTGGAATATCATTCTGCTGTTACTGTTTCTGTGATCCAGATTGGAATATCATTTTGCTGTTACTGTTTCTGTTATCCAGACTGGAATATCATTCTGCTGTTTCTGTTTCTGTGATCCAGACTGGAATATCATTCTCCTGTTACTGTTTCTGTGATCCAGACTGGAATATCATTCTGGTGTTACTGTTTCTGTGATCCAGACTGGAATATCATTCTGCTGTTTCTGTGATCCAGACTGGAATATCATTCTGCTGTTTCTGTTTCTGTGATCCAGACTGGAAAATCGTTCTCCTGTTACTGTTTCTGTGATCCAGACTGGAATATCATTCTGCTGTTTCTGTGATCCAGACTGGAATATCATTCTGCTGTTACTGTTTCTGTGATCCAGACTGGAATATCATTCTGCTGTTTCTTTGATCCAGACTGGAATATCATTCTGCTGTTTCTGTTTCTGTGATCCAGACTGGAATATCATTCTCCTGTTACTGTTTCTGTGATCCAGACTGGAATATCATTCTGCTGTTTCTTTGATCCAGACTGGAATATCATTCTGCTGTTTCTGTTTCTGTGATCCAGACTGGAATATCATTCTCCTGTTACTGTTTCTGTGATCCAGACTGGAATATCATTCTGCTGTTGCTGTTTCTGTGATCCAGACTGGAATATCATTCTGCTGTTCCTGTTTCTGTGATCCAGACTGGAATATCATTCTCCTGTTACTGTTTCTGTGATCCAGAATGGAATATCATTCTGGTGTTACTGTTTCTGTGAACCAGACTGGAATATCATTCTGCTGTTTCTGTGATCCAGACTGGAATATCATTCTGCTGTTTCTGTTTCTGTGATCCAGACTGGAATATCATTCTCCTGTTACTGTTTCTGTGATCCAGACTGGAATATCATTCTGCTGTTTCTGTGATCCAGACTGGAATATCATTCTGCTGTTTCTGTTTCTGTGATCCAGACTGGGATATCATTCTCCTGTTACTGTTTCTGTGATCCAGACTGGAATATCATTCTCCTGTTACTGTTTCTGTGATCCAGACTGGAATATCATTCTGCTGTTACTGTTTCTGTGATCCAGACTGGAATATCATTCTGCTGTTTCTTTGATCCAGACTGGAATATCATTCTGCTGTTTCTGTTTCTGTGATCCAGACTGGAATATCATTCTCCTGTTACTGTTTCTGTGATCCAGACTGGAATATCATTCTGCTGTTTCTGTTTCTGTGATCCAGACTGGAATATCATTCTCCTGTTTCTGTTTCTGTGATCCAGACTGGAATATCATTCTGCTGTTACTGTTTCTGTGATCCAGATTGGAATATCATGTTGCTGTTACTGTTTCTGTTATCCAGACTGGAATATCATTATCCTGTAACTGTTTCTGTGATCCAGACTGGAATATCATTCTGCTGTTACTGTTTCTGTGATCCAAACTGGAATATCATTCTGCTGTTTCTGTGATCCAGACTGGAATATCATTCTGCTGTTACTGTTTCTGTGATCCAGACTGGAATATCATTGTGCTGTTACTGTTTCTGTGATCCAAACTGGAATATCACTCTGCTGTTACTGTTTCTGTGACCCAGACTGGAATATCATCCTGCTATTACTGTGATCCAGACTGGAATATCATTCTGCTGTTACTGTGATCCAGACTGGAATATTATTCTGCGGTTACTGTGATCCAGACTGGAAAATCATTCTGCTGTTACTGTTTCTGTGATCCTGACTGGAATATCATTCTGCTGTTACTGTTTCTGTGACCCAGACTGGAATATCATTCTCCTGTTACTGTTATTGTGATCCAGATTGGAATATCATTCTCCTGTTACTGTTTCTGTGATCCAGACTGGAATATCATTCTGCTGTTGCTGTTTCTGTGATCCAGACTGGAATATCATTCTGCTGTTTCTGTTTCTGTGATCCAGACTGGAATATCATTCTCCTGTTACTGTTTCTGTGATCCAGACTGGAATATCATTCTCCTGTTGCTGTTTCTGTGATCCAGACTGGAATATCATTCTGCTGTTTCTGTTTCTGTGATCCAGACTGGGATATCATTATCCTCTTACTGTTTCCGTGATCCAGACTGGAATATCATTCTCCTGTTACTGTTTCTGTGATCCAGACTGGAATATCATTATGCTGTTACTGTTTCTGTGATCCAGACTGGAATATCATTCTGCTGTTACTGTTTCTGTGACCCAGGCTGGAATATCATTCTGCTGTTACTGTTTCTGTGATCCAGACTGGAATATCATTATCTTGTTACTGTTTCTGTGATCCAGACTGGAATATCATTCTGCTGTTACTGTTTCTGTGATCCAGACTGGAATATCATTCTGCTGTTTCTGTTTCTGTGATCCAGACTGGAATATCATTCTGCTGTTACTGTTTCTGTGATCCAGACTGGAATATCATTCTGCTGTTACTGTTACTGTGATCCAGACGGGAATATCATTATCCTGTTACTGTTTCTGTGATCCAGACTGGAATATCATTCTGCTGTTACTGTTTCTTTGACCCAGACTGGAATATCGTTCTACTGTTACTGTTTCTGTGATCCAGACTGGAATATCATTCTGCTGTTACTGTTTCTGTGATCCAGACTGGAATATCATTATCTTGTTTCTGTTTCTGTGATCCAGACTGGAATATCATTATCCTGTTTCTGTTTTGTGATCCAGACTGGAAAATCATTCTGCTGTTTCTGTGATCCAGTTTGGAATATCATTCTCCTGTTACTTTTTCTGTGATCCAGACTGGAATATCATTATGCTGTTACTGTTTCTGTGATCCAGACTGGAATATCATTCTGCTGTTACTGTTTCTGTGACCCAGGCTGGAATATCATTCTGCTGTTACTGTTTCTGTGATCCAGACTGGAATATCATTATCTTGTTACTGTTTCTGCGATCCAGACTGGAATATCATTCTGCTGTTACTGTTTCTGTGATCCAGACTGGAATATCATTCTGCTGTTTCTGTGATCCAGACTGGAATATCATTCTGCTGTTTCTGTTTCTGTGATCCAGACTGGAATATCATTCTGCTGTTACTGTTTCTGTGATCCAGACTGGAATATCATTCTGCTGTTACTGTTACTGTGATCCAGAAGGGAATATCATTATCCTGTTACTGTTTCTGTGATCCAGACTGGAATATCATTCTGCTGTTACTGTTTCTTTGACCCAGACTGGAATATCGTTCTACTGTTACTGTTTCTGTGATCCAGACTGGAATATCATTCTGCTGTTACTGTTTCTGTGATCCAGACTGGAATATCATTATCTTGTTTCTGTTTCTGTGATCCAGACTGGAATATCATTATCCTGTTTCTGTTTTGTGATCCAGACTGGAAAATCATTCTGCTGTTTCTGTGATCCAGTTTGGAATATCATTCTGTTGTTACTTTTTCTGTGATCCACACTGGAATATCATTCTGCTGTTTCTGTTTCTGTGATCCAGACTGGAATATCATTATCCTGTTACTGTTTCAGTGATCCAGACTGGAATATCATTCTGCTGTTTCTGTGATTCAGACAGGAATATCATTCTGCTGTTACTGTTTCTGTGATCCAGACTGGAATATCATTCTGCTGTTTCTGTTTCTGTGATCCAGACTGGGATATCATTATCCTCTTACTGTTTCTGTGATCCAGACTGGAATATCATTATCCTGTTACTGTTTCTGTGATCCAGACTGCAATGTCATTATCCTGTTACTGTTTCTGTGATCCAGACTGGAATATCATTATCCTGTTTCTGTTTCTCTGATCGAGACTGGAATATCATTCTCCTGTTACTGTTTCTGTGATCCAGACTGGAATATCATTCTCCTGTTACTGTTTCTGTGATCCAGACTGGAATATCATTCTGCTGTTACTGTTTCTGTGATCCAGACTGGAATATCATTATCCTGTTACTGTTTCTGTGATCCAGACTGGAATATCATTCTCCTGTTACTGTTTCTGTGATCCAGACTGGAATATCATTCTGCTGTTACTGTTTCTGTGATCCAGACTGGAATATCATTCTGCTGTTTCTGTGATCCAGACTGGAATATCATTCTGCTGTTTCTGTTTCTGTGATCCAGACTGGAATATCATTCTCCTGTTACTGTTTCTGTGATCCAGACTGGAATATCATTCTGCTGTTTCTGTGATCCAGACTGGAATATCATTCTGCTGTTTCTGTTTCTGTGATCCAGACTGGGATATCATTCTCCTGTTACTGTTTCTGTGATCCAGACTGGAATATCATTCTCCTGTTACTGTTTCTGTGATCCAGACTGGAATATCATTCTGCTGTTACTGTTTCTGTGATCCAGACTGGAATATCATTCTGCTGTTTCTGTGATCCAGACTGGAATATCATTCTGCTGTTTCTGTTTCTGTGATCCAGACTGGAATATCATTTTGCTGTTACTGTTTCTGTTATCCAGACTGGAATATCATTCTGCTGTTTCTGTTTCTGTGATCCAGACTGGAATATCATTCTCCTGTTACTGTTTCTGTGATCCAGACTGGAATATCATTCTGGTGTTACTGTTTCTGTGATCCAGACTGGAATATCATTCTGCTGTTTCTGTGATCCAGACTGGAATATCATTCTGCTGTTTCTGTTTCTGTGATCCAGACTGGAATATCATTCTCCTGTTACTGTTTCTGTAATCCAGACTGGAATATCATTCTGCTGTTTCTGTGATCCAGACTGGAATATCATTCTGCTGTTACTGTTTCTGTGACCCAGACTGGAATATCATTCTACTGTTACTGTTTCTGTGATCCAGACTGGAATATCATTCTGCTGTTACTGTTTCTGTGATCCAGAATGGAATATCATTATCCTGTTTCTGTTTTGTGATCCAGACAGGAAAATCATTCTGCTGTTTCTGTGATCCATTTTGGAATATCATTCTGTTGTTACTGTTTCTGTGATCCCGACTGGAATATCATTCTGCTGTTTCTGTTTCTGTGATCCAGACTGGAATATCATTATCCTGTTACTGTTTCTGTGATCCAGACTGGAATATCATTCTGCTGTTTCTGTGATTCAGACAGGAATATCATTCTGCTGTTACTGTTTCTGTGATCCAGACTGGAATATCATTCTGCTGTTTCTGTTTCTGTGATCCAGACTGGGATATCATTATCCTCTTACTGTTTCTGTGATCCAGACTGGAATATCATTCTCCTGTTACTGTTTCTGTGATCCAGACTGGAATATCATTCTGCTGTTACTGTTTCTGTGATCCAGACTGGAATATCATTCTGCTGTTTCTGTGATCCAGACTGGAATATCATTCTGCTGTTTCTGTTTCTGTGATCCAGACTGGAATATCATTCTCCTGTTTCTGTTTCTGTGATCCAGACTGGAATATCATTCTGCTGTTACTGTTTCTGTGATCCAGATTGGAATATCATTTTGCTGTTACTGTTTCTGTTATCCAGACTGGAATATCATTCTGCTGTTTCTGTTTCTGTGATCCAGACTGGAATATCATTCTCCTGTTACTGTTTCTGTGATCCAGACTGGAATATCATTCTGGTGTTACTGTTTCTGTGATCCAGACTGGAATATCATTCTGCTGTTTCTGTGATCCAGACTGGAATATCATTCTGCTGTTTCTGTTTCTGTGATCCAGACTGGAATATCATTCTCCTGTTACTGTTTCTGTGATCCAGACTGGAATATCATTCTGCTGTTTCTGTGATCCAGACTGGAATATCATTCTGCTGTTACTGTTTCTGTGACCCAGACTGGCATATCATTCTACTGTTACTGTTTCTGTGATCCAGACTGGAATATCATTCTGCTGTTACTTTTTCTGTGATCCAGAATGGAATATCATTATCCTGTTTCTGTTTTGTGATCCAGACTGGAATATCATTCTCCTGTTACTGTTTCTGTGATCCAGACTGGAATATCATTCTGCTGTTACTGTTTCTGTGATCCAGACTGGAATATCATTCTGCTGTTTCTGTGATCCAGACTGGAATATCATTCTGCTGTTTCTGTTTCTGTGATCCAGACTGGAATATCATTCTCCTGTTACTGTTTCTGTGATCCAGACTGGAATATCATTCTGCTGTTTCTGTGATCCAGACTGGAATATCATTCTGCTGTTTCTGTTTCTGTGATCCAGACTGGGATATCATTCTCCTGTTACTGTTTCTGTGATCCAGACTGGAATATCATTCTCCTGTTACTGTTTCTGTGATCCAGACTGGAATATCATTCTGCTGTTACTGTTTCTGTGATCCAGACTGGAATATCATTCTGCTGTTTCTGTGATCCAGACTGGAATATCATTCTGCTGTTTCTGTTTCTGTGATCCAGACTGGAATATCATTTTGCTGTTACTGTTTCTGTTATCCAGACTGGAATATCATTCTGCTGTTTCTGTTTCTGTGATCCAGACTGGAATATCATTCTCCTGTTACTGTTTCTGTGATCCAGACTGGAATATCATTCTGGTGTTACTGTTTCTGTGATCCAGACTGGAATATCATTCTGCTGTTTCTGTGATCCAGACTGGAATATCATTCTGCTGTTACTGTTTCTGTGACCCAGACTGGAATATCATTCTACTGTTACTGTTTCTGTGATCCAGACTGGAATATCATTCTGCTGTTACTGTTTCTGTGATCCAGAATGGAATATCATTATCCTGTTTCTGTTTTGTGATCCAGACAGGAAAATCATTCTGCTGTTTCTGTGATCCATTTTGGAATATCATTCTGTTGTTACTGTTTCTGTGATCCCGACTGGAATATCATTCTGCTGTTTCTGTTTCTGTGATCCAGACTGGGATATCATTATCCTCTTACTGTTTCTGTGATCCAGACTGGAATATCATTCTCCTGTTACTGTTTCTGTGATCCAGACTGGAATATCATTCTGCTGTTACTGTTTCTGTGATCCAGACTGGAATATCATTCTGCTGTTTCTGTGATCCAGACTGGAATATCATTCTGCTGTTTCTGTTTCTGTGATCCAGACTGGAATATCATTCTCCTGTTTCTGTTTCTGTGATCCAGACTGGAATATCATTCTGCTGTTACTGTTTCTGTGATCCAGATTGGAATATCATTTTGCTGTTACTGTTTCTGTTATCCAGACTGGAATATCATTCTGCTGTTTCTGTTTCTGTGATCCAGACTGGAATATCATTCTGGTGTTACTGTTTCTGTGATCCAGACTGGAATATCATTCTCCTGTTACTGTTTTGTGATCCAGACAGGAAAATCATTCTGCTGTTTCTGTGATCCATTTTGGAATATCATTCTGTTGTTACTGTTTCTGTGATCCCGACTGGAATATCATTCTGCTGTTTCTGTTTCTGTGATCCAGACTGGAATATCATTATCCTGTTAGTGTTTCTGTGATCCAGACTGGAATATCATTCTGCTGTTTCTGTGATTCAGACAGGAATATCATTCTGCTGTTACTGTTTCTGTGATCCAGACTGGAATATCATTCTGCTGTTTCTGTTTCTGTGATCCAGACTGGGATATCATTATCCTCTTACTGTTTCTGTGATCCAGACTGGAATATCATTCTCCTGTTACTGTTTCTGTGATCCAGACTGGAATATCATTCTGCTGTTACTGTTTCTGTGATCCAGACTGGAATATCATTCTGCTGTTTCTGTGATCCAGACTGGAATATCATTCTGCTGTTTCTGTTTCTGTGATCCAGACTGGAATATCATTCTCCTGTTTCTGTTTCTGTGATCCAGACTGGAATATCATTCTGCTGTTACTGTTTCTGTGATCCAGATTGGAATATCATTTTGCTGTTACTGTTTCTGTTATCCAGACTGGAATATCATTCTGCTGTTTCTGTTTCTGTGATCCAGACTGGAATATCATTCTCCTGTTACTGTTTCTGTGATCCAGACTGGAATATCATTCTGGTGTTACTGTTTCTGTGATCCAGACTGGAATATCATTCTGCTGTTTCTGTGATCCAGACTGGAATATCATTCTGCTGTTTCTGTTTCTGTGATCCAGACTGGAATATCATTCTCCTGTTACTGTTTCTGTGATCCAGACTGGAATATCATTCTGCTGTTTCTGTGATCCAGACTGGAATATCATTCTGCTGTTACTGTTTCTGTGACCCAGACTGGAATATCATTCTACTGTTACTGTTTCTGTGATCCAGACTGGAATATCATTCTGCTGTTACTTTTTCTGTGATCCAGAATGTAATATCATTATCCTGTTTCTGTTTTGTGATCCAGACAGGAAAATCATTCTGCTGTTTCTGTGATCCATTTTGGAATATCATTCTGTTGTTACTGTTTCTGTGATCCCGACTGGAATATCATTCTGCTGTTTCTGTTTCTGTGATCCAGACTGGAATATCATTATCCTGTTACTGTTTCTGTGATCCAGACTGGAATATCATTCTGCTGTTTCTGTGATTCAGACAGGAATATCATTCTGCTGTTACTGTTTCTGTGATCCAGACTGGAATATCATTCTGCTGTTTCTGTTTCTGTGATCCAGACTGGGATATCATTATCCTCTTACTGTTTCTGTGATCCAGACTGGAATATCATTCTCCTGTTACTGTTTCTGTGATCCAGACTGGAATATCATTCTGCTGTTACTGTTTCTGTGATCCAGACTGGAATATCATTCTGCTGTTTCTGTGATCCAGACTGGAATATCATTCTGCTGTTTCTGTTTCTGTGATCCAGACTGGAATATCATTCTGCTGTTACTGTTTCTGTGATCCAGACTGGAATATCATTCTGCTGTTACTGTTACTGTGATCCAGACTGGAATATCATTATCCTGTTACTGTTTCTGTGATCCAGACTGGAATATAATTATCCTGTTTCTGTTTCTCTGATCCAGACTGGAATATCATTCTCCTGTTACTGTTACTGTGATCCAGACTGGAATATCATTCTCCTGTTACTGTTTCTGTGATCCAGACTGGAATATCATTCTCCTGTTACTTTTTCTGTGATCCAGACTGGAATATCATTCTGCTGTTACTGTTTCTGTGATCCAGACTGGAATATCATTATCCTGTTACTGTTTCTGTGATCCAGACTGGAATATCATTCTCCTGTTACTGTTTCTGTGATCCAGACTGGAATATCATTCTGCTGTTTCTGTGATCCAGACTGGAATATCATTCTGCTGTTTCTGTTTCTGTGATCCAGACTGGAATATCATTCTCCTGTTACTGTTTCTGTGATCCAGACTGGAATATCATTCTGCTGTTTCTGTGATCCAGACTGGAATATCATTCTGCTGTTTCTGTTTCTGTGATCCAGACTGGGATATCATTCTCCTGTTAATGTTTCTGTGATCCAGACTGGAATATCATTCTCCTGTTACTGTTTCTGTGATCCAGACTGGAATATCATTCTGCTGTTACTGTTTCTGTGATCCAGACTGGAATATCATTCTGCTGTTTCTTTGATCCAGACTGGAATATCATTTTGCTGTTTCTGTTTCTGTGATCCAGACTGGAATATCATTCTCCTGTTACTGTTTCTGTGATCCAGACTGGAATATCATTCTGCTGTTTCTGTTTCTGTGATCCAGACTGGAATATCATTCTCCTGTTTCTGTTTCTGTGATCCAGACTGGAATATCATTCTGCTGTTACTGTTTCTGTGATCCAGACTGGAATATCATTATCCTGTTACTGTTTCTGTGATCCAGACTGGAATATCATTCTCCTGTTACTGTTTCTGTGATCCAGACTGGAATATCATTCTGCTGTTTCTGTGATCCAGACTGGAATATCATTCTGCTGTTTCTGTTTCTGTGATCCAGACTGGAATATCATTCTCCTGTTACTGTTTCTGTGATCCAGACTGGAATATCATTCTGCTGTTTCTGTGATCCAGACTGGAATATCATTCTGCTGTTTCTGTTTCTGTGATCCAGACTGGGATATCATTCTCCTGTTACTGTTTCTGTGATCCAGACTGGAATATCATTCTCCTGTTACTGTTTCTGTGATCCAGACTGGAATATCATTCTGCTGTTACTGTTTCTGTGATCCAGACTGGAATATCATTCTGCTGTTTCTTTGATCCAGACTGGAATATCATTTTGCTGTTTCTGTTTCTGTGATCCAGACTGGAATATCATTCTCCTGTTACTGTTTCTGTGATCCAGACTGGAATATCATTCTGCTGTTTCTGTTTCTGTGATCCAGACTGGAATATCATTCTCCTGTTTCTGTTTCTGTGATCCAGACTGGAATATCATTCTGCTGTTACTGTTTCTGTGATCCAGATTGGAATATCATTTTGCTGTTACTGTTTCTGTTATCCAGACTGGAATATCATTATCCTGTAACTGTTTCTGTGATCCAGACTGGAATATCATTCTGCTGTTTCTGTGATCCAGACTGGAATATCATTCTGCTGTTTCTGTTTCTGTGATCCAGACTGGAATATCATTCTCCTGTTACTGTTTCTGTGATCCAGACTGGAATATCATTCTGCTGTTTCTGTGATCCAGACTGGAATATCATTCTGCTGTTTCTGTTTCTGTGATCCAGACTGGGATATCATTCTCCTGTTACTGTTTCTGTGATCCAGACTGGAATATCATTCTCCTGTTACTGTTTCTGTGATCCAGACTGGAATATCATTCTGCTGTTACTGTTTCTGTGATCCAGACTGGAATATCATTCTGCTGTTTCTGTGATCCAGACTGGAACATCATTCTGCTGTTTCTGTTTCTGTGATCCAGACTGGAATATCATTCTCCTGTTACTGTTTCTGTGATCCAGACTGGAATATCATTCTGCTGTTTCTGTTTCTGTGATCCAGACTGGAATATCATTCTCCTGTTTCTGTTTCTGTGATCCAGACTGGAATATCATTCTGCTGTTACTGTTTCTGTGATCCAGATTGGAATATCATTTTGCTGTTACTGTTTCTGTTATCCAGACTGGAATATCATTCTGCTGTTTCTGTTTCTGTGATCCAGACTGGAATATCATTCTCCTGTTACTGTTTCTGTGATCCAGACTGGAATATCATTCTGGTGTTACTGTTTCTGTGATCCAGACTGGAATATCATTCTGCTGTTTCTGTGATCCAGACTGGAATATCATTCTGCTGTTTCTGTTTCTGTGATCCAGTCTGGAATATCATTCTCCTGTTACTGTTTCTGTGATCCAGACTGGAATATCATTCTGCTGTTTCTGTGATCCAGACTGGAATATCATTCTGCTGTTACTGTTTCTGTGACCCAGACTGGAATATCATTCTACTGTTACTGTTTCTGTGATCCAGACTGGAATATCATTCTGCTGTTACTGTTTCTGTGATCCAGAATGGAATATCATTATCCTGTTTCTGTTTTGTGATCCAGACAGGAAAATCATTCTGCTGTTTCTGTGATCCATTTTGGAATATCATTCTGTTGTTACTGTTTCTGTGATCCCGACTGGAATATCATTCTGCTGTTTCTGTTTCTGTGATCCAGACTGGAATATCATTATCCTGTTACTGTTTCTGTGATCCAGACTTGAATATCATTCTGCTGTTTCTGTGATTCAGACAGGAATATCATTCTGCTGTTACTGTTTCTGTGATCCAGACTGGAATATCATTCTGCTGTTTCTGTTTCTGTGATCCAGACTGGGATATCATTATCCTCTTACTGTTTCTGTGATCCAGACTGGAATATCATTCTCCTGTTACTGTTTCTGTGATCCAGACTGGAATATCATTCTGCTGTTACTGTTTCTGTGATCCAGACTGGAATATCATTCTGCTGTTTCTGTGATCCAGACTGGAATATCATTCTGCTGTTTCTGTTTCTGTGATCCAGACTGGAATATCATTCTCCTGTTTCTGTTTCTGTGATCCAGACTGGAATATCATTCTGCTGTTACTGTTTCTGTGATCTAGATTGGAATATCATTTTGCTGTTACTGTTTCTGTTTTCCAGACTGGAATATCATTCTGCTGTTTCTGTTTCTGTGATCCAGACTGGAATATCATTCTCCTGTTACTGTTTCTGTGATCCAGACTGGAATATCATTCTGGTGTTACTGTTTCTGTGATCCAGACTGGAATATCATTCTGCTGTTTCTGTGATCCAGACTGGAATATCATTCTGCTGTTTCTGTTTCTGTGATCCAGACTGGAATATCATTCTCCTGTTACTGTTTCTGTGATCCAGACTGGAATATCATTCTGCTGTTTCTGTGATCCAGACTGGAATATCATTCTGCTGTTACTGTTTCTGTGACCCAGACTGGAATATCATTCTACTGTTACTGTTTCTGTGATCCAGACTGGAATATCATTCTGCTGTTACTGTTTCTGTGATCCAGAATGGAATATCATTATCCTGTTTCTGTTTTGTGATCCAGACAGGAAAATCATTCTGCTGTTTCTGTGATCCATTTTGGAATATCATTCTGTTGTTACTGTTTCTGTGATCCCGACTGGAATATCATTCTACTGTTTCTGTTTCTGTGATCCAGACTGGAATATCATTATCCTGTTACTGTTTCTGTGATCCAGACTGGAATATCATTCTGCTGTTTCTGTGATTCAGACAGGAATATCATTCTGCTGTTACTGTTTCTGTGATCCAGACTGGAATATCATTCTGCTGTTTCTGTTTCTGTGATCCAGACTGGGATATCATTATCCTCTTACTGTTTCTGTGATCCAGACTGGAATATCATTCTCCTGTTACTGTTTCTGTGATCCAGACTGGAATATCATTCTGCTGTTACTGTTTCTGTGATCCAGACTGGAATATCATTCTGCTGTTTCTGTGATCCAGACTGGAATATCATTCTGCTGTTTCTGTTTCTGTGATCCAGACTGGAATATCATTCTGCTGTTACTGTTTCTGTGATCCAGACTGGAATATCATTCTGCTGTTACTGTTACTGTGATCCAGACTGGAATATCATTATCCTGTTACTGTTTCTGTGATCCAGACTGGAATATAATTATCCTGTTTCTGTTTCTCTGATCCAGACTGGAATATCATTCTCCTGTTACTGTTTCTGTGATCCAGACTGGAATATCATTCTCCTGTTACTGTTTCTGTGATCCAGACTGGAATATCATTCTGCTGTTTCTGTGATCCAGACTGGAATATCATTCTGCTGTTTCTGTTTCTGTGATCCAGACTGGAATATCATTCTCCTGTTACTGTTTCTGTGATCCAGACTGGAATATCATTCTGCTGTTTCTGTGATCCAGACTGGAATATCATTCTGCTGTTTCTGTTTCTGTGATCCAGACTGGGATATCATTCTCCTGTTACTGTTTCTGTGATCCAGACTGGAATATCATTCTCCTGTTACTGTTTCTGTGATCCAGACTGGAATATCATTCTGCTGTTACTGTTTCTGTGATCCAGACTGGAATATCATTCTGCTGTTTCTTTGATCCAGACTGGAATATCATTTTGCTGTTTCTGTTTCTGTGATCCAGACTGGAATATCATTCTCCTGTTACTGTTTCTGTGATCCAGACTGGAATATCATTCTGCTGTTTCTGTTTCTGTGATCCAGACTGGAATATCATTTTCCTGTTTCTGTGATCCAGACTGGAATATCATTCTGCTGTTACTGTTTCTGTGATCCAGATTGGAATATCATTTTGCTGTTACTGTTTCTGTTATCCAGACTGGAATATCATTATCCTGTAACTGTTTCTGTGATCCAGACTGGAATATCATTCTGCTGTTACTGTTTCTGTGATCCAAACTGGAATATCATTCTGCTGTTTCTGTGATCCAGACTGGAATATCATTCTGCTGTTACTGTTTCTGTGATCGTGACTGGAATATCATTCTGCTGTTACTGTTTCTGTGACCCAGACTGGAATATCATTCTCCTGTTACTGTTATTGTGATCCAGATTGGAATATCATTCTCCTGTTACTGTTTCTGTGATCCAGACTGGAATATCATTCTGCTGTTGCTGTTTCTGTGATCCAGACTGGAATATCATTCTGCTGTTTCTGTTTCTGTGATCCAGACTGGAATATCATTCTCCTGTTACTGTTTCTGTGATCCAGACTGGAATATCATTCTCCTGTTGCTGTTTCTGTGATCCAGACTGGAATATCATTCTGCTGTTTCTGTTTCTGTGATCCAGACTGGGATATCATTATCCTCTTACTGTTTCTGTGATCCAGACTGGAATATCATTCTCCTGTTACTGTTTCTGTGATCCAGACTGGAATATCATTATGCTGTTACTGTTTCTGTGATCCAGACTGGAATATCATTCTGCTGTTACTGTTTCTGTGACCCAGGCTGGAATATCATTCTGCTGTTACTGTTTCTGTGATCCAGACTGGAATATCATTCTGCTGTTACTGTTTCTGTGATCCAGACTGGAATATCATTCTGCTGTTTCTGTGATCCAGACTGGAATATCATTCTGCTGTTTCTGTTTCTGTGATCCAGACTGGAATATCATTCTGCTGTTACTGTTTCTGTGATCCAGACTGGAATATCATTCTGCTGTTACTGTTACTGTGATCCAGACGGGAATATCATTATCCTGTTACTGTTTCTGTGATCCAGACTGGAATATCATTCTGCTGTTACTGTTTCTTTGACCCAGACTGGAATATCGTTCTACTGTTACTGATTCTGTGATCCAGACTGGAATATCATTCTGCTGTTACTGTTTCTGTGATCCAGACTGGAATATCATTATCTTGTTTCTGTTTCTGTGATCCAGACTGGAATATCATTATCCTGTTTCTGTTTTGTGATCCAGACTGGAAAATCATTCTGCTGTTTCTGTGATCCAGTTTGGAATATCATTCTGTTGTTACTTTTTCTGTGATCCCGACTGGAATATCATTCTGCTGTTTCTGTTTCTGTGATCCAGACTGGAATTTCATTATCCTGTTACTGTTTCAGTGATCCAGACTGGAATATCATTCTGCTGTTTCTGTGATTCAGACAGGAATATCATTCTGCTGTTACTGTTTCTGTGATCCAGACTGGAATATCATTCTGCTGTTTCTGTTTCTGTGATCCAGACTGGGATATCATTATCCTCTTACTGTTTCTGTGATCCAGACTGGAATATCATTATCCTGTTACTGTTTCTGTGATCCAGACTGGAATGTCATTATCCTGTTACTGTTTCTGTGATCCAGACTGGAATATCATTATCCTGTTTCTGTTTCTCTGATCCAGACTGGAATATCATTCTCCTGTTACTGTTACTGTGATCCAGACTGGAATATCATTCTCCTGTTACTGTTTCTGTGATCCAGACTGGAATATCATTCTCCTGTTACTGTTTCTGTGATCCTGACTGGAATATCATTCTGCTGTTACTGTTTCTGTGATCCAGACTGGAATATCATTATCCTGTTACTGTTTCTGTGATCCAGACTGGAATATCATTCTCCTGTTACTGTTTCTGTGATCCAGACTGGAATATCATTCTGCTGTTTCTGTTTCTGTGATCCAGACTGGGATATCATTATCCTCTTACTGTTTCTGTGATCCAGACTGGAATATCATTCTCCTGTTACTGTTTCTGTGATCCAGACTGGAATATCATTATGCTGTTACTGTTTCTGTGATCCAGACTGGAATATCATTCTGCTGTTACTGTTTCTGTGACCCAGGCTGGAATATCATTCTGCTGTTACTGTTTCTGTGATCCAGACTGGAATATCATTATCTTGTTACTGTTTCTGTGATCCAGACTGGAATATCATTCTGCTGTTACTGTTTCTGTGATCCAGACTGGAATATCATTCTGCTGTTTCTGTTATCCAGACTGGAATATCATTCTGCTGTTTCTGTTTCTGTGATCCAGACTGGAATATCATTCTGCTGTTACTGTTTCTGTGATCCAGACTGGAATATCATTCTGCTGTTACTGTTACTGTGATCCAGACGGGAATATCATTATCCTGTTACTGTTTCTGTGATCCAGACTGGAATATCATTCTGCTGTTACTGTTTCTTTGACCCAGACTGGAATATCGTTCTACTGTTACTGTTTCTGTGATCCAGACTGGAATATCATTCTGCTGTTACTGTTTCTGTGATCCAGACTGGAATATCATTCTCCTGTTACTGTTTCTGTGATCCAGACTGGAATATCATTCTGCTGTTTCTGTGATCCAGACTGGAATATCATTCTGCTGTTTCTGTTTCTGTGATCCAGACTGGAATATCATTATCCTGTTTCTGTTTTGTGATCCAGACTGGAAAATCATTCTGCTGTTTCTGTGATCCAGTTTGGAATATCATTCTGTTGTTACTTTTTCTGTGATCCCGACTGGAATATCATTCTGCTGTTTCTGTTTCTGTGATCCAGACTGGAATTTCATTATCCTGTTACTGTTTCAGTGATCCAGACTGGAATATCATTCTGCTGTTTCTGTGATTCAGACAGGAATATCATTCTGCTGTTACTGTTTCTGTGATCCAGACTGGAATATCATTCTGCTGTTTCTGTTTCTGTGATCCAGACTGGGATATCATTATCCTCTTACTGTTTCTGTGATCCAGACTGGAATATCATTATCCTGTTACTGTTTCTGTGATCCAGACTGGAATGTCATTATCCTGTTACTGTTTCTGTGATCCAGACTGGAATATCATTATCCTGTTTCTGTTTCTCTGATCCAGACTGGAATATCATTCTCCTGTTACTGTTACTGTGATCCAGACTGGAATATCATTCTCCTGTTACTGTTTCTGTGATCCAGACTGGAATATCATTCTCCTGTTACTGTTTCTGTGATCCTGACTGGAATATCATTCTGCTGTTACTGTTTCTGTGATCCAGACTGGAATATCATTATCCTGTTACTGTTTCTGTGATCCAGACTGGAATATCATTCTCCTGTTACTGTTTCTGTGATCCAGACTGGAATATCATTCTGCTGTTTCTGTTTCTGTGATCCAGACTGGGATATCATTATCCTCTTACTGTTTCTGTGATCCAGACTGGAATATCATTCTCCTGTTACTGTTTCTGTGATCCAGACTGGAATATCATTATGCTGTTACTGTTTCTGTGATCCAGACTGGAATATCATTCTGCTGTTACTGTTTCTGTGACCCAGGCTGGAATATCATTCTGCTGTTACTGTTTCTGTGATCCAGACTGGAATATCATTATCTTGTTACTGTTTCTGTGATCCAGACTGGAATATCATTCTGCTGTTACTGTTTCTGTGATCCAGACTGGAATATCATTCTGCTGTTTCTGTTATCCAGACTGGAATATCATTCTGCTGTTTCTGTTTCTGTGATCCAGACTGGAATATCATTCTGCTGTTACTGTTTCTGTGATCCAGACTGGAATATCATTCTGCTGTTACTGTTACTGTGATCCAGACGGGAATATCATTATCCTGTTACTGTTTCTGTGATCCAGACTGGAATATCATTCTGCTGTTACTGTTTCTTTGACCCAGACTGGAATATCGTTCTACTGTTACTGTTTCTGTGATCCAGACTGGAATATCATTCTGCTGTTACTGTTTCTGTGATCCAGACTGGAATATCATTCTCCTGTTACTGTTTCTGTGATCCAGACTGGAATATCATTCTGCTGTTTCTGTGATCCAGACTGGAATATCATTCTGCTGTTTCTGTTTCTGTGATCCAGACTGGGATATCATTCTCCTGTTACTGTTTCTGTGATCCAGACTGGAATATCATTCTCCTGTTACTGTTTCTGTGATCCAGACTGGAATATCATTCTGCTGTTACTGTTTCTGTGATCCAGACTGGAATATCATTCTGCTGTTTCTGTGATTCAGACAGGAATATCATTCTGCTGTTACTGTTTCTGTGATCCAGACTGGAATATCATTCTGCTGCTTCTGTTTCTGTGATCCAGACTGGGATATCATTATCCTCTTACTGTTTCTGTGATCCAGACTGGAATATCATTATCCTGTTACTGTTTCTGTGATCCAGACTGGAATGTCATTATCCTGTTACTGTTTCTGTGATCCAGACTGGAATATCATTATCCTGTTTCTGTTTCTCTGATCCAGACTGGAATATCATTCTCCTGTTACTGTTACTGTGATCCAGACTGGAATATCATTCTCCTGTTACTGTTTCTGTGATCCAGACTGGAATATCATTCTCCTGTTACTGTTTCTGTGATCCAGACTGGAATATCATTCTGCTGTTACTGTTTCTGTGATCCAGACTGGAATATCATTATCCTGTTACTGTTTCTGTGATCCAGACTGGAATATCATTCTCCTGTTACTGTTTCTGTGATCCAGACTGGAATATCATTCTGCTGTTACTGTTTCTGTGATCCAGACTGGAATATCATTCTGCTGTTTCTGTGATCCAGACTGGAATATCATTCTGCTGTTTCTGTGATCCAGACTGGAATATCATTCTGCTGTTTCTGTTTCTGTGATCCAGACTGGAATATCATTCTCCTGTTACTGTTTCTGTGATCCAGACTGGAATATCATTCTGCTGTTTCTGTGATCCAGACTGGAATATCATTCTGCTGTTTCTGATTCTGTGATCCAGACTGGGATATCATTCTCCTGTTACTGTTTCTGTGATCCAGACTGGAATATCATTCTCCTGTTACTGTTTCTGTGATCCAAACTGGAATATCATTCTGCTGTTACTGTTTCTGTGATCCAGACTGGAATATCATTCTGCTGTTTCTGTGATCCAGACTGGAATATCATTCTGCTGTTTCTGTTTCTGTGATCCAGACTGGAATATCATTCTCCTGTTACTGTTTCTGTGATCCAGACTGGAATATCATTCTGCTGTTTCTGTTTCTGTGATCCAGACTGGAATATCATTCTCCTGTTTCTGTTTCTGTGATCCAGACTGGAATATCATTCTGCTGTTACTGTTTCTGTGATCCAGATTGGAATATCATTTTGCTGTTACTGTTTCTGTTATCCAGACTGGAATATCATTATCCTGTAACTGTTTCTGTTATCCAGACTGGAATATCATTCTGCTGGTACTGTTTCTGTGATCCAAACTGGAATATCATTCTGCTGTTTCTGTGATCCAGACTGGAATATCATTCTGCTGTTACTGTTTCTGTGATCCAGAGTGGAATATCATTGTGCTGTTACTGTTTCTGTGATCCAAACTGGAATATCACTCTGCTGTTACTGTTTCTGTGACAAAGACTGGAATATCATCCTGCTATTACTGTGATCCAGACTGGAATATCATTCTGCTGTTACTGTGATCCAGACTGGAATATTATTCTGCTGTTACTGTGATCCAGACTGGAAAATCATTCTGCTGTTACTGTTTCTGTGATCCAGACTGGAATATCATTCTGCTGTTTCTGTTTCTGTGACCCAGACTGGAATATCATTCTCCTGTTACTGTTTCTGTGATCCAGACTGGAATATCATTCTGCTGTTGCTGTTTCTGTGATCCAGACTGGAATATCATTCTGCTGTTTCTGTTTCTGTGATCCAGACTGGAATATCATTCTCCTGTTACTGTTTCTGTGATCCAGACTGGAATATCATTCTCCTGTTGCTGTTTCTGTGATCCAGACTGGAATATCATTCTGCTGTTTCTGTTTCTGTGATCCAGTTTCTGTGATCCAGACTGGAATATCATTCTGCTGTTTCTGTTTCTGTGACCCAGACTGGAATATCATTCTACTGTTACTGTTTCTGTGACCCAGACTGGAATATCATTCTGCTGTTACTGTTTCTGTGATCCAGACTGGAATATCATTATCCTGTTACTGTTTCTGTGATCCAGACTGGAATATCATTCTGCTGTTACTGTTTCTGTGATCCAGACTGGAATATCATTCTCCTGTTACTGTTTCTGTGATCCAGACTGGAATATCATTCTGCTGTTTCTGTTTCTGTGATCCAGACTGGAATATCATTCTCCTGTTACTTTTTCTGTGATCCAGACTGGAATATCATTCTGCTGTTACTGTGATCCAGATTTGAATATTATTCTGCTGTTACTGTGATCCAGACTGGAAAATCATTCTGCTGTTACTGTTTCTGTGATCCTGACTGGAATATCATTCTGCTGTTACTGTTTCTGTGACCCAGACTGGAATATCATTCTCCTGTTACTGTTATTGTGATATAGATTGGAATATCATTCTCCTGTTACTGTTTCTGTGATCCAGACTGGAATATCATTCTGCTGTTGCTGTTTCTGTGATCCAGACTGGAATATCATTCTGCTGTTTCTGTTTCTGTGATCCAGATTGGAATATCATTCTCCTGTTACTGTTTCTGTGATCCAGACTGGAATATCATTCTCCTGTTGCTGTTTCTGTGATCCAGACTGGAATATCATTCTGCTGTTTCTGTTTCTGTGATCCAGACTGGAATATCATTCTGCTGTTTCTGTTTCTGTGACCCAGACTGGAATATCATTCTACTGTTACTGTTTCTGTGACCCAGACTGGAATATCATTCTGCTGTTACTGTTTCTGTGATCCAGACTGGAATATCATTCTCCTGTTACTGTTTCTGTGATCCAGACTGGAATATCATTCTCCTGTTGCTGTTTCTGTGATCCAGACTGGAATATCATTCTGCTGTTTCTGTTTCTGTGATCCAGTTTCTGTGATCCAGACTGGAATATCATTCTGCTGTTTCTGTTTCTGTGACCCAGACTGGAATATCATTCTACTGTTACTGTTTCTGTGACCCAGACTGGAATATCATTCTGCTGTTACTGTTTCTGTGATCCAGACTGGAATATCATTATCCTGTTACTGTTTCTGTGATCCAGACTGGAATATCATTCTGCTGTTACTGTTTCTGTGATCCAGACTGGAATATCATTCTGCTGTTACTGTGATCCAGACTGGAATATCATTCTGCTGTTTCTGTTTCTGTGATCCAGACTGGAATATCATTCTCCTGTTACTTTTTCTGTGATCCAGACTGGAATATCATTCTGCTGTTACTGTGATCCAGATTTGAATATTATTCTGCTGTTACTGTGATCCAGACTGGAAAATCATTCTGCTGTTACTGTTTCTGTGATCCTGACTGGAATATCATTCTGCTGTTACTGTTTCTGTGACCCAGACTGGAATATCATTCTCCTGTTACTGTTATTGTGATATAGATTGGAATATCATTCTCCTGTTACTGTTTCTGTGATCCAGACTGGAATATCATTCTGCTGTTGCTGTTTCTGTGATCCAGACTGGAATATCATTCTGCTGTTTCTGTTTCTGTGATCCAGACTGGAATATCATTCTCCTGTTACTGTTTCTGTGATCCAGACTGGAATATCATTCTCCTGTTGCTGTTTCTGTGATCCAGACTGGAATATCATTCTGCTGTTTCTGTTTCTGTGATCCAGACTGGAATATCATTCTGCTGTTACTGTGATCCAGACTGGAATATCATTCTGCTGTTTCTGTTTCTGTGATCCAGACTGGAATATCATTCTGCTGTTACTGTTTCTGTGATCCAGATTGGAATATCATTTTGCTGTTACTGTTTCTGTTATCCAGACTGGAATATCATTCTGCTGGTACTGTTTCTGTGATCCAAACTGGAATATCATTCTGCTGTTTCTGTGATCCAGACTGGAATATCATTCTGCTGTTACTGTTTCTGTGATCCAGAGTGGAATATCATTGTGCTGTTACTGTTTCTGTGACCCAGACTGGAATATCATCCTGCTATTACTGTGATCCAGACTGGAATATCATTCTGCTGTTACTGTGATCCAGACTGGAATATTATTCTGCTGTTACTGTGATCCAGACTGGAAAATCATTCTGCTGTTACTGTTTCTGTGATCCTGACTGGAATATCATTCTGCTGTTACTGTTTCTGTGACCCAGACTGGAATATCATTCTCCTGTTACTGTTATTGTGATCCAGATTGGAATATCATTCTCCTGTTACTGTTTCTGTGATCCAGACTGGAATATCATTCTGCTGTTGCTGTTTCTGTGACCCAGACTGGAATATCATTCTACTGTTACTGTTTCTGTGACCCAGACTGGAATATCATTCTGCTGTTACTGTTTCTGTGATCCAGACTGGAATATCATTATCCTGTTACTGTTTCTGTGATCCAGACTGGAATATCATTCTGCTGTTACTGTTTCTGTGATCCAGACTGGAATATCATTCTGCTGTTACTGTGATCCAGACTGGAATATCATTCTGCTGTTTCTGTTTCTGTGATCCAGACTGGAATATCATTCTGCTGTTACTGTTTCTGTGATCCAGACTGGAATATCATTCTGCTGTTACTGTTACTGTGATCCAGACTGGAATATCATTATCCTGTTACTGTTTCTGTGATACAGACTGGAATATAATTCTGCTGTTACTGTTTCTGTGACCCAGACTGGAATATCATTCTACTGTTACTGTTTCTGTGATCCAGACTGGAATATCATTCTGCTGTTACTGTTTCTGTGATCCAGACTGGAATATCATTATCCTGTTTCTGTTTCTGTGATCCACACTGGAATATCATTATCCTGTTTCTGTTTTGTGATCCAGACTGGAAAATCATTCTGCTGTTTCTGTGATCCAGTTTGGAATATCATTCTGTTGTTACTGTTTCTGTGATCCCGACTGGAATATCATTCTGCTGTTTCTGTTTCTGTGATCCAGACTGGAATATCATTATCCTGTTACTGTTTCTGTGATCCAGACTGGAATATCATTCTGCTGTTTCTGTGATTCAGAGAGGAATATCATTCTGCTGTTACTGTTTCTGTGATCCAGACTGGAATATCATTCTGCTGTTTCTGTTTCTGTGATCCAGACTGGAATATCATTATCCTGTTACTGTTTCTGTGATCCAGACTGGAATATCTTTCTGCTGTTTCTGTGATTCAGACAGGAATATCATTCTGCTGTTACTGTTTCTGTGATCCAGACTGGAATATCATTCTGCTGTTTCTGTTTCTGTGATCCAGACTGGGATATCATTATCCTCTTACTGTTTCTGTGATCCAGACTGGAATATCATTCTCCTGTTACTGTTTCTGTGATCCAGACTGGAATATCATTATGCTGTTACTGTTTCTGTGATCCAGACTGGAATATCATTCTGCTGTTACTGTTTCTGTGATCCAGACTGGAATATCATTATCTTGTTACTGTTTCTGTGATCCAGACTGGAATATCATTCTGCTGTTACTGTTTCTGTGATCCAGACTGGAATATCATTCTGCTGTTTCTCTGATCCAGACTGGAATATCATTATCCTGTAACTGTTTCTGTGATCCAGACTGGAATATCATTCTGCTGATTACAGACTGGAATATCATTCTCCTGTTACTGTTTCTGTGATCCAGACTGGAATATCATTATCCTGTAACTGTTTCTGTGATCCAGACTGGAATATCATTCTGCTGATTACTGTTTCTGTGACCCAGACTGGAATATCATTCTGCTGATTACTGTTTCTGTGATCCAGACTGGAATGTCATTCTCCTGTTACTGTTTCTGTGATCCAGACTGGAATATCATTCTGCTGTTGCTGTTTCTGTGATCCAGACTGGAATATCATTCTGCTGTTTCTGTTACTGTGATCCAGACTGGAATATCATTCTCCTGTTACTGTTTCTGTGATCCAGACTGGAATATCATTCTCCTGTTGCTGTTTCTGTGATCCAGACTGGAATATCATTCTGCTGTTTCTGTTTATGTGATCCAGACTGGAATATCATTCTGCTGTTACTGTTTCTGTGACCCAGACTGGAATATCATTTTACTGTTACTGTTTCTGTGACCCAGACTGGAATATCATTCTGCTGTTACTGTTTCTGTGATCCAGACTGGAATATCATTATCCTATTACTGTTTCTGTGATCCAGAATGGAATATCATTCTACTGTTACTGTTTCTGTGATCCAGACTGGAATAGCATTCTGCTGTTTCTGTGATCCAGACTGGAATATCATTCTGCTGTTTCTGTTTCTGTGATCCAGACTGCAATATCATTCTGCTGTTACTGTTTCTGTGATCCAGACTGGAATATCATTCTGCTGTTACTGTTACTGTGATCCAGACTGGAATATCATTATCCTGTTACTGTTTCTGTGATCCAGACTGGAATATCATTCTGCTGATTACTGTTTCTGTGATCCAGACTGGAATATCATGCTCCTGTTACTGTTTCTGTGATCCAGACTGGAATATCATTATCCTGTTTCTGTGATCCAGACTGGAATATCATTATCCTGTTTCTGTTTTGTGATCCACACTGGAAAATCATTCTGCTGTTTCTGTGATCCAGTTTGGAATATCATTCTGTTGTTACTGTTTCTGTGATCCCGACTGGAATATCATTCTGCTGTTTCTGTTTCTGTGATCCACACTGGAATATCATTATCCTGTTACTGTTTCTGTGATCCAGACTGGAATATCATTCTGCTGTTTCTGTGATTCAGACAGGAATATCGTTCTGCTATTACTGTTTCTGTGATCCAGACTGGAATATCATTCTGCTGTTTCTGTTTCTGTGATCCAGTTTGGAATATCATTCTGTTGTTACTGTTTCTGTGATCCCGACTGGAATATCATTCTGCTGTTTCTGTTTCTGTGATCCAGACTGGAATATCATTATCCTGTTACTGTTTCTGTGATCCAGACTGGAATATCATTCTGCTGTTTCTGTGATTCAGACAGGAATATCATTCTGCTGTTACTGTTTCTGTGATCCAGACTGGAATATCATTCTGCTGTTTCTGTTTCTGTGATCCAGACTGGAATATCATTATCCTGTTACTGTTTCTGTGATCCAGACTGGAATATCATTCTGCTGTTTCTGTGATTCAGACAGGAATATCATTCTGCTGTTACTGTTTCTGTGATCCAGACTGGAATATCATTCTGCTGTTTCTGTTTCTGTGATCCAGACTGGGATATCATTATCCTCTTACTGTTTCTGTGATCCAGACTGGAATATCATTCTGCTGATTACTGTTTCTGTGATCCAGACTGGAATATCATTCTCCTGTTACTGTTTCTGTGATCCAGACTGGAATATCATTATCCTGAAACTGTTTCTGTGATCCAGACTGGAATATCATTCTGCTGATTACTGTTTCTGTGACCCAGACTGGAATATCATTCTCCTGTTACTGTTTCTGTGATCTAGACTGGAATTTCATTCTGCTGTTACTGTTTCTGTGATCCAGACTGGAATATCATTATCCTGTTACTGTTTCTGTGATCCAGACTGGAATATCATTCTGCTGATTACTGTTTCTGTGATCCAGACTGGAATGTCATTCTCCTGTTACTGTTTCTGTAATCCAGACTGGAATATCATTCTGCTGTTGCTGTTTCTGTGATCCAGACTGGAATATCATTCTGCTGTTTCTGTTTCTGTGATCCAGACTGGAATATCATTCTCCTGTTACTGTTTCTGTGATCCAGACAGGAATATCATTCTCCTGTTGCTGTTTCTGTGATCCAGACTGGAATATCATTCTGCTGTTTCTGTTTCTGTGATCCAGACTGGAATATCATTCTGCTGTTTCTGTTTCTGTGATCCAGACTGGGATATCATTATCCTCTTACTGTTTCTGTGATCCAGACTGGAATATCATTCTCCTGTTACTGTTTCTGTGATCCAGACTGGAATATCATTATGCTGTTACTGTTTCTGTGATCCAGACTGGAATATCATTCTGCTGTTACTGTTTCTGTGATCCAGACTGGAATATCATTATCTTGTTACTGTTTCTGTGATCCAGACTGGAATATCATTCTGCTGTTACTGTTTCTGTGATCCAGACTGGAATATCATTCTGCTGTTTCTCTGATCCAGACTGGAATATCATTATCCTGTAACTGTTTCTGTGATCCAGACTGGAATATCATTCTGCTGATTACAGACTGGAATATCATTCTCCTGTTACTGTTTCTGTGATCCAGACTGGAATATCATTATCCTGTAACTGTTTCTGTGATCCAGACTGGAATATCATTCTGCTGATTACTGTTTCTGTGACCCAGACTGGAATATCATTCTGCTGATTAATGTTTCTGTGATCCAGACTGGAATGTCATTCTCCTGTTACTGTTTCTGTGATCCAGACTGGAATATCATTCTGCTGTTGCTGTTTCTGTGATCCAGACTGGAATATCATTCTGCTGTTTCTGTTACTGTGATCCAGACTGGAATATCATTCTCCTGTTACTGTTTCTGTGATCCAGACTGGAATATCATTCTCCTGTTGCTGTTTCTGTGATCCAGACTGGAATATCATTCTGCTGTTTCTGTTTCTGTGATCCAGACTGGAATATCATTCTGCTGTTACTGTTTCTGTGACCCAGACTGGAATATCATTCTACTGTTACTGTTTCTGTGACCCAGACTGGAATATCATTCTGCTGTTACTGTTTCTGTAATCCAGACTGGAATATCATTATCCTGTTACTGTTTCTGTGATCCAGAATGGAATATCATTCTACTGTTACTGTTTCTGTGATCCAGACTGGAATAGCATTCTGCTGTTTCTGTGATCCAGACTGGAATATCATTCTGCTGTTTCTGTTTCTGTGATCCAGACTGGAATATCATTCTGCTGTTACTGTTTCTGTGATCCAGACTGGAATATCATTCTGCTGATTACTGTTTCTGTGATCCAGACTGGAATATCATTCTCCTGTTACTGTTTCTGTGATCCAGACTGGAATATCATTATCCTGTTTCTGTTTCTGTGATCCAGACTGGAATATCATTATCCTGTTTCTGTTTTGTGATCCACACTGGAAAATCATTCTGCTGTTTCTGTGATCCAGTTTGGAATATCATTCTGTTGTTACTGTTTCTGTGATCCCGACTGGAATATCATTCTGCTGTTTCTGTTTCTGTGATCCAGACTGGAATATCATTATCCTGTTACTGTTTCTGTGATCCAGACTGGAATATCATTCTGCTGTTTCTGTGATTCAGACAGGAATATCATTCTGCTGTTTCTGTGATCCAGACTGGAATATCATTATCCTGTTACTGTTTCTGTGATCCAGACTGGAATATCATTCTGCTGTTTCTGTTTCTGTGATCCAGTTTGGAATATCATTCTGTTGTTACTGTTTCTGTGATCCCGACTGGAATATCATTCTGCTGTTTCTGTGATCCAGACTGGAATATCATTATCCTGTTACTGTTTCTGTGATCCAGACTGGAATATCATTCTGCTGTTTCTGTGATTCAGACAGGAATATCATTCTGCTGTTACTGTTTCTGTGATCCAGACTGGAATATCATTCTGCTGTTTCTGTTTCTGTGATCCAGACTGGAATATCATTATCCTGTTACTGTTTCTGTGATCCAGACTGGAATATCATTCTGCTGTTTCTGTGATTCAGACAGGAATATCATTCTGCTGTTACTGTTTCTGTGATCCAGACTGGAATATCATTCTGCTGTTTCTGTTTCTGTGATCCAGACTGGGATATCATTATCCTCTTACTGTTTCTGTGATCCAGACTGGAATATCATTCTCCTGTTACTGTTTCTGTGATCCAGACTGGAATATCATTATGCTGTTACTGTTTCTGTGATCCAGACTGGAATATCATTCTCCTGTTACTGTTTCTGTGATCCAGACTGGAATATCATTCTCCTGTTGCTGTTTCTGTGATCCAGACTGGAATATCATTCTGCTGTTTCTGTTTCTGTGATCCAGACTGGAATATCATTCTGCTGTTACTGTTTCTGTGACCCAGACTGGAATATCATTCTACTGTTACTGTTTCTGTGACCCAGACTGGAATATCATTCTGCTGTTACTGTATCTGTGATCCAGACTGGAATATCATTATCCTGTTACTGTTTCTGTGATCCAGAATGGAATATCATTCTACTGTTACTGTTTCTGTGATCCAGACTGGAATATCATTCTGCTGTTTCTGTGATCCAGACTGGAATATCATTCTGCTGTTTCTGTTTCTGTGATCCAGACTGGAATATCATTATCCTGTTACTGTTTCTGTGATCCAGACTGGAATATCATTCTGCTGTTTCTGTGATTCAGACAGGAATATCATTCTGCTGTTACTGTTTCTGTGATCCAGACTGGAATATCATTCTGCTGTTTCTGTTTCTGTGATCCAGACTGGGATATCATTATCCTCTTACTGTTTCTGTGATCCAGACTGGAATATCATTCTGCTGATTACTGTTTCTGTGATCCAGACTGGAATATCATTCTCCTGTTACTGTTTCTGTGATCCAGACTGGAATATCATTATCCTGAAACTGTTTCTGTGATCCAGACTGGAATATCATTCTGCTGATTACTGTTTCTGTGACCCAGACTGGAATATCATTCTCCTGTTACTGTTTCTGTGATCTAGACTGGAATTTCATTCTGCTGTTACTGTTTCTGTGATCCAGACTGGAATATCATTATCCTGTTACTGTTTCTGTGATCCAGACTGGAATATCATTCTGCTGATTACTGTTTCTGTGATCCAGACTGGAATGTCATTCTCCTGTTACTGTTTCTGTAATCCAGACTGGAATATCATTCTGCTGTTGCTGTTTCTGTGATCCAGACTGGAATATCATTCTGCTGTTTCTGTTTCTGTGATCCAGACTGGAATATCATTCTCCTGTTACTGTTTCTGTGATCCAGACAGGAATATCATTCTCCTGTTGCTGTTTCTGTGATCCAGACTGGAATATCATTCTGCTGTTTCTGTTTCTGTGATCCAGACTGGAATATCATTCTGCTGTTTCTGTTTCTGTGATCCAGACTGGGATATCATTATCCTCTTACTGTTTCTGTGATCCAGACTGGAATATCATTCTCCTGTTACTGTTTCTGTGATCCAGACTGGAATATCATTATGCTGTTACTGTTTCTGTGATCCAGACTGGAATATCATTCTGCTGTTACTGTTTCTGTGATCCAGACTGGAATATCATTATCTTGTTACTGTTTCTGTGATCCAGACTGGAATATCATTCTGCTGTTACTGTTTCTGTGATCCAGACTGGAATATCATTCTGCTGTTTCTCTGATCCAGACTGGAATATCATTATCCTGTAACTGTTTCTGTGATCCAGACTGGAATATCATTCTGCTGATTACAGACTGGAATATCATTCTCCTGTTACTGTTTCTGTGATCCAGACTGGAATATCATTATCCTGTAACTGTTTCTGTGATCCAGACTGGAATATCATTCTGCTGATTACTGTTTCTGTGACCCAGACTGGAATATCATTCTGCTGATTAATGTTTCTGTGATCCAGACTGGAATGTCATTCTCCTGTTACTGTTTCTGTGATCCAGACTGGAATATCATTCTGCTGTTGCTGTTTCTGTGATCCAGACTGGAATATCATTCTGCTGTTTCTGTTACTGTGATCCAGACTGGAATATCATTCTCCTGTTACTGTTTCTGTGATCCAGACTGGAATATCATTCTCCTGTTGCTGTTTCTGTGATCCAGACTGGAATATCATTCTGCTGTTTCTGTTTCTGTGATCCAGACTGGAATATCATTCTGCTGTTACTGTTTCTGTGACCCAGACTGGAATATCATTCTACTGTTACTGTTTCTGTGACCCAGACTGGAATATCATTCTGCTGTTACTGTTTCTGTAATCCAGACTGGAATATCATTATCCTGTTACTGTTTCTGTGATCCAGAATGGAATATCATTCTACTGTTACTGTTTCTGTGATCCAGACTGGAATAGCATTCTGCTGTTTCTGTGATCCAGACTGGAATATCATTCTGCTGTTTCTGTTTCTGTGATCCAGACTGGAATATCATTCTGCTGTTACTGTTTCTGTGATCCAGACTGGAATATCATTCTGCTGATTACTGTTTCTGTGATCCAGACTGGAATATCATTCTCCTGTTACTGTTTCTGTGATCCAGACTGGAATATCATTATCCTGTTTCTGTTTCTGTGATCCAGACTGGAATATCATTATCCTGTTTCTGTTTTGTGATCCACACTGGAAAATCATTCTGCTGTTTCTGTGATCCAGTTTGGAATATCATTCTGTTGTTACTGTTTCTGTGATCCCGACTGGAATATCATTCTGCTGTTTCTGTTTCTGTGATCCAGACTGGAATATCATTATCCTGTTACTGTTTCTGTGATCCAGACTGGAATATCATTCTGCTGTTTCTGTGATTCAGACAGGAATATCATTCTGCTGTTTCTGTGATCCAGACTGGAATATCATTATCCTGTTACTGTTTCTGTGATCCAGACTGGAATATCATTCTGCTGTTTCTGTTTCTGTGATCCAGTTTGGAATATCATTCTGTTGTTACTGTTTCTGTGATCCCGACTGGAATATCATTCTGCTGTTTCTGTGATCCAGACTGGAATATCATTATCCTGTTACTGTTTCTGTGATCCAGACTGGAATATCATTCTGCTGTTTCTGTGATTCAGACAGGAATATCATTCTGCTGTTACTGTTTCTGTGATCCAGACTGGAATATCATTCTGCTGTTTCTGTTTCTGTGATCCAGACTGGAATATCATTATCCTGTTACTGTTTCTGTGATCCAGACTGGAATATCATTCTGCTGTTTCTGTGATTCAGACAGGAATATCATTCTGCTGTTACTGTTTCTGTGATCCAGACTGGAATATCATTCTGCTGTTTCTGTTTCTGTGATCCAGACTGGGATATCATTATCCTCTTACTGTTTCTGTGATCCAGACTGGAATATCATTCTCCTGTTACTGTTTCTGTGATCCAGACTGGAATATCATTATGCTGTTACTGTTTCTGTGATCCAGACTGGAATATCATTCTCCTGTTACTGTTTCTGTGATCCAGACTGGAATATCATTCTCCTGTTGCTGTTTCTGTGATCCAGACTGGAATATCATTCTGCTGTTTCTGTTTCTGTGATCCAGACTGGAATATCATTCTGCTGTTACTGTTTCTGTGACCCAGACTGGAATATCATTCTACTGTTACTGTTTCTGTGACCCAGACTGGAATATCATTCTGCTGTTACTGTATCTGTGATCCAGACTGGAATATCATTATCCTGTTACTGTTTCTGTGATCCAGAATGGAATATCATTCTACTGTTACTGTTTCTGTGATCCAGACTGGAATATCATTCTGCTGTTTCTGTGATCCAGACTGGAATATCATTCTGCTGTTTCTGTTTTGTGATCCAGACTGGAAAATCATTCTGCTGTTTCTGTGATCCAGTTTGGAATATCATTCTGTTGTTACTGTTTCTGTGATCCCGACTGGAATATCATTCTGCTGTTTCTGTTTCTGTGATCTAGACTGGAATATCATTATCCTGTTACTGTTTCTGTGATCCAGACTGGAATATCATTCTGCTGTTTCTGTGATTCAGACAGGAATATCATTCTGCTGTTTCTGTTTCTGTGATCCAGACTGGGATATCATTATCCTCTTACTGTTTCTGTGATCCAGACTGGAATATCATTCTCCTGTTACTGTTTCTGTGATCCAGACTGGAATATCATTATGCTGTTACTGTTTCTGTGATCCAGACTGGAATATCATTCTGCTGTTACTGTTTCTGTGACCCAGACTGGAATATCATTCTACTGTTACTGTTTCTGTGACCCAGACTGGAATATCATTCTGCTGTTACTGTTTCTGTGATCCAGACTGGAATATCATGATCTTGTTACTGTTTCTGTGATCCAGACTGGAATATCATTCTGCTGTTACTGTTTCTGTGATCCAGACTGGAATATCATTCTGCTGTTTCTGTGATCCAGACTGGAATATCATTATCCTGTAACTGTTTCTGTGATCCAGACTGGAATATCATTCTGCTGATTACTGTTTCTGTGATCCAGACTGGAATATCATTCTGCTGATTACTGTTTCTGTGATCCAGACTGGAATATCATTATCCTGTAACTGTTTCTGTGATCCAGACTGGAATATCATTCTGCTGATTACTGTTTCTGTGACCCAGACTGGAATATCATTCTCCTGTTACTGTTTCTGTGATCTAGACTGGAATATCATTCTGCTGTTACTGTTTCTGTGATCCAGACTGGAATATCATTATCCTGTTACTGTTTCTGTGATCCAGACTGGAATATCATTCTGCTGATTACTGTTTCTGTGATCCAGACTGGAATGTCATTCTCCTGTTACTGTTTCTGTGATCCAGACTGGAATATCATTCTGCTGTTGCTGTTTCTGTGATCCAGACTAGAATATCATTCTGCTGTTTCTGTTTCTGTGATTCAGACTGGAATATCATTCTCCTGTTACTGTTTCTGTGATCCAGACTGGAATATCATTTTCCTGTTGCTGTTTCTGTGATCCAGACTGGAATATCATTCTGCTGTTTCTGTTTCTGTGATCCAGACTGGAATATCCTTCTGCTGTTACTGTTTCTGTGACCCAGACTGGAATATCATTCTGCTGTTACTGTTTCTGTGATCCAGACTGGAATATCATTCTGCTGTTTCTGTGATCCAGACTGGAATATCATTATCCTGTAACTGTTTCTGTGATCCAGACTGGAATATCATTCTGCTGATTACTGTTTCTGTGATCCAGACTGGAATATCATTCTGCTCATTACTGTTTCTGTGATCCAGACTGGAATATCATTATCCTGTAACTGTTTCTGTGATCCAGACTGGAATATCATTCTGCTGATTACTGTTTCTGTGTCCCAGACTGGAATATCATTCTCCTGTTACTGTTTCTGTGATCTAGACTGGAATATCATTCTGCTGTTACTGTTTCTGTGATCCAGACTGGAATATCATTATCCTGTTACTGTTTCTGTGATCCAGACTGGAATATCATTCTGCTGATTACTGTTTCTGTGATCCAGACTGGAATGTCATTCTCCTGTTACTGTTTCTGTGATCCAGACTGGAATATCATTCTCCTGTTGCTGTTTCTGTGATCCAGACTGGAATATCATTCTGCTGTTTCTGTTTCTGTGATCCAGACTGGAATATCATTCTGCTGTTACTGTTTCTGTGACTCAGACTGGAATATCATTCTACTGTTACTGTTTCTGTGACCCAGACTGGAATATCATTCTGCTGTTACTGTTTCTGTGATCCAGACTGGAATATCATTATCGTGTTACTGTTTCTGTGATCCAGAATGGAATATCATTCTACTGTTACTGTTTCTGTGATCCAGACTGGAATATCATTCTGCTGTTTCTGTGATCCAGACTGGAATATCATTCTGCTGTTTCTGTTTCTGTGATCCAGACTGGAATATCATTCTGCTGTTACTGTTTCTGTGATCCAGACTGGAATATCATTCTGCTGTTACTGTTACTGTGATCCAGACTGGAATATCATTATCCTGTTACTGTTTCTGTGATCCAGACTGGAATATCATTCTGCTGTTACTGTTTCTGTGACCCAGACTGGAATATCATTCTACTGTTACTGTTTCTGTGATCCAGACTGGAATATCATTCTGCTGTTACTGTTTCTGTGATCCAGACTGGAATATCATTATCCTGTTTCTGTTTCTGTGATCCAGACTGGAATATCATTATCCTGTTTCTGTTTTGTGATCCAGACTGGAAAATCATTCTGCTGTTTCTGTGATCCAGTTTGGAATATCATTCTGTTGTTACTGTTTCTGTGATCCCGACTGGAATATCATTCTGCTGTTTCTGTTTCTGTGATCCAGACTGGAATATCATTATCCTGTTACTGTTTCTGTGATCCAGACTGGAATATCATTCTGCTGTTTCTGTGATTAAGACAGGAATATCATTCTGCTGTTACTGTTTCTGTGATCCAGACTGGAATATCATTCTGCTGTTTCTGTTTCTGTGATCCAGACTGGGATATCATTATCCTCTTACTGTTTCTGTGATCCAGACTGGAATATCATTCTCCTGTTACTGTTTCTGTGATCCAGACTGGAATATCATTATGCTGTTACTGTTTCTGTGATCCAGACTGGAATATCATTCTCCTGTTACTGTTTCTGTGATTCCGACTGGAATATCATTCTGCTGTTTCTGTTTCTGTGATCCAGACTGGAATATCATTATCCTGTTACTGTTTCTGTGATCCAGACTGGAATATCATTCTGCTGTTTCTGTGATTCAGACAGGAATATCATTCTGCTGTTACTTTTTCTGTGATCCAGACTGGAATATCATTCTGCTGTTTCTGTTTCTGTGATCCAGACTGGAATATCATTATCCTGTGACTGTTTCTGTGATCCAGACTGGAATATCATTCTGCTGTTTCTGTGATTCAGACAGGAATATAATTCTGCTGTTACTGTTTCTGTGATCCAGACTGGAATATCATTATCCTGTTACTGTTTCTGTGATCCAGACTGGAATATCATTATGCTGTTACTGTTTCAGTGATACAGACTGGAATATCATTCTGCTGTTACTGTTTCTGTGACCCAGACTGGAATATCATTCTACTGTTACTGTTTCTGTGACCCAGACTGGAATATCATTCTGCTGTTACTGTTTCTGTGATCCAGACTGGAATATCATTATCTTGTTACTGTTTCTGTGATCCAGACTGGAATATCATTCTGCTGTTACTGTTTCTGTGATCCAGACTGGAAAAACATTCTGCTGTTTCTGTGATCCAGAATGGAATATCATTATCCTGTAACTGTTTCTGTGATCCAGACTGGAATATCATTCTGCTGATTACTGTTTCTGTGATCCAGACTGGAATATCATTCTCCTGTTACTGTTTCTGTGATCCAAACTGGAATATCATTCTCCTGTTGCTGTTTCTGTGATCCAGACTGGAATATCATTCTGCTGTTTCTGTGATCCAGACTGGAATATCATTCTGCTGTTTCTGTTTCTGTGATCCAGACTGGAATATCATTCTGCTGTTACTGTTTCTGTGATCCAGACTGGAATATCATTCTGCTGTTACTGTTACTGTGATCCAGACTGGAATATCATTATCCTGTTTCTGTTTCTGTGATCCAGACTGGAATATAATTATCCTGTTTCTGTTTTGTGATCCAGACTGGAAAATCATTCTGCTGTTTCTGTGATCCAGTTTGGAATATCATTCTGTTGTTACTGTTTCTGTGATTCCGACTGGAATATCATTCTGCTGTTTCTGTGATTCAGACGGGAATATCATTCTGCTGTTACTGTTTCTGTGATCCAGACTGGAATGTCATTCTCCTGTTACTGTTTCTGTGATCCAGACTGGAATATCATTCTGCTGTTGCTGTTTCTGTGATCCAGACTGGAATATCATTCTGCTGTTTCTGTTTCTGTGATCCAGACTGGAATATCATTCTCCTGTTACTGTTTCTGTGATCCCGACTGGAATATCATTCTGCTGTTTCTGTTTCTGTGATCCAGACTGGAATATCATTATCCTGTTACTGTTTCTGTGATCCAGACTGGAATATCATTCTGCTGTTTCTGTGATTCAGACAGGCATATCATTCTGCTGTTACTGTTTCTGTGATCCAGACTGGAATATCATTCTGCTGTTTCTGTTTCTGTGATCCAGACTGGAATATCATTATCCTGTGACTGTTTCTGTGATCCAGACTGGAATATCATTCTGCTGTTTCTGTGATTCAGACAGGAATATCATTCTGCTGTTACTGTTTCTGTGATCCAGACTGGAATATCATTATCCTGTTACTGTTTCTGTGATCCAGACTGGAATATCATTCTGCTGTTACTGTTTCTGTGATCCAGACTGGAATATCATTCTGCTGTTTCTGTGATCCAGACTGGAATATCATTCTGCTGTTTCTGTTTCTGTGATCCAGACTGGAATATCATTCTGCTGTTACTGTTTCTGTGATCCAGACTGGAATATCATTCTGCTGTTACTGTTACTGTGATCCAGACTGGAATATCATTATCCTGTTTCTGTTTCTGTGATCCAGACTGGAATATCATTATACTGTTTCTGTTTTGTGATCCAGACTGGAAAATCATTCTGCTGTTTCTGTGATCCAGTTTGGAATATCATTCTGTTGTTACTGTTTCTGTGATTCCGACTGGAATATCATTATCCTGTTTCTGTTTCTGTGATCCAGACTGGAATATCATTATCCTGTTTCTGTTTTGTGATCCAGACTGGAATATCATTCTGCTGTTTCTGTGATCCAGACTGGAATATCATTATCCTGTAACTGTTTCTGTGATCCAGACTGGAATATCATTCTGCTGATTACTGTTTCTGTGATCCAGACTGGAATATCATTATCCTGTAACTGTTTCTGTGATCCAGACTGGAATATCATTCTTCTGATTACTGTTTCTGTGACCCAGACTGGAATATCATTCTCCTGTTACTGTTTCTGTGATCTAGACTGGAATATCATTCTGATGTTACTGTTTCTGTGATCCAGACTGGAATTTCATTATCCTGTTACTGTTTCTGTGATCCAGACTGGAATATCATTCTGCTGATTACTGTTTCTGTGATCCAGACTGGAATGTCATTCTCCTGTTACTGTTTCTGTGATCCAGACTGGAATATCATTCTGCTGTTTCTGTTTCTGTGATCAAGACTGGAATATCATTCTGCTGTTACTGTTTCTATGACCCAGACTGGAATATCATTCTACTGTTACTGTTTCTGTGACCCAGACTGGAATATCATTCTCCTGTTACTGTTTCTTTGATCCAGACTGGAATATCATTCTGCTGTTACTGTTTCTGTGATCCAGACTGGAATATCATTATCTTGTTACTGTTTCTGTGATCCAGACTGGAATATCATTCTGCTGTTACTGTTTCTGCGATCCAGACTGGAATATCATTCTGCTGTTTCTGTGATCCAGACTGGAATATCATTATCCTGTAACTGTTTCTGTGATCCAGACTGGAATATCATTCTGCTGATTACTGTTTCTGTGATCCAGACTGGAATATCATTCTCCTGTTACTGTTTGTGTGATCCAGACTGGAATATCATTATCCTGTAACTGTTTCTGTGATCCAGACTGGAATATCATTCTCCTGTTACTGTTTCTGTGATCCAGACTGGAATATCATTCTCCTGTTGCTGTTTCTGTGATCCAGACTGGAATATCATTCTACTGTTTCTGTTTCTGTTATCCAGACTGGAATATCATTCTGCTGTTACTGTTTCTGTGACCCAGACTGGAATATCATTCTACTGTTACTGTTTCTGTGACCCAGACTGGAATATCATTCTGCTGTTACTGTTTCTGTGATCCAGACTGGAATATCATTATCCTGTTACTGTTTCTGTGATCCAGAATGGAATATCATTCTACTGTTACTGTTTCTGTGATCCAGACTGGAATATCATTTCTGCTGTTTCTGTGATCCAGACTGGAATATCATTCTGCTGTTTCTGTTTCTGTGATCCAGACTGGAATATCATTCTGCTGTTACTGTTTCTGTGATCCAGACTGGAATATCATTCTGCTGTTACTGTTACTGTGATCCAGACTGGAATATCATTATCCTGTTACTTTTTCTGTGATCCAGACTGGAATATCCTTCTGCTGTTACTGTTTCTGTGACCCAGACTGGAATATCATTCTACTGTTACTGTTTCTGTGGTCCAGACTGGAATATCATTCTGCTGTTACTGTTTCTGTGATCCAGACTGGAATATCATTATCCTGTTTCTGTTTCTGTGATCCAGACTGGAATATCATTATCCTGTTTCTGTTTTGTGATCCAGACTGGAAAATCATTCTGCTGTTTCTGTGATCCAGTTTGGAATATCATTCTGTTGTTACTGTTTCTGTGATCCCGACTGGAATATCATTCTGCTGTTTCTGTTTCTGTGATCCAGACTGGAATATCATTATCCTGTTACTGTTTCTGTGATCCAGACTGGAATATCATTCTGCTGTTTCTGTGATTCAGACAGGAATATCATTCTGCTGTTACTGTTTCTGTGATCCAGACTGGAATATCATTCTGCCGTTTCTGTTTCTGTGATCCAGACTGGGATATCATTATCCTCTTACTGTTTCTGTGATCCAGACTGGAATATCATTCTCCTGTTGCTGTTTCTGTGATCCAGACTGGAATATCATTCTGCTGTTTCTGTTTCTGTGATCCAGACTGGAATATCATTCTCCTGTTACTGTTTCTGTGATCCCGACTGGAATATCATTCTGCTGTTTCTGTTTCTGTGATCCAGACTGGAATATCATTATCCTGTTACTGTTTCTGTGATCCAGACTGGAATATCATTCTGCTGTTTCTGTGATTCAGACAGGCATATCATTCTGCTGTTACTGTTTCTGTGATCCAGACTGGAATATCATTCTGCTGTTTCTGTTTCTGTGATCCAGACTGGAATATCATTATCCTGTGACTGTTTCTGTGATCCAGACTGGAATATCATTCTGCTGTTTCTGTGATTCAGACAGGAATATCATTCTGCTGTTACTGTTTCTGTGATCCAGACTGGAATATCATTATCCTGTTACTGTTTCTGTGATCCAGACTGGAATATCATTCTGCTGTTACTGTTTCTGTGATCCAGACTGGAATATCATTCTGCTGTTTCTGTGATCCAGACTGGAATATCATTCTGCTGTTTCTGTTTCTGTGATCCAGACTGGAATATCATTCTGCTGTTACTGTTTCTGTGATCCAGACTGGAATATCATTCTGCTGTTACTGTTACTGTGATCCAGACTGGAATATCATTATCCTTTTTCTGTTTCTGTGATCCAGACTGGAATATCATTATCCTGTTTCTGTTTTGTGATCCAGACTGGAAAATCATTCTGCTGTTTCTGTGATCCAGTTTGGAATATCATTCTGTTGTTACTGTTTCTGTGATTCCGACTGGAATATCATTCTGCTGTTTCTGTTTCTGTGATCCAGACTGGAATATCATTATCCTGTTACTGTTTCTGTGATCCAGACTGGAATATCATTCTCCTAGTGTGTTAGTTACTGTGGATACACTATTTATTCGCCTCCTAGTGTGTTAGTTACTGTGGATACACTGTCTCTTCTCCTCCTAGTGTGTTAGTTACTGTGAATACACTATCTCTTCTCCTCCTAGTGTGTTAGTTACTGTGGATACACTATCTCTTCTCCTCCTAGTGTGTTAGTTACCGTGGATACACTATCTCTTCTCCTAGTGTGTTAGTTACTGTGGATACACTATCTCTTCTCCTCCAAGTGTGTTAGTTGCTGTGGATACACTATCTCTTCTCCTCCTAGTGTGTTAGTTACCGTGGATACACTATCTCTTCTCCTCCTCGTGTGTTAGTTACCGTGGATACACTATCTCTTCTCCTAGTGTGTTAGTTACTGTGGATACACTATCTCTTCTCCTCCTAGTGTGTTAGTTACCGTGGATACACTATCTCTTCTCCTCCTAGTGTGTTAGTTACCCTGGATACACTATCTCTTCTCCTCCTAGTGTGTTAGTTACCGTGGATACACTATCTCTTCTCCTCCTAGTGTGTTAGTTACCCTGGATACACTATCTCTTCTCCTCCTAGTGTGTTACTTACTGTGGATACACTATCTCTTCTCCTCCTGGTGTGTTAGTTACTGTGGATACACTATCTCTTCTCACAAGAAGGCAGGACTCAAACAAGCGTCAATCATCCAATTTCTCTGCTGTTGCCTCGCTAAACGAGTCACAGCAGCTTCGAAGTTGTTTGGCCCAATGGAATTATTATGCATTCCTGTAATGATTTAATCAACAGTGGAACACACACACACACACACACACACACACACACACACACACCACACACACACACACACACACACACACACACACACACACACACACACACACACACACACACACACACGCACACACACACACACACACGCACACACACACACACACACACTGTTAGAACAAAGTGACGGTTATTCCAATGTTCCACTGCTGCGTCCCTGAGTAGATTTATATTATTCCGCTATGTTGAAAGGGGACAGAAACACTGTAGTTACAACTGCGTCCCAAATGGCTCCCATTTCTCTTAATAAGGCCCCATAGGGCTCTGGTCAAATGTAGTGCACTAGACGGGGAATAGTCTCTGCATGCATTTATTTATTTCCTCTCTCAAACTAACACAGAGATGATCACATGAAATAATGTTTATTTGTTCTCTCACACTAACACAGAGATCGTCACATGAAATAATGTTTATTTGTTCTCTCACACTAACACAGAGATCGTCACATGAAATAATGTTTATTTGTTCTCTCACACTAACACAGAGATCGTCACATAAAATAATGTTTCAGTTTCGTAACAGGTCAAAACAGGATGTGGATGTAATTTCTTTCAAAGTGATTTATTTGTTAATTCAGGATTTAAAATGTATTTCTGATAATACACTTCATTTTGTATTGTCATCATTTTCATCTTCATCTTCATCATCATCATCTTCATCATCCTCATTGTTATACTTCTACATCTCCTGTCCCATGTCATAGTGAAGTGTAGGGGTGCTACCTGGGACTGTATAGTAGTCCAGCTCCTGACCCATGTCATAGTGAAGTGTAGGGGTGCTACCTGGGACTGTATAGTAGTCCAGCTCCTGACCCATGTCATAGTGAAGTGTAGTGACAGGGAGAGCAGTAGGCCTAGCTAGCTAGCATCAGCTGTATTTATCACTGTTGATTAACCAGACAGGGAGAGCAGTAGGCCTAGCTAGCTAGCAGCAGCTGTATTTATCACTGTTGATTAAACAGACAGGGAGAGCAGTAGGCCTAGCTAGCTAGCAGCAGCTGTATTTATCACTGTTGATTAAACATACAGGGATTGCAATAGGCCTAGCTAGCTACCATCAGCTGTATTTATCACTGTTGATTAAACAGACAGGGAGAGCAGTAGGCCTAGCTAGCTAGCAGCAGCTGTATTTATCACTGTTGATTAAACAGACAGGGAGAGCAGTAGGCCTAGCTAGCTAGCAGCAGCTGTATCTATCACTGTTGATTAAACAGACAGGGAGAGCAGTAGGCCTAGCTAGCTAGCATCAGCTGTATTTATCACTGTTGATTAAACAGATAGGGAGAGCAGTAGGCCTAGCTAGCTAGCAGCAGCTGCAGATGGAAGTGGACTGGAATCACATTTGTAGTTAGATCTACATTATAATGTGTGGGGGGGGATAAATGAAATATAAATGAAGTGACATGATGAGAAATGATATCAGAGTTGTATCCTGACGTAGGAAAGTTTAGCTTAGTTAAGAGTCACCTCTCTAGTTGTTCACAGAAAGGACACAAGTTCAACACTGATATTACCCTGGAATGTCGTGGGGAGGACAGCGAGGAGAGGAGAGGAGAGGAGAGGAATGCTGAGAGATGAAGGGAGAGGAGAGGAAGAGGGAGAGGAGAGGAGAGGAGAGGAGAGGAGAGGAGAGGAGAGGAGAGGAGAGGAGAGGAGAGGAGAGGAGAGGAGAGGAGAGGAGAGGAGAGGAGAGGAGAGGAGAGGAGAGGAGAGGAGAGCTGAGAGCTGAGAGCTGAGAGATGAAGGGAGAGGAGGGGAGAGGAGAGGTGGGTCACTGTGGAGCACATTAAATATTTGATGAGAAGTCTGTGCAGTCAGGAAAGACTAGGTCAGGAAGGTTAGTTCAACTCTGCTGCTGTGGCTGGGAGGAGCTGGAACACATGATGATGCTACTGTTCTCCACACACACACACACACACACACACATGCCTTAATCTAAATATATTCAACTTAGGCCCTCTACTTGCACGGTAACCTATAGAGACATAATAATGGAAAACATATTCAACTTGGATAAACAATTCACTTGTTTAGAGAGTTATTAACCTATTGGGCCGTAAGGCCGTTATCTACAATTCAGCACAACGGACATTGGTGTAGAGACACGTAAAGCCTTATGCCTTTCAGTGCCATGGACAGAGAATTATAGGGCATAATGTAAAACATGGTAGTCTACCTTTCAGTACCAAGGACAGAGAATTACAGGGCATAACGTAAACATGGTAGCCTACCCTTCAGTACCATGGACAGAGAATTACAGGTCATAATGTAAAACATGGTAGCCTACCTTTCAGTACCATGGACAGAGAATTACAGGGCATAATGTAAAACATGGTAGCCTACCTTTCAGTACCATGGACAGAGAATTACAGGGCATAATGTAAAACATGTTAGCCTACCTTTCAGTACCATGGACAGAGAATTACAGGGCATAATGTAAAACATGGTAGCCTACCTTTCAGTTCCAAGGTTCAGGGCATAATGTAAAACAGTAGTTTCTGACCTTTTTCGGTTACTGTACCACCCACTGAATGTTGCTCTGCCAAGAGTACCCCTGGAGTACCCCCTCTTGTGCATTTTACCAGTAGGCCTATGGTCTCATGAGTCTTCTCCAGTACCCATCTGTGGATAGGTCAAGTACCCCTGGTTGGGAACCACTGAAGTAAACCCTGGTACCTTTCAGCACCATGGACAGTGAACCTGAAGTCACATACAGTAAAGTAAACCATTGGTACCTTTCAGCACCATGGACAGTGAACCTGAAGTCGCATACAGTAAAGTAAACCATTGGTACCTTTCAGCACCATGGACAGTGAACCTGAAGTCACATACAGTAAATTAAACCATTGGTACCTTTCAGCACCATGGACAGTGAACCTGAAGTCTCATACAGTAAAGTAAACCATTGGTACCTTTCAACACCATGGACAGTGGCATAAGGCACAGAAAACCATTAGAAGCAGAGAAAATGCCAGAAGACTACAATCCAAAAAATAAAAATAAAATGGCATGTGCATTGCCTCAAAACGTCATGAATTTTCCCATGTAGTACATTTCTCCCAACAAGCCTCTTAGAGATTAGTTCAACGTGTGATAGAGAGCAGTTGAAAGCAGAGACAGGAACGTCACCACCACGAGGCTGCACGTGGGGGGTATTGATGACGAGCACATGTGTTCAATACCCGGGTCAATAAGAGAAGCGCCTCGAGCCATCATACCGCTAAAGAGTGGCCCGGGAAAACCAATGATGTATCTACCGGCCAGCCGCTAGACAGCCATATAGAATCTACAAAGAGAATGCCTTCCAATGACCCTAGATTCTAATCCGTTGGGGTCTAGATTCTATTCTGTTGGGGTCTAGATTCTAATCTGTTGGAGTCTAGATTCTAATCTGTTGGGGTCTAGATTCAAATCCGTCGGGGTCTAGATTCTAATCCGTTGGGATCTAGATTCTAATCTGTTGGGGTCTAGATTCTAATCTGTTGGGGTTTAGATTCTAATCTGTTGGGGTCTAGATTCTAATCTGTTGGGGTCTAGATTCTAATCCGTTGGGGGTCTAGATTCTAATCCGTTGAGATTTAGTAAAACAAAAAAACAAAAAGAAAAACAGATTTCCAGTTATAGCCTAAATTATTGCAACCACGAAATAGACTGTAAAAAAAAAAGCAATCGGAATACAATCGGTACCGTTTTAACCTTATCTTCAATGTTATGTTTATTCAATTCTAATTGGAATATGTTTGATGTGACATGGGACAAAGGGAAGGTTGGAAGGAAGGAGACACTGTTGTAGCGTGTGGAGTGTGTCAATCTGAATGACATTTTGTGGCCAAATGGAATCGAATCCCAGCTGATTCTGTTTGGAGTGTGTGTGTGTGTGTGTGTGTGTGTGTGTGTGTGTGTGTGTGTGTGTGTGTGTGTGTGTGTGTGTGTGTGTGTGTGTGTGTGTGTGTGTGTGTGTGTGTGTGTGTGAGAGAGAGAGAGAGAGAGAGAGAGAGAGAGACCTGGATTTTTTCTTCGTTTTCCCTAAAAGATTGTGTGTAGCCATCGCCTATATCTCCGTCATTGAGATTCACACACGTCTAGCTGGTCTACGGTTTCATATTCATGGTTCCTCAGCTGGTGTCATCGAGGCTATACACTATAGAACCTTCTGTCGTCCTATCCTTCCCCCGGCTTCGGGCTCGCAGTAAATGGGGAGAGGTCAGAGCCTCCAGATCAAATATTTTTCTTCCTAAATGACGGATTTATTAGACAAATAAATTGTTCGTCTGACTGTGAACCCCGGGTGATTGAAATGTGCCGCTGTGTCAACAACGTCACCACATCCATAGGAGCTCTGGACGGTGGTGGATTACCCAGGGTAAATACAAGCGGGAAATGAATACAGATCTAGGGGGACATACTCCTCAACCTCCTGCTTGACATCTCTGTCCGGGGGACATCCTTCATGGTCATTGTTATAACCAATATAGAGACGGTCATGGGGTGATTCACTTCATTATGCTGCTGCATAGAAGAAATAACAGACAACACAAAGTAGAATAATAATAATAATAATAATAATAATAATAATAATAATAAACTAATCATAATACTAATCACATTCATTTTGGCCTGTTGGTGGTAAATGTATTGCATGTATTTATGCCTATATAGACATATAGGCAACTTTTCAAAGGGCTTTTTATTCTGATGTTAAACAGCCTATATATAAAAGGCCTTTAATTCAAGAGGAAACATGCCGTTACTCATCTCATCAAACTAGATGTGAAAAGTCGTGTTTAATAGTTGCCTACATTTCCAAATGTTCTGGAGTCTGGATGCTGTTTGTATATTTATTTTCATTTTTTTTTTTTTTTTTAGTTTAGTAGCGAGAGCACTATAATTACCGTGATCTAATCCGTCTTAACTTGGGATCGTAACCGCAGCTATAACGTTCTGCGTTGTTCCCAGTCCCCATCGCTCACAGCTCCCTCTCAGCTATTGTACAAAGTCATGAGCTCGTAAATCTAAAGTGCCCCGCGCGGCGTTTCCATATATATAAAGCGCTGCGGCGCCGCGGAATCATTATTTCGGATTGTCACGTGGTGTCAGAGGGGGGGCCTCCTCATCTCGTCTGTCAGGAATCCAATTTCACTTTATTTACATCCACGGGCTAGATTAATTACTCTCGCGATAGTATAGCCTAAAGGAGTTAATTTATGAGATCTATGGTAACTCAAGACACATTATAGGGGAGAGAGGGGGGAGAGAGGGGGGGAGGGATATTAGGGTGATTTTGTGTTTGACGAGAGGGGAGGAAAAGGGGGGGAGAGTGAAAAACATGCATTAGTACACAATTATGGTTCCATATAGACTTTTTGTTGTGATGTGCAGATTACTCAAATTATAACGCAATAACTATTGCAATAAATCCATCATTTCTGTAGGCTATATCGAAAGTGATAATATGATAACAACTATTTTATTCTGAGTTAGTATAGCCCCTGAGACGGCTTTATCTTCTTCCTATACTTCTCCAGCAGACGTAGGCTATTATTTTTCTGTTTCCTTCCTTTTTTTTGTTGTCCTTTTCTGTCGAATATTTTGTCTTCACGCAAGGTCAAACCAGCAAACTAGGAAACAGAAGCATTTCTCTAAGGTTTCTCCCGGTGCAGTAGCGGTAGAGCGAGCCTAGACCTCTCGCTCCTTTCTTCACGTGTAGCATAATCACACGGTGACTGCCAACGACGGGGGGTTGAGTTCTCTAAACCACTCAACACCTCGACGGACAGACTTTTAACGGTTACAAAAGCAATATTTGGTTTCAGTCGATCATAGAAAATAATATCGTGTGATTCCTACCAAGTTAGTACAACGAGTCCCCTCAAAAACAAAGGAGGGAAAAGCAAAAGGACGAGAAAAAAAATGACGCTTTTAAATCCCTATTAGACATGTATGATTGTTTTATTCGGCATTTGTGTCGCCATTACTGGTGCTATACTAGTTATTATCGGTTTAACTGAAATGGATATTGTTTAATAATCAGTTGTTGTTTTTTAATATGAAAGATATTCTTGATGAATAGATATACACGTGGCCAACCTGGTTGACATATGGTGCTGCGGCAGCTGAGTCCGGTAGCAACCGGGGCCAGTACCTTCCGGCATCCCCTACGGCCATTAACATATTAGGAGCCTTAGTGCCGTCAGACACCGGGACTTCATCTCGAGCCCCTGCCTAGCCGGTCGGTCGGTCTGAGGAGAGGAGAGCAGAGCAAAAAAAAAAAAAAGACAGCCCCCACGAGCTGTTTGATATAGCCTTTCAATAATGTATTACTCTTCAATCTGCAAGGGAGCTGTTCACCAGGCTGAATTATTGCAGTTGAGGTGCAGGCTGCACGGCGCGGTGTTCTGCCCGACTGGAGTGGTACGAGCTGTAGAGACAGGCTTCTATATGAACAAGAAATAATACAAGATAATAAGCTTATTTACTTTACAAGGATTCCAACAAAATTATAAAGAGAAAAAGGATAAATAAGAAATTTACAACTTCAGCCTTTTGACTGAATTCGTCCAAAAAAGCAAAAACCGAATTTCTTCATAACAAAAAAACGAATAATACTAAATTATAGTTTAAACTCACTAGTTCAAAATGACTAGCCAACTACAAGACAGAAACATAACCCATAATATTCAAAATACAATGTTTAAACGTTAAATAAATAAATACAACTTATTTTATTTTAATTATAAAAGTTGTACAACATCCTCTGTTCTATAAAACAACACGCAACAGAGAGTGTGTTTATTCAGTTTGTTTGAGTCATTATGAAAGTATGAATCGGACTTTCTGAATGGAACTGCGACCCAGTGCACTACCAGGTTATACACTCAACAGCTATTTAGACTTTCTTTCCTTTTACTTGCTGTTGTTTAAAACAACATTGAATTACATCGAAAACAAAACAACAACAAAAAAATAATAGACGTTTTATATCAAGGAAATTAGTACAAGTCTAAATTCGTTTCGGCATTTCACTCAATAGAAAGAGTAATCATTTACTCACGTTACAGTGTTCCTCTCTCCTCTCCTAGCCAAAAGCCAAACAAAAGTAATAAACGGGTTTTTCTAGTCTACAACCGAGACTAGTGCTTTCATCTGACGGCTTCCCGAAACCCCACTAGCTGTCTGACGGCTCCCCGAAACCCCACCAGCTGTCGGAAAAAATATTGCATTTTATATCAGCAAAGTACGATTAATATTGCATCACCTTGCATTTAGAATTTCGTTTTTCTATACGCAGTGGGAAAGTAAAAGCCTTCAAACTATATCCTCCAATATCTTGTGGTAGAAATATTCGAGGAGAGGACAGGGTCAAGTCTTTGGTCAATGTGAATAAACACAGCATCAGTTTAAATTGGCTTTTTTTCTTCTTTTTTCATTCGCTTTTTTGTTGTTGATGTGAGTCAGATGGAGCCGCCGTACTACTAACGTTCTTTTGGATTTATTCTGACTCTGCTTGGAGACGCGTGGTGCGGGTCTCTGGCTTCATTAAATGTTTATTGTCACTTCTATCTTCACTGTGGTAGAAAATAAGGCATCTCGTTGATCTGTGAGGAAATCTCTGGTTCCAAAAAAAATTGTTACTGTAAAAAAACGTAATGCTACATTTACAATGGCTTATTAGGCCTTTAACACCGGGGGACTTGATCCACATCGTCTGAAGACAAATGGTGTTTTAGTTTTTTTTGTATACAGTAACATATTATATATATAGCATTGATTTGGTTAGGATAGGCTTACATAATAAACATATGTTAAACACTACAGAACCATGTTATCAATTATTAGGTTAATAGATTGATCAATTTATTTACATATTAGCTAAATGTGGTTAAAAGACTGTGTATGCGTTAGGTCTACAGGCCCAGGTCTACGTTAAAGACCTCTGATGATAATTACTCACGTTTTTAATTAGAGTCTCGTTGTACTCCGCTTATTAATTTTTCCAATTCTCAGTTTATTAATTATTTAAAGGAACCCAATTGTGTGTATTTCAATTAACTGGTATCTTGTGTGAAATATGAATTGTGATTTTTTATTTATTACAGTATAATCATGTAGGCTATTATTATCATTATTATTATTATCATTGTTATTATTATCATTATTATTATCATTACTATTATCATTGTTATTATTATTATCATTATTATTATCATTACTATTATCATTGTTATTATTATCGTTATTATAATTGTTATTGTTATTATCGTTGTTATTATTATCATTATTATTATCATTACTATTATCATTATTATTATCGTTATTATAATTTTTCTTATTATTATCATTGTTATTATTATCATTATTATTATCATTGGACTATTGTTATTGTTATTATTGTTATTAATATTATTATCATTACACTATTATTATTGTTATTATTATTATTATCATTATTATCATAATTATTAATATGCTATTACTGTGATTTGCACCAATGACATAGTTCCTTCTAAAAAATCTATCCACAAAATAATTTGTGATTTTAAAAGAATATTCCCTTGTGCGGATTCCATTTAATTGTAACAGACAAATCAATACCATATAGCCTGTATGATATAGAATGACGTGAGAAAAAAGATTGAGCTAGTGTGTAGTAAGTAGTACCGTGTAGTAGATGTGATGCTTAACTGAGCTCCGGGACTCAGACAGACAACAACAAGGAGGTTATATCAAATATTAATACACACACGGCCATGTTAGAAAATAGAGAAATAAGACCTATACGCTACGCTACACTACACTACACTACACTATAATATACTATACTATACTACACTACACTACACTACACTATACAACACTATACCACACTACACTATGCTATACTACACTACACTATACTGTACTACACCACACTATACTACACTATACTATACTACACTATACTATACTATACTATTCTATACTACACTACACTATACACTACACTATACACTACGCTACACTACACTACGAAGTAGAGTGCAGTAAGTAGATAGATTCACTGTAAACCCCAGTGTCTGGGCGTCGAACACATAAACACCCTTCTAGAAGACAGTTCATAGCGCCTATTTAAACCCGTCCC